>NW_006434897.1:6088063-6214650 GCF_000325575.1 Pteropus alecto | reverse complement strand
AAGAGCGGTGGGGAGCTATGTAGCCTAATGACTCAGGAATAGGAAATTTATAATCTTCTGTTTTCTTGGCTGTTGCACAGGCTCACAAACAGTATGAAGAAAAAATTTTAACTGGGAAAAACATTTTTAATGCAAAAATTATTATTGTTTTAAGAACAAAAATGAGGTGTATTACAGTGCTAGGAAATACTTTCTCCAATCTGTGTAGCTTTAAAACCTTTGTTCCCATCATAGGGAATAACCAGTTGATTATTCTAAAGTATGTTGTCTTTAATAAAGTGGAAAGGCAATAAGACCCTCCACATGAATTTGGTATAATCAGAATAATTAGATGTTAGATAGGATATGAATTTGATGAGGTTGATGAATGGCAATTCTGGAAAGTAATGTAGCCCTCTGTGGGAAAATGTTGAAGGCCAGGCTCCAGCATGGGTGGCCCTTGAGAAAGCAGGGCTGAAGAGGTAAGCAGGGAAATATAGGTCATGGCTCTAGTTAGCCTCTCCAGAGATCACATGAAAAAACCCAGTTTGGGTTGTATTAATACTATTATGAGAGATATTGGAAGCAGAGGAGACGCTATACACAAATTGAACAGGATATGCTTCAAGTATATTAAAGAAAGTGATAACTTCAAAAAATCAAGGAAACGTAATACCAGGAGGCTGGAGAGTGACACGGGCATTGGGTTGAGTTTGGGGAATTGAGTTTAGTGAAGAGGGTAGATGGGTTTACCAGAGGGTCACATGCGATTGATTCTTTCATTCTTCATTTGTCAAGATTTTTTTGTACTGGGGAAAGAGAAGTTGCCCTGTTCACTTTTATTCAGTTTTCATAAATGACAAAAAAAGGGAGAATCTTGGCCAAGTAGATGGAAAGCAAGAGGTAGTGTCAGGGAAAATTATGAAGTTGATAAATATACTTTTATTCTTTACCTTTGTTCCTGCTACAGTCTCACCCTTTTACTATCTGCCCTTTCTCTTACCAGCTAAATCTTGCAGTCTTGTGTGCTCAGTTCTCTCTGTGGACAATGGGAACCTAAAACTTATTCAGAGTCAGGAGTTGGTGGCTCTTTGCTAATTCTCACAAAGGTCTTTCCATTTTAATGCTCTCCAAAGAATGAAGCAATAAGTCATTTACAGAATAAATCATGAATGGTAGATAGATTTTCAGACATCAGTACGTGTTTTTGGTATATGTTTGACTTCCCACTGCTTCTCATCTTACTCCCAATACAGTGACTTTCAATGTACTCTGAATATATTCATTTATCCAACACACATTTGTCAAGCGTCTACTAAGATATGCTAGGCACAACTGTTGGTTTTTCAGTTCCTGTAAGGAGCTTACAGTCCAGAAATGGGGGTGGGGGAGGACCTAACATAAGATTATAATGAAGTGTGAGAAAAGAATAGGAGATCCAGTGGGACAGTGGTACCACACGGAATAAGTTCAGGGAAGCCTTCATGGAGAAGATAAAAAGATAATAGTTGAATTTTGTGTAAAGCGATATTAACCTGATGGAGAGAATGGGAAAGGGCACATTTTTGAGAAGGGGAGGAAGTATGTATGAACATAAAGAGGCTTACAACGGCATGCTATATTTGAAGAATTACAAGTCATTTGGCCTCCCTTGAACATGAGATGTTGAGGAAGGGAAGGGTATGGACAAAAGATGAGACTGAAGAAGCTCATGCAGGACCACATGCCAACCTAATTGGCATCTGTATCCTAAAGGCAATGAAGGAATAAATACAAAATTATTCGAATTGTGTTTTAGGAAAAAAAAAAAAGCATTCTTGCAGCACTATGGAGAACTGATAAGAAGAAGCAAGGACAAGAGGTCAGGGGAGGCCCGTTAAGAGGCTCATGCAGTTGTTAGGCAAGAAATATAAAGTTCTTAATGATGGCAGTCATAGTGGATACAAGCAGGAGGGGACCAGTCGGAGGGAAAATAATGGCTAGTCTAAGATCCGTGATTACGTTTGCTGAAAGCCATCAGAAAAGCTCCAACTTAATAACCAGCTATATTCTCCTCGACATCACTTAGCCAACTATGAGGATTTAAAATTTACGAATAAAGAGAAAAGACTGAGATCCAATTTAATTGTGACTTTTTCATTTGCCTAATTTCCTTCAGTGTAATACAGGTTCATACTGTGATATGTGAATCAAAATTATATATATATATATACTTTTCCTCAAGTATAAAGACTTATGGGTTGATACCAGGGAACCTGATGTTAAACATCTGTGTATATTCATTTTTGAAAGTCAGGAAAATAGTTACTATTTCCTGCAGCAACTTCTAACAGAAACAAAAAAAGTTATACAATGTGCCATAAAACTCAAGGGAATGTATAAAAGTAAACTGCAAGGAAGGGAAACCTAGTTACCTCAAAGAAGATAACTTCCTCTTTAAAATTCTGCCCTGAATATCTATAATCAAATAGGCTGAGTGACTGACACAGGACCCTCTATAGGCATCCAAGTGTCTTTTCTGCCTCCTAGACCAGAAACATAAATCTTGATTCTCTAATAAAGACATTTAAGGCAGAAAGTTATAATAGTATCCTCAATATCTTAAAGTTAGATGTGTCAAGACATTGGAAGACATCCATCTTCACTGTCCTGGTGATTCTCTCGTTTGTCCCAAGGGGCTGCGGCATGCGTTTTCCTTGAAATTTTCAATAAAAGATAAGAAAATAATTTCTTTTGAATCATCAGCTTTCCCAGCTGAACTCCTGCGAGGTTGACTTGTAGAGACAATTAAACGGAGCATTTGGTCAGTTTACGTGGACATTGTTATTGCAGCATTTGTCCCTTTCCTGACAAATTGCATTATGCCTCTGCCCTCTGCACCATTAGAAGGTCCAGAGGGAACCAGGTGGTGATGAGGAGGGGCTGATCTCGCATTTGTCAACCCTGAGGCAGAGCCAGGCTGAACTGCGAACTCCCTTTGATTCTTTACACTCGGTAAAGGGGATGGGGGCTGAATTCGGGTGGGACACACATTTGAATGCTGTCCTTTGCTCTGAACAGAAGGCTATCATCTCTTTAGTGTTCAGAGTGAATGTGATGCCCCCAGATTTGTTCAATAATTGCCCTGATTTGTGCCTGAGGCTTGACTTTCTTCTAGCTAAACGTCGTCTCCCTTAACACTCGCCCCCTTTACTAACAAAGTGGCTCTTTCATTTGCTCTGAGCCTACCAGCATCATCAGCTTGCGCTTCAGCTCTAAGCCTGATTCAGCATCACAGACTTCTCTTTGTGAACATTTCCCTCTCCACCCTCTTTTCTCCCCTCCTTTAGGAGTTGAAAAAATAATGAGGGGTTTTAGTTAATACTGAAACATCTGTTGACTTCTAAAGAAGGTGTAGAGTTTGTAATAATGCACAAAGACAGGTAGCCCCTTGGATGGAATTTGTTGGTCTTCTCTTTTTTATTAAGGAGGCTGCGACCTCGTGTGGCGTGCCATGCATTTGGAGTGGTACCAGGGACAATATAACACAGTGGGTTAGGACAGGTTTTAGAAACATGCAGATGCCTTTAAAAGATGCATCAGTATCTTCTTAGTGTGGCCTAAGATATGGTCCCTAACTCCTCTGAGAATAAGTTGTGACATCTGCAAAAATAGAGGCAATACTATCCACCTCGCCGACAGGGAAGCAAATGCAACACATATGTAAGGTACTAATATATGTGATGTGCTAAATACTCCAAAACCATCGTCAGCAGTAACCATTTTCATTGGCATAGTTGTTTTCCCATTTATACTGTGATCAACTGCTCCCTAAGAGGGTAGAGACAGGAGCCAGCTAGGAGAATGTGTGTGGCATTGTTCCTTCCATGTGAAGTCACAGAGCTGATCAAAGCCCTCCTTTACTCCAGGCCAATCTTAGGTGCACATACAGTGAATAAGAGCAGCACTGCCTCTACTGTCACAGACCACACCTTCCTGTAACAGTGAGGGATGGAGCAGAGTGAACTCCAGAATAAGTCAAGATAAACAGAACACGTGCAAGCATGATGAGTGCTCTGAAGAGAAACAGGGACTGAGACAGAGAACAGTGGGAGGAGCGGGTACCTTACTGAGTTTGGCTGGTCAAGGCGGGCCTCTTTGAGAGCCTGGTGTCAAGTCCCCAACTTTATTCTCCTTCTCGACATCAAAAAATTACCACTTCCATGGAGTAAGTAGTTGTACTTTTAATTTCCATTGATTTAAAAAATACAAAAATATAAAAGGCTGTTGTGAATTCAGTGAAAAATTTTTATGCAAATGTATATTTTATTCATCAGAGCGATATTGAAATATGTTTGAAAAATCTAAATATACGTATTATGTAGGATATGTTACTGATTTTTCTGAATATAGTGCCGGGTTTGCATTTGGACCTGAGCATTTGGGTACTTTAGAATTAGTCTGAGTCCCCTGAGTTGTATGAGCCCAGTAGATTGGGAATCACTGACAGAGTGCAAAAAGGATCGGTGGGGAAGAAAGGAGAGCTGAGCCCTATTTCTTCCTTTTTTAAAAACTAAACAAAGAACAAAGAAGCCACTTAACTTTTTTGAGTCTGTTTTCTCATTATTGGAATGAAGATAATATTTGTCATTAACTTTGTAATGACTATGTGACATTGAACTCATCTGAAAGGAAAGTTATTGCAAAACACTTTGAACTATGTAAAGATACAAATATTACCAATGGCTTGAAATGTGGAATTCTAATAATATGGAATAGAATTAATTGTTTAAAAAAACTAATATGTCAAACTACCTACTTTGCCTGCCCCTTCGTGGACTAGGGGCCTGAGGAACTTGGCTGACATCTGCTGCTTTAGCCTGTGTCCACTAACTAATGTGCACGTGGGTCACATCATAGTCTCAAAAGGGAATAGGGATTATTATCCTCAACCCACTAATCTCTGGGGAGGTTATACCATGTAGGCTATTTAAGTGCTATAGAAGATCACCTTTCCTCCTATTCAAAGTAACTAGAAATGTCTTTCTTTTTTTGTTTTATACATATTCCTTGCTCCCTTATAAGAAAAGCTTTGCTATTGAAAGAGGTAAGATTTCCTTTAGAAATCTTACAGAAGACCAGCAATTCAAAAAGGATTCTTAATATTTTAAGTTGAGAATGAGTCACTCCAAAGGCAAAGCATTAACAAAAACAGACTGAATGCATTATTATACCTTATAGACAGAGAATTTTAGCCAGACAACAAGAAACATTTTTCTTTTTCACAAGTCTCAAAAACTCCTTGCATCATTTAAAACACGGATTAGAAGAAAATGCATATTTGAGAATATATTCTGTGACAATGAAATATTCTTGCTATACATTTCTGCATTCAACGGTATGAAATACCTGCTTTGAGATATTTACAGAAATTATTTAACAATACATTTAACAGTAAATGTATTTACCTTGATTTGCATATTAATTAAATGTGTAATACATTTTTTTATAAAAGCCAAATATGTGACATTTTAAACTTTGTTTTTTACCCAACCCTCTGGAATTCCTGAGCTGACCATTTCAGACTATTTTAAATTGTTTCTTCTGGTTTTACATATTTATTCCTAAATAAGCTATTTATTCTATGATTCTTAACATTTTTAGATGTCTATGATTGACTTTCAACTATTGCAAATTTCAGTTTAGCTCTATTATAACCCCTTTTCCACCATATAGGCTTCCATCCCCTATCTCCCTAATATAGTAGTGCTTTTTGAAAAAAATTAGTATTGCTTATAGCTTCATAACTGTGTAAATATCATCATACAAATTTACTTTATTGTACAACTTTTTGTTTTCACTGGTTAACAATGACATATTTGCATCTCTTTCTCCCTCTCTCTCCAATCCCCTCTTCCTCTACTTCTCTCCCTCTCTCTCTATCTCCTTCTCTTTCTCTCCTCAACTTGTCTTTGTTCCCTTCTTGCCTTAGATTTCTAAGTACAATACTAACATTAATGCATCCCCAGATATTTCCAAAATTCTAAAATTCCCAGTGAAGCCTAATACATCATGTAATCTCTTTATTGTCCCCTGGATCCAATCCCATTGGAGCCGTCTGCCCTGTGTCCCAGCTCTAAATCCCTCGGTGCCTCTCCAGGCTTGTTACACAGCTGTCTACCTGAGACCTCACCTTGTCTCTTGCCCTAAAAATGCCTTCTGCCTCTTTTTTAGATACCCTACCTCTTATAATATCTCACATCTTCTTTTATATGCTTTACTCTCCAGTATTGGTGAAATACACCCTTTAATATTTGTCTAAGAATAGATTAAATGTGAAGTATGAAAAATTAATGTCTTTTGTATATCTTCATTCTCCACAAATAGTTAATTGATACTGTGCTGCATATTGAAATCTAGATAAGGACTTTATTATCTAAAAACCTTAGCTTTTAATAATTCATTATCTTATTTCCATAATTTACTTTTTGACATCCTTCAGGTACTAGTGTCAACTCTCCTATTCTCTTTGTTCTAGTGTGTTTGTAGTTTTTCTTTTTTTTCATTGTAATAAATAGTTTCAGGAGTGAGGTACAGTTATTTGGGTATAACCAATAAGTTATACCTCCTTCACGAAACCCCTAAAATATGTCCATTTAACACATTTGTTGTTTGCCATCTATAACTATTGAATTGTTTATATTTTAAAAGCTTTTTAAAAAATTTTTTGAATGGTCATTTAAAAAATAATGAAATTACTGAAAATACAATTTGGAGTAAACGAACTTTTGAACAGTATATAATTTGCTTTTACTTAACATTTTTAAGCATTAAGATTTGTATTTTACTGCCATTTTCCAGAAGCCTATCATTTTATTTCTCAGTGTTTGAGTTGCTTTATAAATTCTACTCAGACATTTAAACATGAAAATAAGAAATAAACTTTGATAATGAAGTAGGGTGGCTTAAGGAACTAATAGTGAAAGAAGTCTGTGGTTATGACCTGTTTTTGTAAAGTATCATATAAATATGCCACATTCTGATAAATTTAGGCTATCGGTCAAGTCTATCCTAGTTGCATCACATATAAACTATGCCTCAACAAGAATTATCGTATTTTATTTTAGAGAAATGAGATCAGCATTGGCCCTAATGGAATCAAACAATAACTTTTCAGAAGATATCGAGGTCTTCATAAAAGCCTGCCACAGTACCTGTAGATCATGGCTTTGTCTCCAAGAAACTTATGCTATATAATGCAGCATATTAACTGAGGACAGGCACCTTTCTGCTCAACTTAATAATGATAGAGAAGAATTCCTACAGAAGTAGTCCCACCGATGGGCAGCAGAGCATTGGAAAGCAGGGAAATGGGAACTAGAACATGTAAATTGTTCATGTGAGGGTGGAGTTAGAATTCAAGATGTTGTGAAAGCAAGTGATCTTAGAATCATACCTTGATGTAGCATGAACACAAAGGTATTTCTGTTTTTCAGTCCCATTAAATTAAAACAAGGGTATCTGGTTTTTGCCAGTGTGCCTGACATCTCATTTCCATTTCTATCAAAGAGAGTTTACCTTAAGGTCCAGGCCTATGGCAAGCAAAAGTACCTAACTAAATGATAAAGCATTGTTTCGTGTTCGTTTTATATATTATGATAACATTCTATCGATGGCAATGATATTGGTTTCCATTTACTGTGATGATATATATAGAAATTCCTCTTATAATAAATATGCTTAAGTGAAAACATGAATTGATTTCAATTTTTAAAAATCACAGATAATAGTTTAAGTAGCAAGAAAATATATCAGAAATTGTCAACGTGGAGCACGTGCAGCTGAGGTTTGGGCAACACTGGCACAGAATGAGAAGACAGGTGTGGATGGTCTTTGGTTCTGTCTATAGCAAGAGTATGACACAGTCAGGTCATCAACTTTTCCAACTGCTTTTTCTTCATCTAAAATTAATTGTTGAGCTAGATTTCTTAATAAACCTCTCATATGTGATTTCAGGGAAATTTTTTTCTGGCACTTGTCATGTGTATAGGTTATTTTGGTTTGATGCAAGTGGAGAGGAGTGAAAAATTATGAAGAAGCTGATGATAACCATTCATAGTATCTCACTGAAAAACAGAGAAATTATAGAACAGACCAACTTTAGTCCATAGCAATTTAGAGCTGGTAGCACCCTTAATGAGCATAAAGACTAACCTGCCCTGCCAACACTCATTTAATAAAACTAAATTTAAGAGAACTAAAGTGTTCCAGAAAACTTAAGTGGCTCATTATCATACAGCTGAGTAGTTAGAAGCAAAGAACTACTTGGATACTTGGACCTTGGCCTAGAATCTTGTGTCCACTTTGGTCCTCTCCATATGATACTATTATCATCTTGTGATATGATTTTCTTGAACTTAATGAGCTTGTAAGAAGAAGTGAGGCTCATGCTTAGAATGCTGGATTTTTTTATATCTAATCCAGTCAGAAATGAAAGAAAGCTCAGCCAAGTGGGCACTTGACAATCACGTGACTAGCTTTGTCAGTACCAGTAGCTCATAAAAATAACTCAAGATTATTATTTTTTTTCTGACATACTTTAGATAGTTTTATCCAAAAAATATGCTATTTTTCCTTTAGTGGTTATATCCAACTGAAATAGAGAGTATAATCAAACCCCTTCCAGGAGAACATTATGAAGTTTAGCAAATATTATGAATTACTTCAGAAATTTGAACAATTGCATTATTAATTTGTTGTTCCAGTTGATGACATAAAAGTTATTCGCAAAGAAAAATGAAGGAGGGAGAATGTTTATGTGCTTTTTTATTTTTTCCTCCCAGCCCTTTACAGTCTATTGACTCTTCATCAATTTAATTATTGTGTTATATATGTCTAATGTACTTGCCACACAGGAGGCTAAGTACTTTCCTTCCCTCAAGGTAGCTTACTATTGCTGGAAAGCGATCCATCTAAGAGCCATGCTGCTTCTTTGGAAATATCCTCCTATTGATTACTCTATAAGAAAGAACTTTAAATGATGACTCAAGAAACACTACTGAGGAAGTTTACCAGTGTTTCCTTCTTTAATTATGACCTGAAGCAAATTGTTGAAACAAAGCATTAAAAAAGTTTCATGGAGCAGTGTAGCGATATGGACACTGAGGAAAATGGAAGGAGAATGGGCTTAGGCCAGAAAATGAACTTGTGAGAGTGTGATCAATCTGCAGCTGACTATGAATATGAAAAATATATATTTATTTTGTTTCCACAATACAAATATTATATTAAATTATTTATAATAGCTCCCAAAGGACAATAATGTTTTAAAAGGTAGTAGAAGTGAAACAAAAATATTAGTATTTATTGAGTCCTGTTGACTTTCTTGCACAGAAGATTTCAGTGGCTTCCCACAGTCTGCTGAATTAAATGCCTTCTCTTCACCATCACACTAAGCTTGTTCCCAAGTGTGAGTCCCAGCCAGCTCACAGGGGCCATACTCCAATTAAGCTAACTTCGAGAGCATGCTCTTGGTTGCTCTACTAACATGTTTTTGCTCAGGGTATTTCCCATAATGTTCTCTTCCCAACTCCACATATCTGGCTTTGGAAATTTTATTAATGCTAACAGCCTTATTTCCAGGCCTTACTATGAGAAGCCTTACCCGATTCGCCCAACAGGATGCAATCTTTTGTTCCTCTTTTCTTTGAGATACTTTTCGCGCTTAACTCCTGTGTTCCACTTAGTAACTACTGGTGCACTTGTCTAAAACTCTCTCTCTGAATTCAAGACTTTAAAGTTCTTGACATCTTCTTGAACACAGAAGTCATTTGTACTCATCAAATTGAAAAGGTATCTTAATACCTTACAATATGTTTTAAAGAATTGGTACCTAATACATGAAAATGTAAATAACTAGAATTTCAATCACTGTTAGGACTACAGAAGAAATGTCTCAAAAAGACTTTAGATTCTTTTCTAACTTTAGAAAAAGGGAGCAATCTCTTTGACTAAGAGACTATAGAGAAATAACTGCCAAACAACCCAAATTGCAAATAGATTTAGAAAGATTTAGCTCAGTGGAGATAATAATCTAGAGAAATAACATGAACTAAAGTGGAGAGGAGGAAAGTATAGGGTATGATCATGAAATAGATAATAAATACTTGTTTGTTATAGCATATTTACATAGCTATAGAAGGTTGTTATAACTTGTAAATTATTTTTGTATAAATTTGTCCTCAAACTTCTCTGTAACTCTTAGGAATTATAATCTTCTAAGGCCTACTGGGATTATCTGTTTATTTCTCTCCCTTAATGTCTTTAGTGATTAGAAACAGGGAGCCATTTGCATGCACTTTTATTCCCCTCAAGGCTAAGCAGGTCTTCAAGAAATAAACAAATGGAGAATGATTATGCCTATTACACAAAATGAGTCCCTGAAAGAAGTGCACTTGATCACAGAGCCTGGACTAAAACACAGGACTGCTCTGTCCATGTCCGGAGCTTTCTTTCACATTAAAGCCCTCAGTGTGCCAGGATGGCAGGCTCAGACAGAGAGACACCTGGAAATGCACAACTACTGGATGCTGCACTGGGGAAGGATCCGTTTAACAATTATAACTGGCAAAGTAGAACATAATGATATTTTTAAGTTGCATAATAGCACTGATTAGAAAGCACTCTGAAAAAAATTACAAGCAGAAACGGAATTAAATGAAGATGTTGCATTAGTAGCATTACATTTCACAAAAGAAATAAAACTACGAATGATACATTTTTAGAAATAGCTTTTAGGGGGAAAAAACTAGATAATTGGTACCTAAAATTGCAGAAAGACAGGGAGAAAGCTATTTCTCCTTTCTCTCTAATAATACGCTGTCCATATATTCAAGAACCAACATAAGATACCGCTTTCAAGAAGCTATCCTTGACATGCCCCGTCATACTCTAATATCTCTTGGACTTTCGATTAAAAGTCAATGTATCTTGAATGTTAACTATGCATCTAAGGAATACACAGTTAAATAAAATAATGTTCCTGGCCTCATATGAGAAGGGAGGAATCAGATAACTCTGTGTGTTCAGATCTAATCATCCTCACCTCTCTCAAGCCCTTGGCCACTTGTTCTGTCCCCAAAACTAGCAGGGGTTCCAACCCAGTGGCTCAGGATTGCGGACTAGAAGAAAAATATCATGAAGACGCACTGAATATATATGTTGAGTTCTTCGTATTATTATTTAGTTGTATTGTTATTGGACTATATATGTTTTGTCCAACAGCTCAATATTCACCACCAAAAAAGTGCAATTTAGCATCTATATCTTATAGTGCACAAGAAAGGCACTCAGTTATGAACCATCGAAATACTCAAATCAGAAAATAAAAGAGAAAAAAAAAAGCTTTTAAAATTATATCTCAAGGGAAAAAAACACATTTCTTTTAGTAAAAAAAAAAAAAAAAAAGTCCCTTAAAAAACTCCCTGCAATCTGAAACTAACAGTTTAAAATAGTACCCATTTATTACCTCACAGTTTTGGCAGGTAAGGAGTCCAGGCACAGCTACCTGGCTTCTCTGTTTAGTCCCAACAGGCAGCAGTGCAGGTGTTGGCCAGGGGTACATTCACACCAGAGACTTGGTTTGGGGGGATCCATTTCTAGGCCCTCTCAGTTTGTTGGAATACTCTATTTCATTATGGCTGTAGGACTGAAGGCTACATTTTCTTGCCGGCTATTGGCGAGGGCTACTCACGGCTACTCACCATATGCCCTTCTCAGAGCATGGCAGCCTATTTCATAAAAGCCAACATGAGGAGTCACTATCCCCTAAGACGGTCTTATATAATCTAATCTAATCATGAGAGAGACACTCCATCATCTTTACCATATTCTGTTCATCAGAAGCAAGTCACAGGTGCCTCTTGCACTCAAGGAAAGGGGATTGTACAAGGATGTAACTAATTGGGATATCAGCTTAGGATATGTCCACTACACCAATTTTGTCCACCATAGTCTATACATATGTAAAAATTTGGTCACTTTTACCTGTAGCAGTGCTAGGAACCAAGAACAATGATTGAAAAGTTAATCTTTATTTCCTGAAATATACATGTGAATATATGCGGACATTGTGCTGGATTAGGGATAAACAATAGAGATACAGTCCCTTTAGTCATGGAACATATACTCTAACGGAGAAGACTAATATTAAAGACAAAGGAAAATCATATTCCTGTATGTAATTACAATTTCTCATAAGCATGCAAAGGGGCAGGGTTCCAAGGAAGAAAAGATTAATGAGGGGAATCCACTTGTGTTTTAGAGAGGATAACAAGAAAAAAACTACTCTGGATTTGGTGATCATTGCATGCCTTCCTAAAGAAATGTTATTCGACCACCAGAAAAATGCCTAGAGGCTATTTAAGAGGAAGGAAAGGGAACTTTAGGAAGGGAAAACAGAAGTGCAAAGGCCCTGAGGCAGGAAAAACTAAGTCCATCAGGGAGACTGGCAGAGGATGCAAGTAACTAGAGGAGATGCTGTCTGGATACATAAAGATGGAGGGTTAGGAAGAAGCTACAGGCCAAGGTAAGGATTTTTCATTTATCCTAAGAGCAATGGGAATCCATCGAAGGATTTTCAGCAGGTAAGTGGCATGAAACAATTTGAAAAACAAACAGAGAAAAAATATCTTGCATTTTTTTTATCCTCAACAACTAAAGAGGTTCTGACTTGTTGTATTGAGTTCAGTGCTTTTTTTGTGAAGCTGTTGATGAGGTTTCTCTGGTAGTCTCTAGGGACGGCTCTGCTTAAATTAAAGTAATTGGTATTTAATCATGTTTCTGGCATGATAATTCCTGTGTCACATGGAGGTTTTTTCTTTATTTTATAGTGACTGCAGTTTTATTTTAGGGACATAGCATTACAGGTGACATACTTCTTCTATTCATATTTACTATCCTAATTTTCTCTGAGATGTTAGAAAGACCTGTCATATAAATAGATGCTTAAAGTATGTTGACTTTATTCTGGAAGATTTCAATGGAGAAATACAGAATCTAAGTTCTATGTTTTTCCTGTATTATTCAGGAAGTTCATGGAGTAAGATAATGTTTTCAGTTTCCTCTCAAGCAATAAACAATATTTTTCCTGTGATTCTTATCTAATTAGTTTTAAAGCTGCATTTCTATCTGAAAGGTTTCTGCAGCAACCTCATTTCCACATAGAATTCACTGCTGGCAGAAAAAAGACATGCTGCTGAAGGTTTTTTGCTACCAGTTAAATAGCAAAAACCATCCCACTGAGAAAGCACAGACTAAACTTTATCTCATTAAGGCAAAGTCCAGATGCCTTGTTTACTTGTGGTTGAAAATCAATGCCCTATTGTCTTCTAGAAATACATAATTTGCAACAGAAACAAGAAACAGGAGGTATGTATTCATCGCTTTGTCCAATCTAGTAATTAAAATACGCATATTATTTTCAGATGGACAATTTTAGCAGGTCAACAATGGTTTACAATTATACAAACACTCAATAGGGAACATTCTCTTCTATGGTAGAACTTTACTCATAGCTTTGTGCTTAGCTGACACTCAAATAATTGTTGAACAAATAAATAATGAGGGATTGAAAGATGTTAGACTTCTGAATTGCAGCCATTATTCTCACTAATTTGGTAGATGCTTTGCAGAATCTGGCCACCAGAATTGGGCAGAACTGATGTCACAACTGGGAATGATGGTTTCTTGCTTGCAACTTTGATAAAATGCAGAATAGATTCAATTACTCAGCAGTAGAGGATACCTTTCACTAAAATTCTAGGAAGGTAATTTCTTCTGATTACCCAAGTCATTTTGATGATCCAGGTAAATGGTTTTGATTTTTAGCACGGACTCTTTTGTTTCATTTTGCACATGGTTAGTGATATAAATTTTCTTCCTGCCTTTTGAGAGTCAAGATGTATGTTTTCCACTGTAGTGTTTTACATAGGAAACAAACAAACAAAAAACTGTATTTGGATAGTTCTTACTGGGAAATTGTGTCCCAAGGGTGCAATAAAGATGCCAATTTTCTGAAATAGATGTGGAACTGGACACATTGAATTATGAAGATGGAGCAGAATGCAGACAATTAATAATACTACTGCTCTAAAATATAAATGAGAGTTTTAAAGAAATGGTTTTGATAGTTGTCTTGATGTTGTACGGTAAGCTGATCTCTACTCCTTGCTTTGCACAGTTGATTTAAATTTGCTTTATTCCCTGAAGTCCATGTCTAAAGATTTGAAAGGCAGTAAAAAGTCATATATCATTTCTTCCACATTTGTCCAAAGAACTGAATTTTAAGGATATTACTGGTTACGTCGTGTACAGTCATGTCCTGAGCACATAATAATATCTGCTTGTAGTGTGTCCTTCCAATGTACTTTGTTCTGTTTTGGAAGAATATATTTGGTGTTTATTTGAAAACTAATTGTTAGTGTAAAATCTAATGAAAAATTAGGAGAGACATAAAGGAATTTAATCTTTGTCTAGAGCATAATTAACTAGCTCCTTTGGGTGCCTAAGTGTTTTCTTACTAACTTTTCTGTAATATTACTACTTAAAAATAATTGGTGGAATGAGATTAACAGAAAAACAAATGTAAGTTCTCATATCTACACTTGTTTAGTTGAAAATGTAACCAATTAGCAAAGATTTAAATGCACCAATTTATTAACCTTGGAATTTGTTAGACTTT
Source organism: Pteropus alecto (assembly GCF_000325575.1). NCBI lineage: Eukaryota > Metazoa > Chordata > Mammalia > Chiroptera > Pteropodidae > Pteropus > Pteropus alecto. The sequence continues at coordinate 6,199,952 of NW_006434897.1, read as the reverse complement.
CTCACTTTTTGTAATGCATGTGTATTTCTCTGAACCATGAGTGGAACCTATCTTATTTTCTTCAGAAAAAATATCCTTACTTCTCACTTGTCAAACTACTTGTCCTTCTGTATTCTATTCCTCATCAGAGAACACACTTAAGACTTTGCACGTGTCCTCTTTCTCTTGCCCCCTCACTGGCACTTGGCCTCCTTGCTTCACAGAGTCTGAATGTACTGAACCCCTGGGCTCTGCCATAGATCCTGGCACGTAGTAGGAGCTTAGTTATGTCCGTATCCTTAAGCTTTTCGGCCTCAATTTCCTTACCTGTAAAGTAGGGATGATAATAGTACCTCCCTCATAAAGTATTTATAAAGGTTAGATGAATGAAATATAAACTTGGTTAGTTAAATATAATGTGTAAATAACTGAAACAGAGTTTGGCACATAGTATCATCATCGTCATCATCATCATCACCTTCATTAACATCATCATTATTCTGTGAAATTAAATGCTCATTAAAAGTAGACATGTTTCCTTCTTTGAGAAAAAAATGGTGGTGATCTCTCTCTCTGTCTCTCTCTGTCTCTCTGTCTCTCTGTCTCTCTCTCTCTGTCTCTCTGTCTCTGTCTGTCTCTCTCTCTCTCTCCCTCTCTCTCTCTCTTCTTCTCTTTCTCATCTCATAGACTTAATAAATATTCCAGGGACCCTTGGAATGATATCCTTTACTCTTCAGATGAGAAAAAGGAGATCAAGAGAGATGAAATATCTTACACAAGGTCGCATAAGCTAGTAAATGAGCACCAAGTCCTGAATCCAAGTGTTCTGATGTCTACAGTGTCAGCACATGTTTTCTCCTCAGAGGAATCTCTTTCCTCAGAGCTTCCCAGGGTCCTAAAAATACAAACCATCAGAGTAATATCCTGTGGGTTTATCCTAAGATGAAACTCCCGGCCATTATTATCAGTTATCTGCTATCTGTTTATAATGGTCTGAAGGTTATTTCATAGGGCTCTTACCACAAAGGCTGATTAAAAGAAATATTAAGCTGTTTCTTGGTGGAAGCAGAGACATTGTGCTGCCTGAAAGCTACCTGCATGCCCATTCGAGCTCAGTGAGAGGCAGACAGGGTCAGCTTCATGAGCGTGCGACCAGAAGGGTGTGGGTTCTTAAGAGATCCCCACATTTAGTTTAATGTTGTGCTGTTGCTATCTTGAAATTTGTAATATTTTTTTGAATAAGGAATTCCATAATTTTATGATCTCTCACCTTCACAAATTATTTGGCCAGCCCTGTATGGACGTAGTCTATCTTTGTGGTAAATCCTTGGGCACTCAGGGAACTTTAGCTCTGCTTTTCATGGGAGGAACTGAGATGCTTTTGATAGCAAAGCTCAGGACTGTAAGCTCCTCGACTGGTACAAAAGATGAGAACTATATTTTTATTACAGCAGTATGCCATGCTGCATTTTGTTTAAGGAGAAGGCTTTTTAGCTTTGATATGCCGCGAAAGAGGCTGGTCTGTGACAGCTGTACCCATAGATCATGAAGGACACTAAGACTTAGCACTCTACAGATTTAACCGGGGCTAATTCTTCTCGAACTCTCTTTAAAGAAAATTTGCTCTGATATTAAAATAAAATATATAGTTTTTTATATAAGAATAAAGTTAACTGTGCTTTATTAGAACTTGTGCAAAAGAAAAATAGCTTTACCATGATGAAGATCAGCATTTTAACCATCCAACTCTATTAATGGTTCTATTGAAAAGTAAGGTAATAAGGTTAAACAATCACAGAAGTATATTGCTAAAAGCAAATAACTTTGGATCCAATTAGTAGTCTGTTAGCATTTCAATGTAGACAACTCCCAGAGCTCAGACTAATAGTCTACACAGGATACCAGGCCACTTTTCACTGATGTAAAGAAAGGTTTGGCCAAATAACCTGCCCTTCTTGGAGGGCTCCTCCAAACCATTTACCTCCTAGCCAGAGAAGAGAGCTGAAGAAGCAGACTAGTGGGAAACAGGGGGCTCGCTGTGAATCTTTGCCCTTTGAATTAATTCTAGTTGACCTACTTGAGCAATGATTGAGGAATTTTTGATTCAGTTTGCCCCGATCTATCCCCTGGTGAGCATGGGCTTGTTATTTTTTAATGAAACCATTTTCACAGCCCGTTGTTTAAGGTATTAGCAATAGAAGAGAGCGAGGTCATTTTTTTGGTTCTTATTTCATTTTTTCATCAATTCTTCTAGTGCTGTTTGTGCTGGTGAATTGCTTTGAACCAGCATCTTGTTGCAGAGTATGCTTTCTAGCAAATAGCAGGATAACACTAACAAAGGGTAAAAATAATTCCACATAACGGCAGATGAGAAAAATACACATATATCAAATACCTTTTCAGAATTATGACTGTATATTTTGTCATCCCTTCTGATTTATGTAAAGAAATATTTTGGGAGTTACTTGTCCCAGTATTGAGCCTTTCCAGCCTAACCCAACACCGACCTTTGGAAATCAATTAAAAAAATATTACTTTATATTTTTAGCTGTTAAAGTGAACTCATTTACTACAGTTTTCATCTTTTGGCAGTTAAGGTAGGTGAAGGTCAATTCTTGTTCTACCAGGAGGAGTTTTCCAATTAAAGACATTTATTCCTAGTGGAAAGGGTGACTAACTACACAGTTAGCTCTCCTCAGTTTGTGAGTTCTCATGACTACCTTTCAAAAATTGCCTTAGGGAAAAAAATTCCCTCAGTAAAATTGCAGGTGCCTTCACAAATTTTTCACAAAGCTTCAGGAGTGGACAGAATTCTCAGAAAGAGGCTGGGCACAGAAGTCAAGCTTAGCTAACTCAAAATAAAACAAATGGAGTAGCAATACCTCAGAAAATAGATTTATTTCACAGTATCAGAGCTTCAGTACAACAAAAGCACCACTAAGGGCAGTACATCAGTAGTACTCAGTAGAGGTTTACAGATAAAATGTCTGTAGCTACCCAGCCATACATCTTCATTTGTTTTTCTGATTTTTAATAAAAATATAAGAGAATAGATTTTTCAAAACTGAGTATCATTATCATAACTTTAACCTTATTTACATTCAAAACTGTCCTCCAGAGTCAATGCCTAGAGGAGAGACATACAGCAAGTGAAAAAAGCAGGTTGTCTAGGAATTACTTTTAAAATTCTATTTTTTGAAAAAACAAGTCTGTAATTTATGGAACAGCTGGCTATAATAAAACATCAGAAAATGTCCATTTTAGGTTTTTAATTTCAAATGAATAAGTGATCACGGGAAGGAAATATCAACAAGCTAAATCTTCTCCACATAAACCTGGTAAAATTACACTCATGTCCATATTTCAGAGGTTGAGAGTGGGTAATTAGACCACAGAAATAATAATCTCATTCAATATTTAGAAGCAACAAAAAATTAAACACTTGGAAATGTTAATGCTACTCAGTGGAACTTTCTAATCAGGTTCAAGTGCCAACTTGAATAACTAATTTAGAAAATAATACAGGAAAACATTAAAATAGAGTAAGTGTACTGTGAGTTATCACTCCAGCCCACATAGTGCGTGTATTACAAGCATTTTATAGAAAGCATCTTTTACCTGCCTTTCTTAATATTCCCCTCTTGCTTCCTCCAACAGCACTCTCCAGTCAGCTAGTATGATTAAGTTACAAAAGTACCAACTAGGTTACAAATTCAAATGATGGTCACTCGACATTTTATGTTTTATTCTATGATCTCTTTAAAATAATAACTCTTAATATATCAGTGGGGGAGACAACATTGCAGTTAACAGGCATGACTTTTACATTCCTTCTGAACCATCTAACTCCCCCATCTGTCCTACTCCCACCTTGCATTTTATCATGAAGTGACACATAATAGAAGAGCAGTACAATAAATCTAAGCCAATGACTTACTATGTTTCCCCAAGGGTAGAAATCCCTTCTGTTTCTTTTCTCTTTTGTTTCCAGGTTAAAGGGTGCATTTGTGGACATCTAATACTGTGCATGCTGATCTGAAGGAATTTCCCTGGGGGAATGTGAGATGCATATATCTTCTTTATAGTCTCCTGGGAGATTTTTACTTTTAGATAGTCACTCTTAAGTCAATGTGGCTTTAATCCTTCCAAACCAGTAATATATGTTTAGCTAAATTCATTTCTAAAACATCTAATAAATTAAAATTCTCTTATCTTTCTGTCTTGTGACACTTTTAATCACTTTGCAGTGATAAGATTTCTATGGTTGAACAGTCTATTAGAAAAGTGTTTAAATAATCCTGTCTTAAAAATCACTCTGTGGAAATTAAAGTTTGTTTATTTTTGACAATAAATCATAATATATTTTTAAAAATTGCTCTGCCAATTGTTTAAATTATGCCAAAAAGTCATAGTACTTTTAGATGAATTAATGACTAATTTTTTAAATTTAAATGTTTTCTCTTAGCCTAAAAATGTTTCAGTCATTTAATTATTTTCTACAGACTCACAGAAAATGTTAGAAATTACCATATAATTACTCAATAATGAAATAGGTTTCTGCAGGAGTGAGGGGCTTGGTTGATAACTGGGTACATTTTAAAGATATTTAGTTCTTCTAGGCCTCCAAGATACATTTCTGTAAAAAAAAAAAGTATTAATAATTTATTTTCAACCTACATTAATAAATATTATGAGTACTTATTAAAAAGTACCTTTCCCCCCATCAAAAGAACCTGGCTCACTTCACAGTTCATACAACACGGTACTTGAAAAAAGTTAAGACATTTGTCATCATTACAATAGTTATTACAGTGTCTACTAAATAGTTTTTATCTATATTTAATAGATAGTCTCACTGAGTTCTAAGTTTACATATAAAATAAGTAGTGTTGACAATGAAAGAAAAGAATGAAAGATATATTAGACAGAAATGATACTTATCTGACTGTGTAGCCCATCTCTTGTAAATGATTTAATATACGAAAATCGTTCAGCATAATTTCTGCAGTTCTCAGAAAATGACAATCAGTAAAACATACTGGAAAATGATTTAGATTACTTGTAATCTCAGGCTCCCTATTTTCAAAAATGTGTCAGTTTGGAAGACATTCAGCCTCTTTGTCTCTCAGATTTCTCCTCAGTACTAGAGTAGGTTAGAAGCCTGTCACCAGGTTGTTGTGAATTAAATATGGAAGGTGTTATGAAAAATGGAAAGCATTCTGTAAGAGTTAGCTTCCTAGAATCCATTTAGAATCACCAACTTTTAGAGCTAGAAGAAGCGTTTCAAGATGACAAAACTCCCCTTCTTCATTTGGAGAATAAGGAAAGAGCCCCAGAGAGATAGTGAGTGACCTTTGCTCCACATTACGCAGGACTTGGACCTCAATTCAGACCTCTTGACATTTTGAGCCACCTCATTTGCTTACTTGTGTGTCTGTTTTGTTTACATCCTTTAGAATGTAACCCAAAGGTTAAATGCCAATGGAATCATTCAGAAGTTTAGGATTTTGTCTTTATCTCTTGAAAATGTAAAAGAAGCCAAAAACGAGAATGCTGTAGAGATTTCTCCAGTGGCAAAGTCTTCTGTTTAGAAGTTCTGGGACATGTGCCTGATTTTTAACAAGGTAGAAATTTTCCTTGCATAAGTTGTCTGGCTGCTTTCCAGCTAAGCATTTTACCAAATTCTGACTTTAACTCACCAGTGGTGACTGGAGCAATGGAATGAGTTAGATACCCCGAGTCTCTCAGTTTCCCTTTTGTCTGAGGTGATTTTTCTTTTGTCGATTCTGCTTAATAAAGAATCAGAATGACACTTCTTACTGTCCAACAATTGGAATGGAGATTATGATTGAGAAATAATGTTGTGATTTTCATAAGTTTGGGGGCAAACTTTTAAACTATTTTCAAGACAAGCAATGAACTTTGAGCTTTGCTTTCTCGAACAGAGCTCTCCAATAGAACTGGAATGTGTACTGCATATGTAACTTTAAATTTTCTTGAAGTCATATTAAAAAGTAAAAAAAAAGCAGGTAAAATTAATCTTAAACATTATTTTTAACTTACGTATTTAAAATATTTCAACATATAATCAATGTTTAAAACTATTAATGAGATATTTTACATTTTTTTACGTCTTTGAAATTCAATGCGTATTTTATACCCGTAGTACATATCAATTCTGATGCTAAACTTTCACTGAAAATGCATGATCTCTATTTGATTTCATAGAATTTGCATTTGAAAAAGTAAATTTATATACCCAAGTTGTACCAAAGATAATTAAAAATTTTCTCATAACTTGAGTATCAATTTTAAATTTAAATAAATTAATATAAATAAAAATTAAAAATTCAGTTTATTAGTATATTACCAGATTTTAAGTGCTAAATGCCACATGTAGTTAGTGGCTACTATATAAGATAGCACAGTTCTACAAAACTGTGCAGTGCTCTTGTTTAAGCTTATCCCTATTTAGTGGGACAAAAAAAGACAAAAACCCTTCTACTTTATCTTATTTTATTGACTAATGCTTTATTTTATTATGCGAACATCTGTTATATACTTTCTGTAGTAAATATTTAGATTTTCCTTTTCATACTGAATAGTAAAATATTTATTATAAAAATCAATAGGAAGATAAATGTTGGGAAATTGCCTTAACTGTGATTGTTAGTGCTTGAATTGACCAGATTTCCTTTCTAACGGCTTTGAATATTTTGTGGGTTTCTATATCTGTGAGTCCTGCTTTCTAAATACTTTCAGTGTAACCTGCTTTGTTTCACTCGATTGTGCTAGTATGATTAGGGACAAGTGTTTTAAATAACAGGCCTATCAAATTGCCAACTAGGAGATCTATGGAATATACTTAGGGTGGTTTTCTGCAGCATTTCCTGTACCTGGTCAAAAAAAGAAAAGAAAAGAAAAAAAAAAATTCAATTGTACAGTGGATTCTTACCTAGAAGATTCTAGAAAATATTTTGTTTTATAAAATGTAGGCTTATTAATTACAATTACTTTAAAAAAATTAGTGTCTGAGGCTATGTAGAGATACGGTATAGCAAAGGAATTGAGAGCATGACTCTGGTGTCAGGCTGGCTGTGCTTGTACCACGATTCCACCAGTTATATATAAATTATGTGAATTTGTGCAAAGTTACCTCATCTTTCCAAGTCTTAGTTTCCTCATTCTGGAATGGAGATCAGAATAAGATCTACTTACTAGGGTTGTTAGAGAATTAAATGAGTATATATCCTCAGCCCTCTACCTGGTACAGAATAGATGCTCAGAATATGAATTATTCTTATAAAGACTGCTAGAACAATAGGCATCTTCTCACTTTAAACCTATCCCCAGAGTTTGAGAGGAAAAGCAACTGCTGTGCATGGCCATGGTAAAGTCAAAGAGGAGAGGCTCAATTTCATTTTGTTGTCGTTATTTAATTATTGTGCAAGTGTTTCTCTTAAGAAGCAAAGGAATTGTTGATCAGTTTCACTGTGAGAATTTTGCTATTCCTACCTGCTCCAAGATGACTAGTTTGCATCTGCTTTGAAACAAGACTTTATAAACAAATTCTCCGAAATGATTCTATGAATAATAGATCAGACTTTTAATCAAGGTATAGTTTTATGTTCTGAAAATTATAGCAAAGATAAACATCACGAAGTTCATTTGCTAGTTTTATGTAGCGCTGGATTGGTAAATTACTGTTCTCTTTGCTGTCATATTATTGTTGGTATTGGTTGTTTTTTAATTTACATAATCTTTCATACTCCTGGACTCCTATTTCTCAGAACATTTTTTCTGTATTATTATTATTAATGTGGCATGTGTAATGTTTATAGTGTTTGCATAAAAATAGATCATCACTGGTAGGTAGTTTTCAGTATTAAAACAAATGTGCTTACTCATTGAATATGAAAAATATCCTTCTGGAACAAATGTAGAACTATCCATCTCTTAAATAGAGTTCTTATGGGTTTTGCTTATCTACCTAACTGCTTTGAAAACATAGTTTTGAAATCATTCTCATACTTTTGAGGAATAGTCAATCATTTAGGCAGTTTCCATTGAAAAGAAATTCATTGAAATAATCAGGTTACTACAAGTAAAAATATTTTAGGAAGGGGGTTTCTGTCGGCTCAAGTGGGAATCTACACTAAAATGCTATTTAAGATGCATTATCACAGTCAAAAATATTTTGTTTTTTGACAGGGTTGGTAACAAAAGTTCATAGTCAGGTCAGCAATGGCAGAAACACAAAGCTTTAGAATGTATTCAGCATTATTTTTAAAACCGTTAATATTGAATCGTTAGCATTGCATTTGGGCGGAATTTTAGAGCACTTGTTTTTTTAAAAGTAGAACTAGGTCAGAAAGTGGCACAAGATTAAAAATGTCAAGATATTTAATTTAAAATATGGCTGTTTATTCTTAAAAACATCAAATTTAAACAAATAGGCACTACGTCACATAAAACATGAATGCATTTTTTAAAATATTATTTCTCTATGAGTTAGAATACATATAAATGTTTTTCTTCTTGATTTTAATTACTGTTCTTTAAATTTCATGTTTTACTTATGCGAAGAGTGAAAGAGAAGTGTTTCTAGAAGACCAGAGTTTAGATTAGTTTAAACATTGCCATAAATGTCCAAGCCTTGATAATATGTCTTGTATTTTGTTGACATCTTTATAGGTTTCAAATCTTGGATTATAACCCACATAAATGTCCATTAAAATTGACAAGAACATCCTCATTGAGAGAAAAAAAAATACCACATTAAATTAAGCATAAGAAGTGCATAAGAGGTGCATAAGACGAGGACCTTTTTGTTGGGAGGTGAGAACAGCTCCAGCATTCATTCCACACCACAAGGTGAGGACACGGCCATGGTGTCTCCTACTATCAACAAACTTGTCCCCAAAAGAGACTAGCGAGTCACAGCCCTGCAGAAGCTTGTATTTGATAAGACGACCATTACCATTAGGGAGACTAAGAGATCATCTGCATCTCAAAGATAAACAGGCATTAAATAGAGAACAGAGGGCTTCAGATAGAGACAGTGAAATGATCAAAGGCATTCATGTTCAAACTGTGAAACTATGCTAAGCGTGCTCGGAAGAAAGAAATATTTGAGTGCATCAAAAGATCAGTGTTTTAGTAAAGAAAGAGATAAGACAAAAAAAAGTAGAGACATGAATTCTCAGCCAACAGGATATGTAGAGAGTATACGTGGGCATGAAAGTAGTGTCAAAGAGACCAATTAGAAGTTGGTTTTAATAATATAAGAGTGTGCTAGAGGGAAATGAAGAAATGGATGGAAAAAAAAAAAGTAGAAAAATTACAGAGCTAGACACTGAAATTATGATAGGTGGTTAGAAATGAGTCAAGACAAGATTTAGACTGGATACCAGTAGTAACAGTGGCATCATTAACAGATTCTTTCTTTAAGTAGCGAAAACGTTCTTAGGTGTCCTTTGGCGAGGACTGAGGCTTTTGATTTTTCTGCTTTGTATAAACCTGATTCAGCCTCTGAGCAACTTTTAGTTTTTGGTTTATGCAAAAATTGTTATCTTAATATAGCCTGATTTTTCGCAGATCATTACTGAAACATGACCAAAGAAAAAATTTCTGACATAGCAGAGTTCAAAAAGGTATTAAATAAAAACAAGACTAGGGAGTTGCATTTCTTAAGCATGTGCAATTTGAGGTCCCAGGAAGATATCCAGATAGGTTGTCTACTGGAAGTTGGCATCATGGGACTGGACTTTGAGCCACTGGCCATCATTGGAGATAAAGTTTGGGTAGTCATCAGTAAACATAATAATTTTGTTGTAAGAATAAGAAGATTTACAAATTTATGAGTACTTTTTTGTCAACGGAAACTTCTGACACTTTTCATGGCAGTATCCTAAAATAAAACACTTATTAAAATTTCTGTTTCTATATTCTATGAAGGATCATTCAAAGTCATTTGGCTTGAGTTCTTATTTGTTTAGTGATAATAAAAATGAATTTTAATGAAAATATAATTTTTTTACAAGAACAAAATGATATTGAGCAATAGAACATTAAATGTTCTTTCTGCAAATTGTAATCTACAGTTTTTATAGGTATGAGAAATCCACTGTATCTACACCATAGGGAACAAATCATGAACAGCACAGTTATGTTTTTAGAGCATGTCTGAAATAAAATGAAGTCTTTATGAGCATGAAAGTTTTTCTTTTTTTAATTGAGAATCTACAAATCAGTAAGTGAACGTATGATAGAAGCAGGGAACTCATTATTGCTACAGTGTTTGAAGACATTTTTACTTCACTCAGGGAGATCTCCCACTGCTACTTTCAAATGGGCCCTAACCTCCTTTTGGGCACAAATGCAACGTGGGAAACTCTTCTCCTCCCCTTTTAAAATTCTGTTCTTTTCTTACATTCTTTGTCTAATTTATTGGTAGCACCAGTCAGCCAAGCCAAACACTTCGTCTCTTTCCCCCAGTACCCATATCCAATCAAAGATCTAATCTTCTCAATTCAGCCTTTAAGGATCTTTTAAATTTTCTTTCTCATCTCCAAAACCACTGTTTTGATACAGGCTTCCATTACCTCTCACCAGATATGCAGTATCCTTCTGCCTACCTGTCCCTTTTCTGTCTTCTACCCCTTCCAATCCTTCTTCCACACAACCACCAGGGTGATTATTTTTAAATGGAAATCTGGACCTGTCACTCTCCTCTAAAAAATTACTTAATGGCTTTTTGCCAGGATTTCATTCAATTTCTTGATTCCACACTTGATTCCACACTTTTATCCATACTATGCACATGCGTCCTGTGTTCCAGCTCTACCAAACTTCCTGTGTTTCTTCACAGCTGCCCTGGTTTGGACTACTTCTGCAACATGGCAAGCATATAGAGTGTCCTTTACCCATTTGCCCACTTAACCAGGTCTTCTTTCAAGATTCTACTAAAACATAATCTCCTCTGACTCTTCCCTCACATGCACGATTCGTTCCCTTTGCTTTAACTTCTCTTATTCTTGTATTTGTAATTGTTTTTTTCAATCTCTATTATACTGTGAATTCTTTAAGAACAAAGACTATAAGCGTGTTGTATTTGCAAGACCAAGCACAGAACCAAATACATAACTGTTACTCAATAAATATTCCCCACATGAAATTAATTTAAGCAGGTAAGCAAAGATGAGCTTGATGTTGGCACAATATTCAGTTCTTTTCTTAACCATAACATTGACAGGTTTTTATATAAAGCTTGTTGAAAAAAAAAATATGTATATACAGTTGACCCCCGAATAATATGGGGGTTTGGGAAACTAATCCTCTATGCATAAAAAATCACCATATAATTATTGACGCCCCTAGCACTAAGCTACTAATAGCCTACTATTGACCATAAACCTTACCTATAACATAAACATAGATCAATACATATTTTGTATGCTATATGTATTATATGTTGTATTCTTATAATAAAATAAGCTAGAGAAGACAAAATGTTAAGAAAACCATAAGAGAAAATACATTTACAGTATTTACTTTAAAAATCTACAAATAAGTGGGCTTGCATAGTTCAAAGCTGTGTTCAAGGGTCAACTGTGTTAATCTCTACATATACATATATATGTTACATACATATTTGGGATATATATATATATATATAATTAGTTATATTTATATATAATAAAGTATTTGGGTATGGAACATACTTTTCTAGTTATTTCCTTTTAGATTAAATCATTTTTCAACATTATACCACAAATTTAATACATTTAATATACTTTATTAAGTAAATTAATTAATGCTATTTACAAAATGTTTAGTAGACTAAAGTAAAATAATGTTTTGAAAGCACCTAGTCCTTCTTTTAAATGTAAGATGAAAGAAACAAATTTGAGTATTCTGGTGTGAAGAAGAAACCATTGGCTCTTATTGAGAATTAAGATGAAAAGGTTACATGTACAGTTATTTGCCAGTGTAATGAGAATGTCCATGGCTCAGCTTATTAGAAATTGGGAAGTTTATATTAAAGCTAGTTGTCGTGCTTCAATTAAGTTAGCAAATATGGATGTCAATATCATCACAAATGCAATATTAGAACTGATGTTTGGTCCTGTCTTGAATGCAATGATTAAATTAAATCTGGCACTCAATTCCCTCAGATTGAATAAGTAGTAAGCAGCCTGGCATTTTCCTTATCACAGAAATCATCTTGGTATGCTGTTTTTCACTATTTATATAAATAAGCAGTTAGAGAAAGGTAAACAGACTCATCATTAAGTTGCTGTATTGAATCAGTAAAGTGATAATTGAGTCTTAACATACCAAAACAGAAATCTTGAAGATGGCTATTACGGGAATAGTTTTTATAAAAGAGAAAACATTATATTAACAAAAGAGATTTGTGTGTAACAGCGCACTGTTTTTAATGCATTTAATAACAATAAAATCCATGCACATACAGTTTGGAATGCTTATCCGTTATAACTGTTTATCAGTTTGAAAAGATGTCTGGCTAAAAGTAAATATATATCAGATAATTTATGTGTCCTTTGTTGGAAGAAGAAAAACATGAGAAAGTGCTGATGATTTAGCTTCTTTTATTTCATCCTCTTCTCTTTTTTATTCGTTATTTTTACACTTATCTTCAGCTTTGATATTGCATCAAGCTATGGCAGCATTGCTTACTGTTCATTCCAGGATACTTTTTTTATAGAGCCTCTGTTATCATATGCTGCTAACAATATAGTAAATGGAAATTTGGGGAAGGCAACAGTAGGAACTGCTGTGTATCTGCAGTAAGTTAATCAGATTGTGATACCCCAAAACTAACACAGCCCACAAGACTGATAGCCAGTGCTACATAAAATTGTTTCTTAGCAGGAAATCTACAGTAGCAGTGTAATTTGGACAATGGAGCATTTGACAGCTAACCCATCAAAAGCAGTGCAGCCTGAGGAAGTCACTCACTTCCAGCCTTACATTCAGCCAAGCATTGATAAAGCCGTGACTAAGTAGGAGAATCAATTTAGAATCAAATGATGGCAAGGCTATTTAGCCCATTGCCAAAAGGGGACACAAGCAGATAGTAAATTTCTTCTCCTGGGGACTCTGTACTATGTACTTAGCCAAATTAGGAAACGGGTCACCTGTGCCTTATGAATTCCTTTTGAGTGCCAGTTTGCTCATATATTAATAAACATGATTAAAAGCTAAGCTCTTATCGGTTCCCAAAAGATTGATTTATGCAAAACGACACAGAACATTTCTAAATTGTCTCTCATGCAGAGTACTAGAAGTAATCAAATAGGCAAGATGATTGTGACTTCAAAGAAAAAAGATCTTTGGACAATGTGTATGTTATGTTTTCATATGGAAGTTTTTCAAACAGTGGGTCAGAAAGTGTTAAGAAAATTAAAAGGAATAAATATGTTTCCAGCTCCCAAATTTGGGAAGGCACTTCTTTGAATGTGAGATTTTTATGTGTTTTTAATATTAAGCAAAGTACACAAAGTTATTTCTCATTCCTCACAATTACCACATATTCTTTTCTGCTTAAAAATACATTTCAGGTTCCAAATCCCCATTCCATATCCAAACTTGCTTTAAAGAAAGGCCAGAAATGCCAGTGCCAGTGGAGTCAGGAGAGATAGCAGAGTTCTGACAAGGAGAAGCCAGTGGTGGCTACGAAAACATGCCCATTGTCTTATATGCTGGGCTGTGTAACTGAGAAGAGTGATTCACTGCAGTAGATATACTAACCAGAACAGTACCACATACCATCAAAAGTAGAATCAAGCACTTGTGCTTAGGAATAAGAAGCTAAAGGGAAGCAGCTCTAAAAATGTTTCAAAGACCAACATGACAATGAACTGCACGCTTGAAACTATAGGATGTTATTAACCTGGGGAAATGAGACAACAGATTAATACATACTAAAAGCAAGATCTTTGTCACATGGAAAAGCCATCAAAGAGTGGGCAACAAAATAAATTCAAGGAAAAAGTATTATAGAAGTGTGACGAGCAGTTTAGTTAAGAAAAGAATGTTACTTTTTGAATTTTGTTTTGTGATAGTTGCCATTTTTCCAATTTTTAATTTGTTCTTGACGTTCTTCTCATTCTAAATAAAAAACTTAATTTGTACTCAAATTTATATACATGATTTTAGATTCTTATGAGGCCTCTCAAATTCTTTAAGCTTAAGGTCCCACAAAATCTGGAACATATTCCTGCAGGTCAGAGATGATGATGCTGGTAAAAAGACTTTACATTTGCCAAGTGCTGACACTGGGCTTTGAAACAGGCCACACTTAACCTGAACTCACTCATCAGCACAAATGTCAGATTGTCTGGGCAACCCAGAAACTGGATTTTACTCAGCTTCATTTGGATCTCCTGAGTTTGCAGGTGGATACTTTAATAATCCTAGAGTTTGGGTTTTCATTTCTTCTAGTAACAGTCTGTTACCGAGCAGCTGCCCCTCACACACACATACACGCATGCCTACATCCCAGGTATGTTTTGATCAATAGCCAACCACTATTAAACTGATATCATCCCAACATGAAAAGCCTCCATTGTCTGAATATCTTAATAGCCTTGTAATTCTATAGTTTTCATTAAATGTTTTAGTAGGATATATATTTTTTTTAATATCTAAGCACTTACGTTGCCATTTAGATAGTTGGTAAGTGTACAGTACTCCTTATCCATAGAGGATACGTTCCAAGACCCTCAGTGAATGCCTGAAACCTCAGATAGACCAAACCCTATATCTACTATGTTTTTCCTATACGCACATACCTATGATAAAGTTTAATTTATAAATTAGGCACGTTAAGAGATTAATGACAATAATAAAATAGAACAATTATAACAATATACTGTAATGAAAGTTATGTGAATGCAGTCTCTCTGTCTCTCTCTCTCTCTCTGTCTCAGCAAACTAGCATGAATTTGTTTCTCCTTTTTCACAATTTCACAGGTAGAAGATGCGTTCTAGCTGTAGATCTCAGCAACCTCAGCATACAATTTTTTTTTCTTTAATTATTAAGTCAAGAACTTCCACATTTTCACTTAAAGGAAGCTCTTTACAGCTTCTCTTTGGCATATCTGAACTGAACTGCAGCATCACTACTCTTGTGCTCAGTGGCCATTGAGTAAAATAAGCTTGAACACAAGCACTTTGATATTGGGACAGTTGATCTGATAATCAAGGTGGCTACTAAGTGAGTAAGGGGTGGGGAGCGTCTACAGTGTGAGTACTCTGGATAAAAGGATGATTCACATCCTGGAAGGGCAGAGCAGAAATTCCTGACACTACTCAGAATGATGTGCAATTTAAAACATATGAATCGTTTATTTCTGGAATTTTCTATTTAATATTTTCTAACCACAGTTGATCATAGGTAACAAACCACAGAAAATGAAATCATGAGAGGGGACTACTATATACACAATACTTTATGCAGTATGTCCAAAATTCTATAATTGACAGTAAAACACTCAAAATGTAAATATCAGATAATAAAGTCATACAATGTAATTTGACATTCTAATGTCTTAGCTTTAGACACATTCTTCAAAATGTAATTTTTTTTTATTAAAGTTAGTTTTACTTGAGGTTACTCTATCAGAGACAGGGATGTATGGTGGTGGTGGTGTGGTGATGGAAGTGTGGATTTTCTTTTTCTCAAAGGTAGAAAAGGCATGTTTATTTGAAAAGATAAAATAAGAAGATATAAGAAAAGAACAGTCTCTGCTTCCATTTTCATTTTCTTCTAGTAGCATGGCACCCACACGCATACACATATTTTCCTTTCACAGCAGATCTGCTGTGAATTTCAAGTCATTCAACACCTTCATGAATAATTTCACAGAAATATACAATCAACACAACCAGCTCCATGATGTAGCTCTTCAAAGTGGCTCTCTTAGAAGCACTATGGTGTTCAGTAATGACAAGTGTTCATATCAGAAGCAAAGCGTACAACTCATTCCATGCCTATAAGAAATTCAAGTTGTTTCTTGTTGTTTGATGGCAGTGCTGTAAAAAAATTTAAAAACAGGGTTCTAAAATAAAAAACTCATTAAGAAGAAACACAGTATATATAAACAGTAATGATATTAGGTATTAGAATTTAAAAAATATTTAAGTCCTAAGGATCTTGCTTCTTTCTTCTGTGTACCATGTGAAATCCTCTCTAATGTAAATGAGATACATAAAAAATATTTATTAGAATGAAGAGTTTAAATTGGTATGGGAAAATTGAACAAAATATGAACTTTAACATTTCCTTGGTCATGTGGTCCCTGGGAGAAAGATCCTTTCTTTAATGAGGTTAAGTTAATTAAAGTGGGCCCAGAGCTATTAGCTACATGCAAAATCTGATTCTAAATGCCTAATCATAGAAATTAGGGATGATCACTTAATGAATTATAAAAACATAGTGTGGTTTTACTCCAGGATATTCACAAAAGGAATGTTTGTCACACATGGAAAGAAAAGTGAGAAAAAAAGCATCACGGCAAATCTGGAGATTCATTTTGCAGGGTTTGTTTGCTTATTTTTATTTTTTGTTTGTAAATGATTAATTTTTAGAAGTTATATTAAAAATGGTCACATAGAAATATAAAGTTCTTAGATATAAGGAAAATAATAATTTGTAATAATGATTATATTGGTAAATTAAGTGTTCTTTGTAATGCATTATTTATATTTCATCAAAATTTGACCGTGTTAAAGAGATATAAATGCAAATTGGTAACCTTGATTTTATTTTTTAAATAAATTTATATGTTCCATATTAGCTTAAACATTAAAATAAAAATAAATTTTGAAATACATTTAAAATTCATTGAAAGTAACTAGATATGATAATATAGCTAAAACAGAAGTTGGAGCATGAGAAAATGAGACAAAATAGGATTGCTTTCATCAAGGAGAGTTAGGTCAACGCAGAGGGCATGAAAATAAAGTAAGGAACAAAGAGAATTTTCAAAGCAGAAACTTTAAAGAGGATGTTTCAGAAAGTTTCCTAATAGCAAGGAAGAAGTAACTGCATAGTAGTATAGCGAAGTGGTAAATGCAACAAATGCTGTAATAACACATACCATTTTTGTCATCAAGCCACAAGTCTTTCAGTGACTTTTCATGACTCTTTTTCATCTACTAGCTCAATATAACAACCCTTCTCTGGGAGTAATTGACAAAACCAACAAAGCTATGAGGCAGCACTGCCATCTTGTCACCTCCCTCTCTTAGGCTTGTACTCTCTCAGGGTCCTTATCTTTGCCTCAGAAGTGCCAAGTTCTTGTTAGTCTGATGGCTGCAGAGCACTGATCTACCACCATGTGAAATTAAATCATGTGAAACTAAATCCAAAATTCCACAAGGAATGGGGTCAACCTATCAGTGAAAATAATAGCCCATTTGAGCGCTTCTTCTTTCTCTGACCGGAAGGCAAGCTCTCCAGAGTCTACTGGGGATATTTCCTAAAAACACTTTGAAAGCTCACACATGTGCGCTGTGATTTTTAGAAAGCAGGATACTCCACTTGGGGAATAGGAAGGCCTCCGTAATGATGAAAAATGGTAGGAAAATTTCATGAGCATGTTCAGAGAGGAATTTGCATAATGTAATGTTTATGTTTTCTTAAGCTTAGATAATTGCTTATTAAAGACTTCAGTAAGTTTATAGAAATAATGCTTGCTACACGTTAGTCACTGTGTGGCATAAACCTATTTTAGCAAATTTTTCAATAGTGCACAGCATGCATCTGTGACTGAGACAAAAATCAATGCTTATGGATTTAGCAGTGTAATCCTATCACTTGTTCTGTGAGATATGATTTGAAATGTAAAGTACGTTAAGACTTAAGTGAACTTGGAGGCATGTAGTCTCTGGGGTGTTTCTTAGTATCCTATTTATTATTGATCAGACTGTTTCTTTATTGTCTCTCTACTCCTTGTCCCAGTTATCTTTTTTCCCCTGCTCTCCAGTAGTTTTTAAATTATGTGAATCAGAACCAATAAACTATCCTCAGAACAAATATTCAGTTCCTACTTGCAAAACAAGTAATAATTTTAAAGTTTTCAAACCAAGAACATTATCATGTGGCCAATTGGGTTAAATCTTAAAACTGAACACTAGTAAAATATTAGTTGAAGTTTCCAAGTTTTGTCAAGAAAATTTAGTGTTTCTGTATAAACATAACACAGTCAATAAGTTAACTACTTTTAAGCAAGCTTAAATAACTCTAAAGTATTGTGTTTTGTATTCACAAGGAGTCACTGATGTAAAATTTTAAGAATTGTGGTTCTTAATCTAATATTTTAAAATCACATGTTTGCCCTCAAATTTACTATGAAGGAACAATTACGGGCAGTTTGAAATTGTCATATCTACCTGGACTAATTCATTCATTCATTCATTCTTTCATATATATGGGAGGCCTATGATATACCACATACTGGCAGGTACTGGGACAAAGTCCCCACCCCTGCAATGCTTACATCCTACAGATTCTCCACTCGCTATCTACAGGAAGCTGTTACTAACTGGGATTTACATAAGTCCTGTTTGTTTGTACATGCAAAATATTAGACTTTTTTTTTAACTCCTGCAATGATCATCAGCTATGATAGTCTTAGGATATCAAAAATCATTACAGTTACAAAGCCTTTTATCAGTCTTTTAATCTAGTCTGATTTGAGATAAAATTCTGCCCAGTTAAGTAAATGTTTCTCCCATTAATAGATTATATTTCTGAGAATCTGATATTTAGTTTCTATTCTGAAAGTGGTTTACAGTTTCCCTTTGCTATATCTTTTTTATTTGGACTATTCAGTTGCAAACTAATACGAATTCTAAAAACTATAATTTTCATTCCCATTAGAGTATTCTTAGTTTGGAGAAGAGTATGGCCTGACAATGAAAGGCCACTATGTACGTAGACTACTAAATCTTGAGTTTCTATAAATAGATGGCTTTTAGACATAAGCAAAAGTAGTGAAAAAAAATAAAAGAATATAGGTGTCCATATAAGGTATGACAGAGTGAAAATTATTCAAAACACTACTTTCCAGAATCTGTGTGTGAAAATAATTATGAGGGAAAAACCCTATCCCATGGTGTAAGCCCTTCTTCTTACATGCATGTGGAAATATTTAAAGCTAGCCACTTTTGGAGAAGGAATCCTGAATACTGTGAACACTATGGATAGTATCTGCTTACACATGCAGTTTGAGTCTTTTAAAAGTTATTTTGTCTTTAAAAGAGCAAATCCACAGAATGACCTTCAGCTACTATTAATCCATCTAAATGTAGGGCGTGAATGCAGAACACATCTGCCATCTGTCAGTTGAGAATTCCCCTGTCACTGCCCTGACCCTCACTCCCTACAAAGTTCTCTTGGGGCTATGATAACTTAGGGAGGTCTTTCTTTGCTGGCAAGGAAGGAGTGCATTTTGACTAATCATTAAAACCCATTACCTAACAAAGTGCATGTTCTTAAGAAACACAGTGATACTTTCCAATGAATTAATCAGCAAAATAGACTATGAGAAGGTGAGATTAGCAGTCTCAGGAAAGATCAGAATCCATGAGATGCCAAAGCAGTTTCTAGTTGCCATAAATCTTAGCCCAATTAAAAGGATTTTTTTTTTTTTTTAACAATTTAGAATTCTATCAGGATTTGGTCTTTTTGCTGCTCCATGCTGTGTTATATCTGGGGCTAGGATAACGATCAAGACTTTCTTAGGGCTTGATAGGAAGAATAATTTATTTGAATAATTGATCATTCAATTAGTAGAGCAAATGTTGAACAGTTGGACAGCTCTTTTTATCAGTGTTGATGTGAAATAATTGGCTGTAGTTCATTATAAAGCTGAAAATTGAAAAATGTGATTTCAAAATAAGAATATTAAATACAAACTTCCCCCCACAACAAAGCCTTCTTGCCTGCTGTTTGATTTCCTTTTCCTTCGATGCTTTTACACTCCACAGTATAATCAAGCAACTGATTATGTTCCCTGTATATTACTGAATAGTGATTTGCTTATACAAATTGTGTTTAATGTTAAATAAATGTTAATGTCGATTTGTAAGAAGGAACTATATTTTAAGAAAAATGCTTACATCTTAAATGATCAAATTTGAGTTTTTAACAATAAAATAATACATGGATGTATGGTATATTATGGGCAATAACATTGTTATCTTAAAAGTAATCTGAAAGTATTTAATCAAGGAAAATCTTAAGTAATTGTACCCTATGCTTATTTTATGTTAATTTTAATCTAATATCATAATTATCATTATAAAAAATATAAAAATCTTATTTAATTTTTTTAAAAAAAGAAATTCCTAAAGGTATAAATTGATTGCAGATTCTCAAGCTGACCTCGTTTTAAACCAATATAAATATTGATATACCAATATATCTGCTTTTCCATAAAGAACATGGGAGCAATTTTAATATTTAAAACAACCTATTCTTTTTTAGCCCCTGGTATCAGATAACCTGATTTTTAGGGTAGAATCTGTGAATCACCTTATTCTTCAACAATACAAGATACAGAGGAAACATATTTCAAATACGTGTGCATATGTGTATATGTATATGTGTGTGCAAATATATATGAGCTATATCTATATCTCAAGGGCAAAGTTTAAAAAAGATATAGATATAGATATCTTAAGGCCATTAGTAAAAATTAATTAATTAATCAAATATCCTTTATGTTTATTTCCTTTATTTAAAAAATATTTTATGAGAAATATGAAAGATATTATAATTATATATTATATATAATATAATATTAAACAGTGAGCACTAATTTCATTTCTGGATTTAAGGGGAGTTTCTTAAGAATTTTTCCTTTGAGAACATGTCTTTTCATTTTAAAAAGGTACTCTGCTATTAGACTGTTCTAGTCTTATTTCTACTGGTTTTATTAGGAACAAATGTTAAAAGCTACCAATACAAAAAAAAAAAAGCTACCAATATCTTTGGCCCAAATTAATTATATGATGTTTTGGTTAAGATCAGTGTGTTGTGTTTACGTATATTCTTTATAACAGTCATCTTCGCATTCATACTGTTTCATCTTCATTGCAGAAAAACTATGCATTTCTTCATACTGGTTTCTTTCAAAATAATATATTGGTTTTTTTTCTCTCTGTTTGAGAGTTTGAAAATTTTATTTTTCTATAAAATTAAAGAATCAAGATAAGATGCTTTTATAATGGCTTCTTCTTGATAATTTTAACTAAATTTTAAAATAACTTCTTCAGTTATGTCCTTAATAACCAATTCTAATTCATTTTTATGTTGATTCAAAACTCTGATTACATACTCTCTATGTTTGTCATCTTCTCTCACCTTTTCCTTAATTTAACTTTTTATTTGTTCATCTACTCCCTACCTAAATATTTAAGAGTTGAACACGCGATAAGGTGGATAAAGGAAAGACAAATATGATAAAATGTTCACTTTCCAGTTTATGTTAAGTATTTTCAGGGTATGTTCCTCCAGTATGTTGTTTTCCGTGTTGGTTCTATATAATGCTTGAGGTGCTAACTTAAATATTCAGTATTACAGTTCAATCTAACATATTATTGTAATTTAGCTCCACGACATCTTTCAACTTCTCGAGAATTAATAATGTGATTTTTTTTTCTAAATTTTGCATTTACTTTATATGACCAATGTACTGTGTTTGATTTCTATACCTTTTGCCTTCCTTTTTAAACTAATGTATAGAAAGATTCTGACTAGCACCAGACCATACTATGCTTAGGCCTGGGTGAGAGAGCCTGCTGCCCTGGGCCTCATACTCTAGAGGGGCCCCATTCTGTCCCTCTTCCAGCTAATGCTCCTCCTCATCCACCTCTTATGTTGTGAGTACCCATGACTGCAGAATTCTCTGCCCAACTGTCTCTAGCTTGATTCCAGGTAGCCTGCACCTACCAGTTCCCTAGGTCCATTCTCTGGAGGGCAAAACTTGCTGTCAGTGTATAAATCCTTAGATCTAAGGGGTGTCCAAAGAGTAATTGTTTGTAAGGTGTGTAGACAGATCTTCTGCATGAGGATAGGGATGGCCACGTAGGTGCCTACAAGGTCATTCATGGCAACTAAGGGATCTGGGGTTGTAAAGAATACTTCAGCTCTTCTCATGCCGCATGAAACTCATCATGGAATTCAGAGCACTTAAAGAATGATAATTTAGAACTTAACCATATAATAAATCCCTGGAAGATATATTTGTTAAGATCAGAGGATTACAAATATCTTATTTAATCGATTTTTCTTATTTATAATTTTTGAACTATTTACACATATGGTATTCAGGCCTCCATTTGCACTCTTGTCTTGAGCCCTGCAAATGTTGGGGAAGATCTATATTGAAATATTATTTTCCTTTGTTTTCTTGGGCAATTTTTCTAATTCATTGATATCAGTACTAGAAGGATGTTGCTTTGTCACTTCCTTCCTCTTTTCTTAATGTCGGAGTGCACACTCTCTGAGTTTGTGTTGAGATGTAGACTTGCTTATAAATGAAGGGTTATTATGACCCATTTTTCAGGTTTACTGACAGATGACAATTGGAGGCCAACTAGACAAGAGGCCCCATCTATGGTGATTCAATTAGAGATTGTCATCAAAACAACTCCATCATATTTAGAATTGCTTCACAAACCAAGATGAAACAATGTGTTTCTCTTGCCTTCTTATTTTGAAGCCTAATATAGTTCAATGGCTGAAGGAGAGTTAATGGAAGCATTCCACCTTCTTCCCACATTTGTGAAAAAAAGTCAGTGTCTTTCATTCTCTATCCCATAAACTAACAGCAAAGTCATTTATTTCCTGTGAACCAAAGGTCTGTTTACTTATTCAGTAGTCATTTGTTTAGTACCTACTATGTGCTGAGGATATAGCAATGAAACAAACACTTTGAGGACATCTGAGAAAAATCATATTAAAAAATCAACGTATGCCCTATATTGGTTGAGGATAAAGGCCACGAAGAAGAATGAAGTAGTAAGTAAAGAGACAGAGAACAGTCAAGGAAGGCTTCTCTAAGGATACGACAGTAGAAGGGGATTCTGGATGAGTTGAGAGAGCAGAGTAGAAGGACAAATGTCCCAGGTGACAAAACCACAAATAAACCTAAGGCAGAAGATTGCTTGCCTAGTGGCTTTTCACATAACTAGAGGAATACCAAAAACTTGAGTGGCTGGAACGGAGTTGAAGAAGGAGAGAGTGGTAGGATGTAAGGATGGGAAGCTGGTGTCAGGTTGTATACATGTAGGGCATTTGAGGTCATAGTAAAATGAAGCCATTGGGGGGTTTTAAGTAGTATTGTGGCATGTATTCATTTGTGTTTTAAGATCATTGTAATGCTGGGAGTGTTGTAAGAGTTTCAAGTCAAAGTAGAGAAAACTGCAAGGAGTCAATTATGGTAGCACAAGACACATCATGGCTTGCATTCCATGGGTAGCAGAGGGCACTGTAGGAAAGGTTGAATTTGGGATATATCTAGTTTTGCAGAAATCAGCTCTTACAGTGCTGGCAGAAGGCAGAATTCTGCTACTTTTTTTTTTTTTTTTTGGTACTCTCATTTCATGTTATAGCTTTCTAAGCACCTAGAGTCTGGTGTGATCTCTTACACTCAATTGTACAATAATCTAGATTGTATTCTTTTGTTATATTTGCATCCTCTGAGCACTGTAGAATGATTTTGGGGTACCTTGCTTAGAAGCAGAAGTAGAAACTGCCCCCTGTATTCACAAACCACCAATCACACATTAGTTCAGCTTTATTTTAAGTGCTGTGTTTTAAATCTATTTTTATTGTAAGATGCCTTAGATCTATTTTTGAATGCGGAATAAGTACTGATTTTTAATAAAAATGTAGTATTACCCAAACAAGCCTGAAGAAATTGAAAATCAGGTTGTTCGATCTCATAAAATGTTTTGGACTATTTCTCAATTTTGTAGACTAAAGAAAGAGAAAGAAAGATTAAGAAATCTATTTGGAACCAATGGTGCCTGATAGTGCAAACTTTTCCCGTTTGAAAATTGCTTTTGTATATGCAACTGGGGAGGGAAGACTAGATACAATGTCTGAAATATCACGGAGATCACTATGCCTGCACTTGAGTCCATAGGTTCACCTAATTTAGGCCTCAAATACATGGATGCCAAACACTTAGAAAGCAGCTGTTTTTCTAAATGTATTAAGCAATTTACTTTAGGTAATGTAGCTTATAAATTTTTAATTTTGTAGTAAATAAACCATATCCTTCAGCATGCCTATTGCACCTTGATATTCAAAAGATGAAATATGGGCATGTTTAGTGACTTTCTTCTCAGGATGCTCCACTGGAGAAGGGTCAATAGTTTCCCAATCAAAGTAGTCAATAGTGATTCCTCTTAGAAAGCCTAAGGAAATTAGCTTTAAACAACAAGCATGGGTGTCTTGGGTTTTACACAATTATGTGATAGGATTGTTACATGTTTTAGGAAGTGGTTTCAGGAGACATTGCATTGAAGAGGTAATTGATAGAAAACAATGTAATTATCCAGGCTCTGGTGCTAGTTGCATTATAATCTAGAAACAAGAAAAACAGTTGCCTTGAAAAACAATACTGAGAAATGCAGAACATAGTCTTTATAAATAAATTGCCAAAGGTAGCAAAGGTTATTGCATTTTAATGTTTTATTTTGAAGAGAACGATGTTATACTGGATGAAAATTTGAATTAAAGACCCATTTGATTTATTCCTTCTCAAATGTCTATATGCTGTGAAGTTTTGAGCTTGTTTCCTTCTTGCGAAAAGCTATTTATTTAACAAACATTTATATAGCCCCTGTTTTCTCAGTGCTTTGTACATATTAACTCAATTAATCTATATAACAATACTTTGAAGTTAGTGATAAAATTATCTCCAATTCTCTAAAATGAAAAAAAACAAAAACAAACAAACAAACAACAACAACAAAAAAAACAGAGGAACAGAGAGGTTAAGTTAACTTGCCCAAATTCATAAAGGCATTAATTAAATGGAGAACTCAGGCGATGTAGCTGCAGAGACATGGCTCTTAACTGACAAATCATGCTGCACTTTTCTTATCCTTTAATTAATTCATGGATTTATTTATTTATTTTGCTCTAAGAAATTTTATTTCTTTTACTTATAAAATTTCCCCCTTTGATGTAGAAAAATTGGGAAATACAAAAAAGAATAAAGAATGTATGAATATGCCTTTACTTAATTAGAATCTTATTGTCTTATTTCCCATTTTTCACAAAACACATACATGAGAATTTTTCTCATGTCATTATTTATTCTCAAAGACATGACTTTAATGATGGCTCCTATTATCTTTATTCTTCAGAGTAACAAAACAGTTTGGTCTTTTCCAATTCTAAGCTCAATCCCATTTGCTTTTACCAAACAAACAAAGAAATATATATATTTATATCAAGATATATTTATATCAAAACTTTTAAATATATATATATTTATCATAACTTTAGGTTCAATAAATGTTGAAGCACAATAACAAGTCTGCTTTATACAAAGTGTGTTTGCATTATTTTTAGGAGCCTAGATTTTCTCATCTTTTCCATTTCTTAGTTCTTTTATGATGCTATTTCTGTCAAGATATAACCTATGGGAAAAATCTACCAAATGGCATTATGGTGAGGAGCCTATTATAGCTGGGAAAAGCTGCTTAACTGAGGCATTACTGAAAACAGACTTTCAATTCACCTTTGAAGGCACTCCCTTTTCCAGTTGAAAGAAGGAAATTGGTCATAAATATTGAACCAAGAAAGTTTATCTGTTTCCTCTGTAGCATTTTAATAAATAAAAGTGAAAAGAAAATCAATGCTTGCCTATTTTCTAATGCCAACTCTGGTTTATTTCATTGTCTAATTAACATTTGACATACCATGTAATGTCTTAGAGCACACAGAATTCACTAGAAGCCTGAAGCAAATTCCAATGCTGTGATTTTGTTAGATCTCTTAAGCTAAGCTGTGATAGAAAAAGAGAATAGCAAAAACACTAGCGACTATTTTAATGCTCCAGAAGTCTTGTTTTCATAGATGGCATTTGTCCTTTTAATCATATCCAAAATTAATGTCAGCTGTTCTCAAAGTATTAGATGATAATGAGTCTCCAAAGTTCTTGATACTGGCTTAACACAGGTTATTCAGGGTTTCTTAGTTCTCTCTACTAGCATGGTCAA
Source organism: Pteropus alecto (assembly GCF_000325575.1). Classification (NCBI taxonomy): domain Eukaryota; kingdom Metazoa; phylum Chordata; class Mammalia; order Chiroptera; family Pteropodidae; genus Pteropus; species Pteropus alecto. Next base: position 6,173,696 of record NW_006434897.1, on the reverse strand, counting down.
TACAGGTTTAGGAAATTACACCTTGTCTCCCTTTTTATTTACTGCTTCTCAACTAAAATAGTAGCCTACTGTGACTTCGTTTGACAAAGCTATGGCCCATTTTTCTCAATTTGTGTTCCATTATAGTTCTGCTTAAACAATCAATTTACTGAACATGTATTTAGCTCTTACTGTGTGTGCAAAGCTGGACAGATGAAAAGATACATAGCTCTTAGTTTGATAATGGAGACGGCAAACAATAACCCAAGTTAGACTGGATGAAGTGCTCTGGAGACGTAAAATGACCCATTCATTACACTAAGGAATCAAGAAAAGCCTCAAAAAGAAGGCAATATTAGATCTATGAATTTAAGGATAGGTGAGATTTTGCCAGCTAGCGGATGGATAATTAGGCAACGGATGAGGGTACCTTGGAAACAGAAGATTCAAGGAATAATGCTATTCAGAGAATTTATTCATTCACTCAACAAGTATTTGTTGAACATTTACTTTGTTTTAGAAACTTTTCTAGTCATTTGCAATGGTAAATACTTAGATGAGCAAAAAAGACAAAAATCTCTATTCTGGTGTGGCCCAAATTATAATGAGATAAAAATTAATAGTACATAATGAAGAAATAAAGAAATTATTGGTAGGTTGGAAGGTGACATGTTGTAGGAAGAAAGAGCAAGAATTGGGAGTGCTGGATGGGTGAGGGAAGGTTGTGATTATAATAAGTTAAATGAAGATTAAAAGTAAGAATAAGAAGCCAAGAATCAAGAAATAAGACTAAAAATAAAAGTCCTATATGATTAGAGGAGAGTGAGAGATATGAGGCTGGAAAAGTAGACCAGAGCCATATTATAAAGGACTTTGAATACAAATACAAGATGACTATCTCGAATGCCAGAGATAAAGGAGAAACATGAAAGGATTTTGGAGAAAGTTGGTAATATGGTTAGAATGCATTTTAGAAAAGCAAACAAACAAAAACCATAGGCAATGTGGTGTTTTGATGATCTAGGCAAGAACAGGTATGTGCTTCTGGTGGTAATGTAGGTGAAGCTTGTGAGGATGCAACTAAAAGCTGATCAGGAAGGAAAATGAGTAGAATTTAAATACATGTCAGATGTACCACTGACATGACTTGAAAATGAAGTATTTGTGAGGAATAAGGGAGAGAGAAGAAAGAAGAATTAAACTTGATTCTCATGTTTCTGACTGTTAACTTAAGAGAAAATTACATTTAATTAAGAATATTTGAACTATGGGACACAGGAAGAGAATTAGACTGGTGGTCATCATATAAAACTTGTATAAATATAAATTACCTTGCTCATTGTAGGTGCATAAAAATATTAGCTTTCTTTTATGCCCTCCATGCTCTCGATCTTGGACAGGTTGAATCTGGAGATGCAAGTTGCATACTTACATGAAGGTGCCCAACAAGGTGGCAATTTGCCCTTGACCTATAGAAGTCTAAAGACACAGATTTATGAGTTATGGAACTAAAGTCAGGAAAGAAAAGGGAAAAAAGTCAACTTTAAGGAAATAAACTACCTTCAGTCAAATGATCACAAGAATTGAAATGCTAACTCAAATTTCAAGTCATTGATTTCAATAAAGAAATTTTCCTTCCAAGCTTTTCCCCAATTTCCCTTGGTAACTCTGCAATATATAGTCTATATTATGCTATCAAAGATATATAAATTCATAAATTATCTACATGGTAATACCACTCACAGTTCTGAGCATTTAATATTCTTTCATTATGAAACATTTTTTTAACTTTTTTTACCATATTTGAATCAGAGAGAAAAAACACTTTAACTTAATCTTATTTAAACAGAACTAGCTTATTTCCTATTATTCCCTCTCCTGTTGCATGAAGTATATAATAGAGAAATGAATATATACATTGAGGCATATATATAGAATTATGAATTACTATGAGAGTTATGACATTTTCTTTAGATGGCCATAAACTTGGACAATTCAAAACTTAGGAGATAATTCACTGAACTATCTTCCAATTTGTTATCAGACCAAAAAAAAAAAAAAAAGGAAGGAATCACAAAGTTAATGTCAGCCATGTGCCATTTCTTGTCTGATTTAAAGATTGTTCTGTTGTATAATTAGGATAACCCTCCCCTTTTTCTTTTTGAATTGCTTAAAATTAGTGTTAACAGAGGGTGAGTTTTGAATAAAAATGTAGCTTTATTAAATGTCAGTAAAATATAGACTTATTGTGCTCTATGTGGCTAAAAACATGTAGTTTCTTTATAGGTTCATTTCTTATTTATCTATATTTATAACATTAAGCAAAAAGTAATGCCAAGGACTTAGAGATTAGAGACTTCTCTAGCTATTTATTGATAATTATTGTAAACATTATTCAACCCAAAAATTTTAGCTCACTAAAATCAGTCCTAAGCTTAATCAATGTGCTATTTCAAGCAATTAAAAAAATCATAATAGCACCAAACTTAAAAAACCAACCTCAGTACTCACTTTTGAATAATTGGTGCAGTAATGCTAGTGGGTAATAGTCACCCAACTTTACCTTCGGTGCACCTTTTTCAATATAAAGATAGTCTGTTTGGTCAGTAGAAATGAGTGATGGAAATTAGTAACTTTAAGTTTACTGATAGAAATAAGGACACTAAAAGCTTATATCAGTCTTGAAATCATATATGTGATTCTTCATTTTATAGATCTTGGAAATAAAGATGAAGATAAATATACCTTTGTCTATCAACAGAGAGGTTTGAGATTATTTTCTATTATGAGGAAACAGTTTTCTGAGGACTTAGGCACGCAGAATTCCTAGATCAATACTCTGTCCGCTGGTAACAATTAGTAGCATATCTCTAGAATTTCCTATTTATCATTGCATAAGTTCTTTCATGGTAGCAGTGTAGCTTAACAGAAGGTCCTAGGATCTATAGTGGCCTTGGAAAATCTGCTCTCACTTTACTCTTGGTTTCTTCGTCTATACCTGAAGCTCATAATTGAGCTGATTGTTGTAAGTATTAAGAAGGCCATGTACTTAAGTGCCTGCGTCCAGTGGGTTTTCAACAAATGTATTATTTAATTCAAAGTCTTGGAAATTATCTCTGACAAAGGAGTGCCAGTTAAAAGAATGAAAAATGATAGATATTGACCATAACAACAAAGATAAAATATCAAACTAATAAAGTCAGCTCTATATTATTCAAGCCACAAATTAATTGACAAATATTAAGCATAGTCCCATGAGTGTGTTTCTTCTTTTCCTGTTCATCCCTACCAATACTTGTTAAATTGTTATTAGAAAAATAAGTGTATCAGCATCTCATGCCTTTGGCCTCCTATTCCCAAGGATAACTCTTTTTTGTTTATAATAGAGATTTCAGGTAAATAATTTTGAGAGAAAAAGGTACATATTATGTAATTACTATCCCAGCTTGCCTCTTCTGAAAATTCACTGAAATTAGTAATTAGAAAAACAATTATTTCTTAAATTAGACAGTATGTTGTTTATGCATTTGAAATACACAGAGATAACACATGCTGTGCTAAAGTCAGTGTTTACATCAACTGCCATTCAACTTCATGTCTCCCTGCAAGATTAACCTTTAAAAGGGTAAATTGTACTAGCTACTTTCCATTTCAGTTATACAGGCAATCTCATCAACCCTTAGAAAGGAAGCTCTGAAGTCAATGGTCCTCCAGTAGGCAATCATTCTGTATAACTCTGCTCTCTGTTTCCTGTTGAAAGTATGAGGTTGTAAATGATGTTATTAAATGGTATATTTTTAATGAGGTTGGCTATACTGTGTTCTAAGGGTTTCCTTCATGGAATCCTTAGAGGCACATTACCACAGTGTTACAGGCAGGGTTAGAAATCTGCTTCTCATTATTGGGCCATGCAAGAGTATGCTGTATTAGAGCCCCAGGGCTAGAGGCAAAGTTCCTTTCAAGAGCCAAACACAGAGTTTGTGGTGTGGAACCAAACTTTCTATGTTCATGATAAGTGCCAGGAAACTTCATGAAGGACGTTTCGCATCAGATGTTGCGTTGGTACCTCAGGAAAATGAGCATGCACCCTCTGTGTCGCTTTGCATCGAGGAATTAGCAATAGCGCAATGTGCTAAGACAGAGTGCAGAGGTCAGGTATGGTTGAGTCACTTATGCAAAGAAGGCCCCAAAAAGCCTGATATGATAATGCTACTTTATAAGTTCCCCAAACTGAAGTTCCAGATGCCACTTCAGTATGTGTACATACAATCTAAGCAACCCACATCCAAGTAAGCACTACATATTTCTTGGTATAATGCTATGGAGACTGTTTTTGCCTCCTCCTTGCCCAGCAAGAGTATAGCAGAGCAGGCAGCAGAAGTTCATCAAGTTTTCAACCTTCCTGTCAACCTCAGGACTGAGCTGCAGGTATCAGACAGACAACGTGAAGACCAAGACCTAAGTAAAACTACAGCTTTCCTTCTACAGACTGCCTGCCTATTAGAAAATGAAATGAATACTCTGAACTGCATTTTCTTTTGAATTATATACTCTTTTGAACAACCCTGTGATTATTTTATTCATATAATCATTTTTGTAGTGCTTTTCTTATGGTGCCTTGGTCCTACTGTGATAAAAATGTAAAACTACATCCAGTAATTGCAAGGAGTTGCCCACAATGGGTGGTGCAGTTTGCTGCTTCTGCAACTCCTGAAAAATGAAGAGCACAAATCAAGCTGCCAAACAAACGTAAGCAAAAAAGGGTAACAGAACAAAACAGGAATTAGCTGAAAACGAATACAGTAAAGCACCACATAACTATGTTTCGGTCAATAATGGACCACATGTACGACAGTGATCCCAAAGGATTGTAGTCATCTAGTAGTGTCATAGGCATGGAAACGCAAGGCAGTGCATTACACACGTTTGTGGTGATGCTGGTGTAAACAAACCTACTGCACTGTCAGTCTTATAAAAGTATAGCACATACACTTATGTGCAGTACATAATATTTGATAATTATAGTAAACGACTATCTTACTGGTTTATGTATTTACTGTACTGTACTTTTTATCATTCTTTTTGAGTGTACTCTTTCTACTTATAAAAAAAAGTTTGCTGTAAAACATTATGCTGTATTACACCAGCAGCAGTCTCACACATCTCATGTTTACCGCATCTCTTCATTGCATCATTTTCTCTTGTGCTAGATTTAATCTTGTGTGTTTTATAAAGTTAATGTAGCCTAGGCGCACAGGGTTTATAAAGTGTAAAGTAGTGTACAGTAATGCCCTCGACCTTCGCATTCAATCACCACTCATTTACCGACTCCCCAGAGCAACTTCCAGTTCTCTAAGCTCCATTCATGGGTAAGTGCTCTATCCTGGTGTGCCATTTTTTATCTTTTATACTGTATTTTTACTGCATCTTTTTAATGTTTAGATAGACAAATACTTTCTATTGTGTTACAATTGCCTGTAAAATTCAATATATTAACATGCTGTATAGACTTATAGCCTAGGAACAAGAGGCTATACCATATGGCCTAAGTGTAATGTGGGCCATACCATTTAAGTTTCTGTAAGTGCACTCTGTGATGTTTGCACAATGATGCAGTCACTCAATGATGCTTTTCTCAGAACATAACCCTATTGTTAAGCAGCCTAAACTCTCCTTGTCATTTAGGCCCGGAGTCCACCCTACCTTTGTTTGCAAAAAACAGCCACAGGAAAACAGGCGAAAGGACCCACTCTGATCAAGATCATGTAGCCTTTTCTTGGCAGCGTATTGGTGAAGAGGGTTCTGTGAATATCATAAATTATGTGCCCAGAGTAAATAAAAAACCAAGCAATGCAGCTTCAGGGGTCAACTTTTCAATGCAAGCAAATTTAAGCTCTCTCTCAATAGTGCTGTCCAGTAAAAATATAATAAAACCACATATAAAATTTTAAATTTCTAGTAGCAGCATTAAAAATAAATGAAGCAAGTAAAATTAACTTTAGTAATATAATTATATAATCTAACATTTAAAGTGTGATCATTTTAACATGTATTCAGTCTTAAAAAAAACATTATTAATGAGATATTTTATCTCTTTTCTTGTGTACTAAATCTTTCAAGTCCAATGTGTATTTTATATTTACACCACTTTTCAATTTGCACAAACCATGTTTCAAGTATCCAGTGGCTACATGTGGCTAGTGGCCAATGTACTAGACAGTTCAACTCTAGACTAAACTTTTCTTACTAATCAGAATTTGAAATGGATGCTCATTAGCTCCATTCTAACCTTAAAACTCTGCTCTGTATTCTTTTGTATAAAGAAAAGTAACAGATGGTAAAATTATTCTGAAAACCACACACAAAAAAGATAGAATAATCTTGAAAATAACTTTTTTAAATTAGGCTTTCAAAGGTAGTCCTATCCATACTTACCATTTCTACTTTTTTTTCTAGAATGTCATCTGCTTATTTCATCATACAAAGTCAACAAAAATTTTAATTTTTATTACAAAAGAATGAGTTTAAAAAAAATACTGCTCCAGTTGAAAGTTTTGTTTACTTTTTTTAGATTTGTGCTGTCCAATACATAACTCTAGCTACACTGAATGACTGGAGACTTAAAATATTGCTAGAGTGACTGGGGAAGTACATTCTTCATTTTTTTTATTTTCATTAATTTGAATTTAAAACTGATACTGGATTCAGTTATTGAAAATGGCTAAGTACATTTAGGACATTTTGGATGTGTGACTCTACTATAGTTATTGAACTATACATTTTATAAAAACCAAGTTTAAATCAAGTAATTCCAGTGAAAATTTAGCTTTCAAATTGAGGCTGCTAAATAAATAAATAAAATGCACACTGGATTTCATTGACTTAGTACAAGGAAAAGAATGTAAAATATCAATAAATGTTTATGTTGAATATATGTTACAGTGACAATATTTTTGATATATTGAGTTAAGTAAATAGATTAAAGTTAAATTCAGAGGTTTCTTTGCATTTCTGGTAATGTTAATTTTAAATTGCCCATACGTTTTGCATTATATGTAGGGTAGTTCTGATTTAGGTCCTTATGCTTTGGAAAATAATGGCTGAGAGTAGAACACATTTCTAAAACCTATAAATCATAACTGGTTTACAGGTGGCCCCTTGAAAAAGTTAAAGGGTTTAATGAGGTGCATCATGAATAAACATTAGCAGTCATCAGAGCTGGCCTACCTTTCAACACATTACTCTGTGAAATGTTTTTACCTCTTTTATCTCTAGGTTTTGTTTTTTCATGTATTTATGTTTTTAAATTAATTAGTAATTCTTAACATTGCCATAAACTGGCCTGAAATGTAATAGTAAGTCTATAATTTGTAAAGCGTTTTGAAATTGCCAGTTAAAAAAAAAAGATACCATAAAAATAAGTTGCTTTATTTCAATTCTGTGGAGAGGAAAAAAATGTAGATTTATTATATTATTGAATTTGTGTTTTCAAATACCTCAGTGTTCAATTGAACTACTCAGTTATGATATAATTTCATACATCACTGATAACTAGGTTTAGTGTTATTTTAGACATCAAAATATTTTTAAATCATGAAAGAGGTATTCACACACTATGTCGAACAGACTGTCAGCATACCAGAGGCTAATTTAGAGTATGTCCGGATCTATGCTTCTGTGAAAGCATCTATTCACTCCACTGTATATGTCTTTCATCAAAATGAATTTGTCAGCCGTTTCTAGGGAAAACGTAAAATAATTTTCTAAATATATTATTTGCATTCCATTTCAAACACAGTCAACAAAAACTTCTCCTTAAATAGAAGCTGGTTAATTCAAAAAGACTTTCTTAAACAGCTACTATAGGCTGTGTGGTGGGCTAAGTGTGATAGGCCACGTCATTCATTTCCTTGAAACAACTAAAATCTACATGAAGTATCCCAATTGACCGAATGAAAAGTTTAAACATCAGAACAAAAAAAAATGAAATATTAAATTAGTTTAATAAATAATAATGTGCAAAAGTCTGGATATTATTAGGAAAACATAATTAATCTTAGTATATTCCAGGTTGCTGGAGTAATCTATAAAGTTTGTGAGGAGAGGAGATCAAAATTTTAGAAGATACACATAGATATTTAATATGTAGAATGTTTAGAATGTCTAGAATCTAAATTCAAATAAAGTGGCAGAAGACATAATGTTAAAAAGGACTAGGGAAATGAGGAGACCTGGATTCTAGTTTTGGCCTACCATTGACCAGTGATATAATTTGGAAGATACATTGTTAAGCTTTCTGAGCCTCAGTATCATTATTGAGGGAGTTAATAAACTCCTTCCTGCCTGATCCACAGGTTTGTAATGAAGATCAAATGAGATAAGTTTGTGAAAGGTTTTTCTGAACCTTTAATGTCTAGTCAAATGCAAGACTTTATTATGAACCTAACTTTTAAATTCCTTTGAAGGCTTATAATGTTCCTCTGCTTTCTTCGGCTGCTTGTAGACCTGATACCATTGTGAATTATTCTTGACACAAAGAGAAATGTTTTGGCATAAACTGCCTCACAAAGAATAGTTATTTTAAAATAAACTCAATGCTCAGCTCTGCTGCTTAACATGACAAAAATAAGTTTAACAATTAAAACATACAAAGTTAGGTTTGACTTTAGACTTAATGAGAATGTCACAGAGTTTTTTAATATCAAACAACTTTACAAATTATTTTACAATTAGGTTTCCATCTAACATTTTATGTTAACGAAGGTCCTACCAGTAATAACTTAATATTCTGTTTTGCAAGTAATTGTCTGGCTAATTTAGTATCTGAGTTTTTATTTAAATGGGAGATTTTAGACTATGAAGCAATTTCTCAAGACTTAGAAGAATCCAGGGAAAAGACTGAGGTTTTACTAGTGTTATCCTTGTTATTGTTGGACACTCCAAGCTGTTTAGATTTCTCAAGAAATTTAAGAGAAAAGGACTCATCTCTTGTAATAAATTTTGGGTAAAATATAACTTTTAAATTGATTAGTCTTTTCAACATCGCATGTATTTTATTAATATAAAATGATGCTTATCTTGACTTCATTTCTTAATAATCATAACCTTATACCTTTCTCTTTTGAAAAGTAGGTAATTCCAGGCCCTTTTATTGATAAGATCAGATAGTAGGTTTGTGGTGCCTTTACTCCATGAAATTCCACAGAAACAAATTTAATTTATCTTCAAATTAAAGAAAAAGAAAACATGTATTATCATTTATAATTTAGATATGAAAAAACGACTTCTCAGAAAATTTCTTAGTGTGGAGAAATATGATAGGGGTGGGTTATTTGGTACATGACAGTTTAATCCTAGTTAACAAGAAAGATATTGTCCTGTAGGTGAGTGCCGGACTGCAGATTTCTAGAAATGACCAGTCAGCCCAGACCACCTGAGTCTCCTTATTGCACTTACCTTTTATGTTGTTTCTTCTCAATGATTTTTCATGTGCATTGATATTTGGGGCATATACAGTTTTAACTCTATGTATGTTAAAAAATTGATCTGTGATTGAAAAGATCACTTGACTTTTCAACACACATTTGAGTGTTGAGGACACTTTTAAATATGGTATGAGACATTAGAAGTAGCATTATGAAATAAAATCTTCAAACAGCATTACAAAATCAAATTTTCAATAAGGATGTGCTTGTAAAGGCAATGTATGGTACTATTTCTGTTAGAAAATTAGAAGAATAAATTATGTATATTTTTGTTTTATTTATACTGTACTGTGCTCCATAAAGAATTTGGCAATGCTTAGAAAAACACATAAACCACAATGAATAAGATAAATCATTGAGGAAGCTGGTAGGAGAGGAAAATCATCAAGGCAATGATGATAATTTATGATGATGATGACATGTTTATTCAGTGGGTACTCAATGCCAGGCACCATTGTAAACATTTTCCATGTAGAAACTCATTTAATCTTCACAGTAACCTTAAGTAGCAGGACCATCTTACAGATGAAGAAAAAAAGATTAAGATACATGTCCCAGGTTAACAGAGTTAAAGAGGCTGAACCATGTTCAAAACCTGTCAGCTGGTCTTTACGCCTGGGTTCTGGGTCACTGAGCTTCACTCCCTTCTCTATAAAATAAGCACATGGAATTACTGTAGCATTTACAGGATACCACAGATTTGGTTCTAAGACCTTTAGCAGCTAAACCAAAGTTGCAAACACAATCATAGTGTCAAGAGGATAAAAATATCAATCATCCTGGGGAATTGAAAATAGAACACTTTATAGACGTATTTGGAACTGCCTTACTCCACTATATATCAAATCATACCGAGTCAAATGCTGACCCCGTATCAATAATGAGATATAGCTGTTGAAAGTATCCACATCTCTGAATATCAGCATATGAGCCAGGTGGACACAGGTGTATTTTGCCAGCTCAGCTTAGAGCTAAACCTTTCAGCCTCCAGACCTTTGGTACTTTGCGGCGTGAAGGCCAGAGGAGGCTTCAGAAAGCTTCATATCGTGGTAAGGGCAGCGGCAGAAGGTCAGGCTAGGAATGACACAGATAGGTAATTATAAACATGCAGCCAACCTAGTAGCAAGTACAGATATGAGTGTGTGTGGAAACATCAGCCCAATACTTTATCCAAAGAGTTTGTTCAGCTTGGCTCGAATGCTGGGTTACAATTGCTTCCTCCAGCAGAGTGAGCTTCAGTATCTAAGAATAATAAAGCAATCAATCCAAGCTAGAGGCTGAACCTGTCTTGCCAGCGAAGGAGAAGTGGCCTAGTCTGGGTTTGACTCCAAGAGAGAGGCATCAAGCAAGCTCACGAGGATGGTAAGGGTAGCTGTGGCTGTTATTCTACCAGAGAAGCAGCATCTCTCTGTAGGTCACAGAGTTTTTTTCTGTAACTAAAAAATTAACTTGGCATTGCTTCAGAAGGGGCATTATATCAAAGAACACTCTCTCTCTCTCTTACTCTCTCTCTCTCTCTTTTGTGACTGAGAACAAGAGAGAAGCAAAGCCTCTTTATATAGTGCATATTAATCACTATCGAAATACACAGCTGTTGGATTAATTTGGATACTAATTTCCTTATAGTTTGATTTTACCACTTAAAATGAAGTATTATTGCTGAGGCAACAGTGTGAAAGTATGTTGTTGTTAATGACCTTTGAGTCATAAAAGCTCCACTTGTTTTGCCAAATAATTAATCTGATGTTCAATGAATCTCCCACTGCCCAAAGACCTCTGTAATCCTGAGATGCGACATTTTATGTTTGCACAAGCTTGATTTAGCGGTGCCTCTGCCAGCTGGTCGCTCACAAATGATAGCACTGCCAAGAAAGACCAGAGAGATTTGTGTCTGGTTTGTGTAATGGTAAACCTGTGATGCCAGCTGTCTGCCAGAAGTTTCCTTAAAAACTCAAATATAGTGGGCAATAATCAGTTCACTAAAATATGTAACAGCCAAGAACTATTATGGAGATTGAAAATACTTGTTGGTGCAGTTTGGCTGACAGAGGTGTAGTTGAGCTAAGGTTTCTGTGTATGACTCAGGGGATGATATTTACATAAACTATGGCATGAATGGCGCCCCCTAGAGTTGTGTAATATGGTAGCCTTGAGTTTTATATAATCCTTAGTTTTTACCTTTTTTACAGAAAGCACCCTATTATTATTTTATACATCTTTATGTCCCTACTTACCTAGAAACTCCTTCAGAACTAGTTTTATTTTCTTATTCTTCATATTACCAAACTCTTGCAGAGTGCCTATGGCATAGGAAACTTTTTTAAAGCTTATTCATTTAATTGACTACAAGTGGGAATATATTTTATAAAGCTAAGGATTTTTTTAGCTTTTATATTTAAACAAATAAGAATTTTCCAGAAAGATTATTTACATTGTATGTCAGCTCAGTCTGCACACTTTAATAGTTAGGAATCTTCAGGATGCAAGTGAAATAAGACCAAGTTAAACATAAAAAATAATTTAGTGGTTCATGTAATAGAAATCCCAGAAATGGATCCATCTGAATTCAGTAGCAGCGAGATCCATGGACTCGAATGAGGACCTCAAAACATTCTCTACATCGCTCAACTCTGACTTTCTCTGTGTTCGCTTCATCCAAACTTGCTCTTTCCAACCCACATCACATGACTGCTAACAGCGCCATAATAACAGCCAGTCCTTTTAGTAATCATTTCCTTTCTATTACAATAAAATCCCAGGTTTCATTTTGATGATACTACCTAGGGTCGTTCATGTGCTCACCTTGAACCAGTAATTGTGATGACAGTATTAGAATGCTTTGACGAACTGGAGAGGACATGAATGGGAAAGTGAACCACATGGCTTGAGAATATAGGAGATATTTTTGTCACAAAATAGAGAAAATGGATGATGGGCAAAGAAAAACATGTTTCCACTGCATTATCCTCCATTTAGCAGGTGATGAAATTAAAGCTCAGAAAGGATATGTGTCTTGACAATGTAGATCTTCTGACATTGAGTCCAGTAGATTTTGCAATTATCTCTCATTAATTCTGTTATTCCTGTGAAGTATGAGGTTTATAGGTTATTAACAGTCAGTACTTTTTTAGACTTGTAGCATGGTACTCTGAGGATACTGAAGAACCAGAGCAGTGAATGGGTAAATTGATAATAAGAGTCATAGACAATTTTTTGACTCTTTGGTTCAGTAGGATTCAATTTTATTTTCCAATTTATGATAAAAAAAAGCAGCTTGATTTTTTCTGACAGATCATATAAGAGGAAGCTTTTCGTGAAGCCCTGGCGGTGATTTCAACAGAAACAATTAAATTCAAATAGCTTCCTTGTTTCTCTGCTCTCCTGACTATTGAAAGGATTTTGTTTGCTTTGATTTGGATGTGGTTCTGGTTCTGGTGAGAGTAAAGTGGCACTTTGACCTGAGTAACTTGTATGTATTTTAGAGTCACAGGCGTTCGCTCTGCCTGCAGCACATGCTGCATAGGTGACGTTTTCATAAATACTGCATGATTCTGTATCCACATGTACACAGAACAACGTATCGTTGATAAGCACTTTTTTTTTAGTTTATAGTTTTACTTTTTGGTTCACTTTTTGTAGCAGTCAGTCTATAAGGTCTGAAAAGGATAATGATTTCACAAGAACTTGAGTTGAACTCATATAGAGTAAGAAGGTCTTAGGGGGTCTGCTTGAAATCAACTTGCTTATTTAAGTAGATTTGAAGAAAAACAGAGCATGAAAACAACAAATCAGTCTGACTTATCTAAGAGAAGTGGATAAAATAGTCCTTGCAGGAGGAAGCGTGTAACCCAATCCAGTAGTTTATCACATCTTCATGAAACCTTGAAATAGCTCTATGAATTTATATTGTTTCCGAAAGCCATATGAGCTGTATGTCTTGCCCTGCCCTACTGTGAACCTTGAAATCAATCCATTGCTCTCTCAAACTTTGGAAAATGATATGCTGCTAATGTCAATGAACTAGCTGTATTCACAGCATGGTTTTTCACTCCCAGAGTTTACTAAAGTGGAAGACAGAAAGGGTAGGCCTTCCTGAAAATAACCACATGTGCTCAAAGACCTAGATTTTCTAGGCATGAGTGCACTGCTGATAAAACACCTCCTTAATGTAAGGAAACCTTGTTATTCTTCCTTTCCACAAATTGTTTGCCTTCTTTATATTTGTAAAGATTGTCAACTCCTATTTCTTTTTCGGAGGTTTGATAAAACAGAGACCTTGTTGAAAGGGAAATGGATACCATTCAAAGAAATACACCTCCTGTAACAAAAAAGGCCAAAGTTGTGCCCTCGGTGCCCCTGACTTCTGCTTCAGTTTATATTAGTTCATAATCATTATTTATATTAATGATACCCTGAAGAAACTCTTTAAAGGTGGATAAAAAGCAAGTTTAGATTTTCGGCTCAAGAATAACAGCTAAAAGTTGTTAAATTTTGCACTTGAGTTTTACTACATATCTTAGGATATTTTCTTTATATTTTTTTGCAAATCAGCTTATTTGTTATTACTTTTTTGACAATAATTTTAACAGTACTAATACCTTATTCTTTGAAGCAGTTAACAATTTTCAAGTTGCTGACATATATTCTATGCCACTCGTATTTTATTTTTCTACTCCATATTGTGGACAGTGATTTGCTAAGTCTTTTTTTTTTTTTTAACTCAGAGACTAGCTTTTATAGGTAATTTAAAGCAGTTATTATAAATATGTTGGTTGAGTAAACTAGAAAGTAAAGCAAATAAAAGAGCAATAAGAACATATTGTAATCTCTAAAGAGACTAGCAGATACAAAATTATGTATTGAAAAAGTAGCATCTGTATATTTCTCATTGTGACCTATAACTAATAAATAGACATTGATACCTTCCTGAGAAACTCCAGAGAAATGATTATTCTTCTGGTGGTTCTCTAAGTCTGTGTGAGTGTTAGTCAAAGGAAATTTCTGCTCCTTATTCGCTGTGTGGACCTTGGGCAAGTTAACTGGCTTCTCCGTTCCTCTGTTTTTTCATCTTTATAAAAATAGAGATAACAGTATTACCCATGGTGCTGTTGTGAGAATTAAATGAGAGAATAAATTCTAAAGTACTTAGTAGGGTACCTGGCTTTATAAGAATTTGATTTGTCATTGTTGTTTGTAGTTGTTTAAATGTTGTTGCTAACAATAGTACTGTAAGAAAATTGTCTTCATAAATAAGTTTTCATGCTGTGGGAGGCAGCATCACTCATAGAACAGTCAGGCTTAGAAAGACAGAAGAACCTGGCTTCCTTTCCTAGCTCTTTCAGTTTGGGGAAACACACTCAAACTTTCAAAATCCAAACTTTCATCTATGAAAAATAGAAGGAGATTATTATAAAAAGTCACATCTCACAGTGTTGCTAAAAAATGAGATGGCAATATAGGAACACTAAACAATACAGAGAAAATTGGTTTCATAAAGAAAACTTGCTTTACCTCTTATTAGAAACAGCACAAGCAGCAATTACTAAACTGAGAAACCACTTCTCTGGCTTCCAGCGAGTGATGGGTAGAGCCCATCATTAAATCTCATTCGATTTGTAGCCCTGGAACTAAATACACGTGATCAACAACAAAAGGTATATATACCTGATCTTCATATTTTTAAACAAAGTAAAAGGAATTTTTTGGTTTATTTGTAAAATACGGTAGTAGTTTTAAAGTAATTGACGACTTGGCAAGTTTTAATTTTTTTTCTCAGGAGACAAAATATTTAACTAGTACCATATTCCCAGACTTAATTCCTTATTTCCTTTGATCTTCATTTTGTCTTGTTCTAAACTGATACAATATTAAAAGTGCAGCCTGATTCTGATGTTCAATATTATTCCCAAAAGAAACTTATTGGGAATGAGTTAAATTATACTTGTTAGTTAAATTGTTTTATTTTTGTTGTGGAATTTAATTATAGACTCCAAATAAAACTAGTTCTAAATATATAATGATACATTTTTAAATGTTTAACTGTCTTTATTAACCAGAGTCTGGAACTTTTTGTTTACTCGCAAACTTCTAGAAATACTGAAGCATTTGTCATATTTCAAAATCTATTCTTTATCTAAAACATCAAGGTAGATTTAAGTCTTGAAAGATTTTTTTATCTTATAAAAATAGTTCACTTCTTTCAACTTCATATAAAGATGGCATGCTAGGGTAAAGTGACAAAGAATGCCTGAAGGGGAACTTTGAATGAATAACTTTGAAGGAAAACTGTTTTCTAAAGACTTGTCCCAATTTAATTAGATGCAGGAGTTAAAGGCAGGGAGAAAAGGCCAGGAGCTTAAAGGGATCTCAGGAGTAAAATGTCAAGGAGAAGTGAGATCTCACGTGGAGAAAGAAGGTTGCCACTCTCAGGTTTAATAATTTTGTGACCTAGTGTCAAGTGCTGTGATTTCCAGTAGCAGCGGAGGTGAAAATGTCAAACATTAACCAACCCTGTACCTTGCTGGAGATGATTTATTCCCTTACCATCTTCAGTTGACAATGTATATTATCTTTCAAAACAGTAAATTTGGGCAGAATGTCATTTACTCCATCAAAAAAGATAAAAAGTGAGGATATTGGTTCATCATCAGAACCTTCACTCAACAAGCAGAATTACTCTTTTCCTGGAAAAGTCATGAAATATGAATTTATATCACATGCCACATGGAACCTATGATTTTAAAAAAGCCATAAATGGATTCAGAAGCTAAATATGACAATGACATTAATAAAGTTTGTGATGCCTGGGATTTAGGTTGTCGTTGTTATAAAACATCTGCAGAAATTTTGGTCTCATGCAAACATTACCAAAGTCAAAAAATGTACAGTGCTTTGTTTTGCTTTTAACATTAAATGCTAGCTTATATTAAACATTGTAGGACACTGGTTGGCACATAGTAGACATATGATAGCATCAGCTTCGGCAAGTGATGGATCAAGTGAGGCATAGAATTTACTATAAAAACAGTAGTCAACACAAAATGTGCAGCATGATCCCATTTGTATTTTTTAATTCTATATATGCATTCACACACATTTATACACACAACTGCATGAATAACTTCATAGAAAAAAGATCTGGAATGAAACAAACTACTGTCTATAGTAAGTAGGTTTGGGGAGTGACATGGACCTTGAAGAATGACTTTCCATTTTTGCTATTTGTTTACTGTAGAATTCTAGTGACTAAAATATGTTAGTATTGTAATTTTTATTATTTTATTATTTTTTAATCAGAGATTTATTTAGCATTTATTTATTTTTTAATTATTATTATTTTTCAGTTATGGTTGGCATATAAAACTATATTAGTTTCAGGTGTACAGTATAGTGATTAGACATTTATATAATGAACCTACCTGACACAATACATAGTTATTACAATTTTATCGACTATATCCCTTATGCTATATTTTATATCTCATAACAATTTTGTAGCTACCAATTTGTACTTCTTAATCTCCTTCCCTTTTTTACCCACTCTCCAAACCCTTTCCACTTAGCAATCATCAAATCGTTCTTTGTATCTATGAGGTTGTTTCCATTTTGTCTATTTATTTTGTTCTTTAGATTCCACATGTAAGTGAAATCATACGGCATTTACCTTTCTCTGTCTGATTTACTCCACTCAGCACAATACCCTCTAAGTCCATCTATATTGTTGAAGATGGCAAGAGTTCTTTTTGTTTTCCTTTTTTTTTTTATGATTGAGTAATAGTCCATTGTATCTATGTGCCACCTCTTCTTTAATCATTCATCCACTGATGGACACCCAGGTTGCCTCCATATCTTGGCTATTGTAAGTAATGCTACAAAGAATACACAGACTCGCGTGTCTCTTCAAAGTAGTATTTTGGGTTTCTTTGGATAAATACCCAAAAGTGGAATTGCTGGATCCTTCTTTGTCTCTTGTTATAGCCTTTGTTTCAAAGACTATTTTGCCTGATATTTCAGTATTGCTACTCAGCTTTTTTTTTTCTTTTTTCATTTCCATTTTCATGAAATACCTTTTTTCATCCTTTTACTTTCATTCTCTGTGTGTCTTTTGATCTTAAGTGAGTTTCTTTGTATGCAGCATATGGAAGGGTCTTGTTTTCCTATCCCTTTATCTATTTTATCTCTTGATTGGAGCATTTAATCCATTCACATTTGGATCAATTGCTGATAAATATGTAGTTATTGCCATTTTATTATTTATATTTTTTATCTTTTTTTCTTCTTCTTCTATTTAGAGAAATCCTAACATTTCTTGTAATAGTGGTTTGGTGTTAATGAACTCCTTTAGATTTTTCTTGTCTGGGAAGCTCTTTATTTGTCTTTCGATTATAAATGATAGCTTTGCTTTGTAGAGTAATCTTGCTTGTAGGTCCTTGATTTTCATCACTTCGACTATTTCATGCCAATCCATTCTGGCCTGGAAAATTTCCTTTGAAAAATCAGCTGACAATCTTATGGGAGCTCCTTTTTAGGTAACTAACTGCTTTTCACTTACTGCTTCTAAGATTCTCTCTTTGTATTTAACCTTTGGCAATTTAATTATGATGTGTCTCTATATGGGCATCTTTGGGTTCATCTTGCTTGGCACTCTCTGTGCTTGTATGTTTATTTCTTTTGCCAGGTTAGGGTAATTATCTGTCATTATTTCTTCAAGTAAGTTTTCAATTCCTTGCTCGCTCTCTTCTTCTTCTGGTACCTCTATGATGTGAATGTTGGTACACTTGATGTTTTCCCAGAGGCCCTTTAAATTATCTTCATTTTTTAAAATTAGTTTTCTTGTTGCTGTTCTGTTTGGGTGTTTTCTGTCACCTTATCTTCTAAATTGCTAATTTGATCCTCTGCTTCATCTAATCTATTGTAATGTATTCCTCTAATGTATTCTTCATTTCCGTTTCTTTTATGTCTGTATCTTTTTAATGCTTTCTATCTCCATTTTTATGTTTCCTATCTCTTTGTTAAAGATCTCACTGAATTCCTATACTCTTCCCCTAAGTTCATTGAGCATCCTTATAGTCAGTGTTTTAAACTTTGCATCTGTATGTTGCTTGTCTCCATTTTGTTTAGTTTTCTTCTGGAGCTTTGTTCTGTTCTTTCATTTGGGACATGTTTCTTTGTCTCCTCATTTTGGCTGCCTCCCTATGTTCGTGTCTATATATTGAGTAGGACTGCTATGTCTCCTGGTCTTAGTTGACTGGACTTATATAGTAAGTGCCCCTGGTTACCTGAGCTGGGTGCTCCAGGTTTATCTCTTATATGGGTTGTGTGTGCCTTCTTGTTGTAGCTTTGGTAGCTGTTTGCACATCAGTGGGAGAGATAGACCCATAGACTGACTGGCTGATGAAGGACTAACCCTATAGAGCAGGACTCACTTTAGCAGGTCTCTGGTGCCTGCCCAGTCTTCCCTTTAGGTGTGTCATCCACAGATGCAGCCCAGGATGGTGCTCTAGCTGACGTTAAAGTTGACCACTGGGTGCGCACGCAGCTCTAGAACCTCCTGGGAGGGGTCCTGCCTCAGGCCAAGTTCATCTGCAGCCTGTGCACTGCCCAAGGCCACCTGGCAAGATTATCAAGCAATCCACAGAAAGTTACCACCAGTACTGGGCTTAGAGGAGCCTCGAGAAGCCAAATTGGGAGTCGAAGCCAGCTGCCACAAGTGCTGGGCTTGAGGCTGCTCGGCAAGAGGTACAGGGCATGCCAAGGCCAGATGCTGCTTGCCTTGGTTTTGTAAACCTTTAAGAGATTTTAGGAAAGTCTGCAGTATGTGCCAAGACAGACCATTTATATTGAAAAGCCACTGGAGGAGGCTTGGGTGGGGCTGCAGGTTGGGCGGGGCAGGATCTCAGGGAATTACCTGGGCAGAGTGACCAGTGTTAGCCACGTTGATGGAGACTCAGATATGGTGACTGCCTGCGTCTGTAAGCGAGGAATGGGGAGGGCTCAACAAGAAAACCAATAGATTGAGCCAGCACTTCTGTCTGGGAGAAAGCTACCCCTCCTGCTTTTTCCCTGAGACCAGACAATTCAGTTCTTCCCCATATGTCCCCTGTTCTTTTCAAGCAGCTGCCCCAGTGCTAGAGCTCAGAGCAAGGAGTCTATCAGTGAGTAAGTCATCTCTTATTTAATTATCTTGTGGTCCTGCTACATATCAAACATGGCCAGGTACTACAGATTTGTAAGTGAAGTATACACAATCTTGTTCAAATAAGCTCTCTGTACAGTGGGGCACAGAAAAGCACAATATGACACATTACCGTGTGGTAAGTGTGACATTATAGCAGTGCATATTGTGCAATGTTAGTGGGGGGTGGGGGGGACAGTGCAACAAACCCACGCTAGAAGGGTCTAGAATGACTTCCTAGATGAGATAAGCTTAAGGTGAACTTGGAAAGAAGAGTAGTTTACTAAGCACAGGAGAGAAAAGATATTTCAGGAAGATGGATTAAAGACATATTAGTGCTAAAGTGTGTTTGGGAAATTGGGAGAAGCTTAGAATCCACAATAACAATGCAATAAGAAAATAGTACGAATAGTTATTACATATGAAGATCTTATCTGTGGTCATCTCTATCCAAATCATTCCTATTACCTTATTTCATTTAACTCTCACACTTTTATCATATTGCTACACCTACCCATTTAACGGCCATAGAAACTGAAATTAGGTAAAATACCAAAAGTCCCACACATAGTAAACAGCAGCACTAAGATTCAAACCCAAGTCTGTGAGATCCCAAAGTCTATTTTTGTAGCAATTATACAATTTACAGTTTATGACAACCCAAGGTCTATTTGTTCTTCTCTAGTTACAGAAAGTTCTGCAAGCATTTATTTAAAAATTAAATATTCTTATAATCTTATATATTATTATATATAATTAAAATTATACATATAAAAGACTATAATAAGCACCAAGTATAAAAAGATGAATAAGAGCTAGTTAGTTAGATACAGAGTTAATTATAAAATGCAGCATTAGAAATATATGTAAGAAATATATATATGTAACAAAGTTGAAGGTAGGAGTAGGGGAGAGGTCGATGCTAAGCTAGCAGAGCTGAGGAGTTAGAGAAAACTTCCTAGTAAGATGCTTGAGCTGAGGCTTAGAGCATGAGGAGGAGTAGGTAAAATAGAAGAGGAAGTCTTTGAAGACAGAAGATGTTAAACTACATATTTGTGTACAGAGGATGCTAGATGGTCTGTATTGTTGGGAGTGATGAGAGAAGATGGAATAGTAGGCTCCCTCCAGATCATGGCGGAGCTTGTATACCATGTTAATGAGCTTGGATATACCTTATAGGAAATGAGGAGCTTTGGGATTTTAAACAAAGTGACATAGTCAGATCTTGCCTTTAGACAGGACACAAAGGATACCAATTATGAGGCTTTACAATTTTTCTGGCTATAAATAGAATCAGAAACAGAAAAAGAGGCAGATTCAAGAAGTACATGGGTCATATAATTAGTAGGACATGTTGATTGTTTTTATGTTGGAAGTGAGGGAGAAGAAAGAGCCAATGACAATGCTTAGATTTCTAGCTTGGGGAAATCCTAGGAAAGACAGGTTTTATGATTGTGAAGTTTCCTATATTCATGAACTTAATTATCAACTAATGGACTGCAGGTGACCCTTGAACAATGTGGGGATTAGGGGCACTGACCTCCATCACAGTTGAAAACTCATGTATAACTTTGACTCCCAAAAAACTTAACTACCATTAGTCTACTGTTGACTGGAAGCCTCATCAAAAACAGAAGCAGCTGATTAACACATACTTTGTATGTCATATATAATATATAATGTATTCTTGTAGCATACAATAATAAAGTAATTTAGAGAGAAATGTTAAGAAAATTATAAGGAAAATACATTTACAATACTGTACGTATTTATTGAAAAGAAAATCTGCTTGTAAGTGGACCCTTGCAGTTAAAACCAATGTTGCTCAAGGGTCAACAGTCAGAAATAAAGAGTCGAGTGAAAAGAGAAGCTGGTTTTAGAACGAAGATACATTCACTCGATGTTTATACTGAGCTTAGAGTGTTGAACAAAATAGATAAATTTTTCAATCCCATAAAGCTTAGAGTTTTGTGGGAGGGGAAAAATAAGCAACTAACTTACTATACAAACTAGTTTGCGATAGCAATAGGTGGTAAGAAGAAATCAAATAGAATGGCATGTTTTTGGAGAGAAACATCAAGAAATTGAGATTGGGTGGTTAAGATCTCTCCTAATCGAGAAGACATCTTAAGTTGAAACCTAAATGGCAAAGAAGAGAGGCAAGGTCTTTCTTAGAGAAATGAAGAGCAAGTACAAATACCTTAGGGTAAGACTGAGTTTGGTGTCTTCAAAGATACAAATACTGGCCTGTCTTCTTAAGAATGATGAAGAAAGATAAGAGGGGTAGAAAAGGAGACTTAGAGGCCACCAACAATCAGATCAGGTGGATCTTTATTGGCCTGGTGAAGAGTTATTTCATTCTTGGTCAAGGCAAAGACACTGAGGATTTTAAGAAGCAGGGGTGTGGTCAGTTTTATGTGCCAACTTGGCCAGGAATACATTCCCCAGTTATTCAATTAAACATTAGTCTAGAGGCTGCTGTGAAGCTATTTTGTGGATGTGATTAAGTCCACGATTAGTTACCTTTAGTAAGAGGGGCTATCCTAGATAATTTGTGTTTGCCTATTTACATCAATTAAAAGGCCTTATAAGAGCTGAGTGAAAGGTTATGCATGTGACATGATCTGATAATTGAAGCTGGTATTATGGACGAGATGCCCAAGGGAGAGACTAAAAGAGAGAATCTTGATAGGTATGTGACTGTGTTCAAGCAGCAAAGAAGAAAGGGAAAGGTCTAAAAGGTGGGTTGGGAAGCAATCTAGTGCTAATGTGCAGTCCCCAAGAGAGGAGGAAGTTTCAAAAAGGAGAGAGTAAAGCAATGAAGTCAAGTGTCAAATGAGGCCAAGAGGTTGAAGAGGCACTGTAATTAGATGGATCATATTATTTTCCACTCATAATATGCTTTAAATACAACTTTTATTATTTAGCAAGAGAATATATTTAGTCCAAGGGTATGTACACTTTATAATATATGGCATTAACATTTGCATAGAAAATAGTTGTAATTTTTTAAATGCAAGAACTGGATCTGTACTTATAAACACTAAATACCACCTTCTAAATGTGCATATTTCTGTTGTATTTTGTGCAAAGACCTCTTCTCATGATTTCCATTGATAGAGTAATTCCTGTATGTTTCTATCCTATATTACAGAATTTTTTTCAGGACAACAATTCAAGTGGAATGAGGTATATAAAAAAAAAAAACCTGAAACCAAGCCCAACACTGGACTGGATATCAGTTATACAGAAATGAATAAGTTAAATATTCTTTCTCGTGCTCTAAACTTCCCTCCTAGTGGAAAAGAAATATAAACAAGAATATAAACAGGAACAATGAAAGATGAAAGCTGGAGCTTATGTTCAGGATTTGGAAGGGGGAAGCCTTTAGAGGAAGGGGTGTTTGATATGTGAAGCATGAGCAAGAGTTATGAAACAGGGTGGCAATGAAGTTGTGCGAAGTATGATAGCCACTTTTATGTGTCAACTTGGCTAGGCTATAGTCCTCGATTATTCACTTAAAACTGATCTAGGTGTTGCTAAGGGAAGTCTCAGCTCTTATAAGGGCTTTCAGTTGATGGAAACAGGCAAACACAAATTATCTAGGATAACTTCTCTTACTAAAAGTAACTAATCATGGACTTAATCACATCCACGAAATACCTTCACAGCAGCCTCTCAACTATTGTTGAACTGAATAACTGGGGAATGTATTCCTGGCCAAGTTGACACATAAAACTGACAATCACAGAAAGTTTTCCGGGAAAGAGATCAATGTGTATCATGTGAATACATTATAATGTTGAGTTTGCATATCTTTATTAGATTCCTTTAAATTATAAATCATTCTTTTAATTAACGAATAAGGGTTAACCCTAGGTTTATGTTGTCTTATTTATCTATTGATATTGTTTAATTTTTATAATTTTCTCCTGAATAATCTTGTTTTAGTCTTCAGATTCTTGAAGTTTGTAATAATAATACAAGATTTGTAGCTCTAGCCATTAATAGAGAGTAAGAAAATGATAAAACTTTTCCTAGTTCACTATGTAAGTCCTTACGCATATTAGCAAACCTTTTCCGACATTCTAAAAGTAAGCATTTTAAAGTGAAAGACAAGTACTAATGAATTAAAAACATATTCCAGACTAATAGATCAATTTTTATTATAAATTTAGAGTATCATAAATTTAACATCTATTATTTTATTTCTTTTTGTAAGTAAAAAGACTTCATTGAGAAAGTGCAGCTTCAACTACAACAGTGAAGACAGTCCTACTATGTAGAAGGCAATCAACAAATATTTTGTTTTTGAAAATGTGAGAAATATATTAAGCTATTTTAGTTCAAAGTCAGAGGTCGTAATGGTAAGAAAATTAGGGCAATTAAAAATAAGAGGAAAATGAGATGAAACGAGGCAGAATGAAATAAATGCTATATTAGCTACAAGTAATATGGTCTATAAACACAAGTTTTAATGGAATCATCACATAAGGCTTTATGGAATCAGTATAATTGATTTGGGAAGGTTTAATTTAGTGAAGAAACATGTAGTGGTTATTCTAGACTGAAGCAATAGTTGCACGTGGATTATTTAATTACATTAATTTGAATAAAAACTCAGAAACCACATTAAAAATAGAAGCCACCTGCAATCTAGTATTTGAAAACCCTACTTCAAATAGAAGGTAAAGTTTCTCCTAAAGCCCTCAATTCTACCCCTAGAACTAATAACTGTTAATATTTTTGTGCATTGATTTCGAAACTTTACCTTACACCTATGATTGATTAATACAGCCATACACACACACACACACACACACACACACACACACACACACACACACACACACACACACTTCTTTCATTCCTTCTTTCTTTCCTTCTTAACAAAAAGTGGCATCTTTCTGTACAGACTGGCTAACAACTTACTTTATTTGCTAAGTGAATAATGGATACCCATCTAGTGTTATACATACAAATTTGCTTCCTTATTTTTATCAGTGAAACAGGCTTCTCAGGGAAGAATGTATGATAAGTAATTATCTAACCATTTCTCAGTTGATTTTCAGTTGTTCTTGGTCTCATTCAAATAGTTAATTCCAGCTGCCTCTTATTGTAATATATCATTTATTTTTTAATAAACAGTGCTGCAGTGAACATCTTTGTGTGTGTAAGTGTGTGCATGTGTGTACATATATGCCATTATGTCTGTAACATTGCTTCTAACAAGTGGGATAACCTATTTGGAGGTATACAGAGATTGAATTTTGATTTATATTGTTAAATTTTCTCTACAATGATGCTAATTTACACTGTAGCCAGTAATGAAAATGCACATTTTCTCAACCCCTTATCAATCATTCAGTATTTTTCAGCTAACTGATAAGCAAAAGAAACTTACCATTTTGCTGTACATTTTATTTATTACATTATTTGAAGATGGAAGTAATGTATTTTTCAAAAATTTTTCTAAGAGCATGATAGAGACTACATGGCAGAAGTAGAGATTGTAGGCAGGAAAACATATAGGAGGATTTTATATTAGTAAAAGTCAGAGATCATAAAGGATTAAATTGGGGCAGAAGATGGTGCCTCTGTTTCACAGGTAAGTGCATGTCGAATAGCATGTTGACTTCATGTCACTATTAATAATGTATGAGCATGATTTGGAAAGTGCATCTTTAAAAGCAGTAAAGTTTTTTTTCTTTTCTTTTGGAGTTAAAACTCATTCAGTTTCTTCAAATTGCACAATACATTTAAGGCATTATATATTCAGCTACTTAAATTTAAGTGATGAATCCATTAATATGTTGCCTGAAATACAGACCATAGTCTTTGTCTTCCAAAGGATATTTTAATCAAAATATTAAACATAAGCCGAAGTCTCATTCAAATAGTTAATTCCAGCTGCCTTTTGTTGTAATATATCATGAATTATCTCTCTGATGGATGGGCAGCCAAATGCAGATAAAATTAGCTTTGCAGTCATTCATTTTAAATTGCTCTTGAATCATTTGGAAGTAAATTCCATTTCAGAAAAATACACTTCAGGTCTCAGACAAAGAGATAATAATCCTATATTTTATGATATAAGCAATAATAGTTTAAGTCTTATGATTCCGAAATATAGAAACTTATGTATTAAGTGGATGAAAATTAAAGCTTGATATATAGCAATAAAACCAGCAATCTAAAGCTTCCTAGATTGATGTGTATAGCATAATATTTTCCTGTCAAGAATTAGGTGGAATGAAAGTCTATAAAAATAATACATGGCACAAAGCTTTCTCTTCTTGTATATAAATGAAAACACAAATCTATATGAGATAACAGAAAAGGAAATAGAGATTTACTTGATATCTCGATAAAAATGGCAACATCGTTATTGAGTAATGGTAGAAAGTAGAAAATTAAGTCAAGAGTTAGAGGAGTGTAAAATGAACATTAATGGTATATCTAAATCAAAAAGGCAATTATAGCTTACGGTTAATACTGAATTCTATGTACAAAACAAAACCAACTCTGGAAATTTTACTTTGTTTATTTGATTGAACTTCATGTAGAAAACTTGTTTAACAATGTAGTTAATCAATCATTTTGCCAATATCAGCATCTGGTTGTGCCTTTATACAATATATAACAATGTAGAATAAATGCGGCATGTTTCCCAAAATAAGTTCGCAGTCTGAAGTTGTTCACAAATTGAGTTCCTATTATCACCCTGAAGACTTCAGGAAAACTCTTCAGGTATTTTTATTAAGAAACAAAGCGGTAAGAAGATGCACTCAGTGATCTCTCTGCTAAACAATTAAATTATTATTTTATCTTGTATCAGAAAGTTGTTTTATTTGTATGGTAAAATGAATTTCATGCTAAGAACTGATCTCAATAATCGATCTACCAGCTCAAGGTAGAATCTCTAACCTTATTATCCCCTGTGTTAAAAAGTCCCTTAGTTCCCTGGAAGAGATTAACCTCGGTGTGGCAGGGATTTACTTGTGTATCAGGCCCATGGATGGGCATTGGTGTTACATCCAAAGGGGATGCCATGAACAGATAAAATCATACTCTTTCACTCCTACACAATTGCAAACACACTTGATTAGAGAATTGATTGGAGCCTCAGTTTCATTGTTTGAAAAGCCATGTCTTCTTCTAGAAAATATCTAATCATCATAAGAAGCTGGGAAATACCAAATAAGTTCCAAAACGAATATCCACTCATAAAGATGAAATTTCATTTCTTAGACTATACATGAAGTAGAATGCTCAGTTAACTGAAATTTGTAAACAGGGCTAGATTCATGGGTGTGTGACTTGTCCTGTCACACAGGACCTGTACTTGGTTTAATGCTCTGCTGTCACCATCTCAGAATTCTTAATACATCATTAAATAAGTATCTCCAGATTTTCATTCTGCACTGGGACACACAAATGTTGTGGCCAGTCCAGTTTGTGGATCTTACCATTGTTATTACACCTTATACTTATAACTGAATTCGAGGCCCTCTAAACTCTAAAATACCTTTTGAATCTTTAAGGAATGATCAAATTTGCCATAAGTATACTGGTTTATTGACCACCTATAATGCGACTGGCACTATGCTAAACATGGCAAATAAAAACGAAAATGACATACTTCCTGACTTCAAAGAGCATTCATTTTAGTGTTGAACATTTGTTATATATCTCCAGCTTTTGAAAATTGAGAATAGTTGCATAAAACTAGTTGCAAAAGCCGAAAAGTAGATTCCTCCACATATGTGTGGGAGGCAAATGCCTGCTGTTTATGAAAAGGTATTTGTACATGATCCTTGCTAAACACACAAGATGATCATCTTTTTCTTGTTAATACATATAGATGTAACCATGCTGGATATTTAAATACTCAGTTTTCCTTTACACTTTTGGTTGAAGAGAATTGACTTGCTTGTTTGATTCAAAACTTACTCTAGAAAAGAAATCAGGATGAAATTTCATAAAAAGACAATTTATGAACTACCACTATATTTGAAAATTAATGCTAACACCAGTTTTGTCAAGAGCAAAGAAAGTGTTCTCTAGCATGCTTACCTTGTTGGTTGGGGTGCTGTTATCTGGGCTGATGTCCATAGTTGGGCATGATACCTAGGCCAACTGTTGTAAATGGATAAGGGAGGAATTTCACAATAGCTCATGAGCCCACTGATAATCAGTTCATTGCATTCTGTCATATCTGTCCCACTACACATATCTTACTGACATAAGGTCTTAACAACTATCTTCATAAATGTGATTCCTAACACATCAATTATGTACTAGAAGTGATGTGCCGTATTGCCTAATATGAATTCATCTAGGGCATAGAGTTAAAAAATACTATATGTGTATTATAAGAAATATTAATAAACTAATATGCTGTGGTTAGTTAAGGCATCTCTCTAGATAAAATTTAGGAGATGGAGTTCATACAGAAACTAGAAAGACATGTAAAAGTAAAGCTAGATTTACCATATGATGAAAATATTTCAAATGATAGAAATAATTCCTTAATAACTTGCATATTAAGTGTTATTTAACAAATGTCTTGAAAAATCAACACTTTATGAAGCTTCAAAGCAAGACATCAAGTTCTTTTCCTTTGTTTGTAGCTACTCTCTTGTCTTAAAACCCCAAAGAAATACAAAATTAGTTTGTCCATACATTTTTTAAATACATTATTAAATCATTACTATTTCCCAGTACTTATTGGTGCCCCTTTTAACTTGAAAACATATATGTGATTTTCTCAACTTCCATTAGTCTTCTTAGTAGTTTAAAACAAAATAATCAGAAGAAAGAGATACATGCTTCAACATGGCAGGGTAATCAATTTTTAGTGCCTCTCTATTTTCTGTAGGATGTGAATGTATAAATACTTTTGCTACATTATTGAATAAAGTAAAGCAGTATACAATCAACTGATGTCTTGCAATCATCTTTCCTTCTAAAGGAACAAATCTCAGCTTATAAATCAATCTTGATGAAAGAAAGGCTTTTTATATTTTGCATACCTAAATAAATACATCATTATGAAATACATACACAAGTTCTTGGTGTATATGAGTATACACTAGTAGTAAATAATAATAATATTAATAATAATAATAATGTCTAAATGATCCACTGCTTTCATGAGTAATAACTAAAAACAATAGCTAAAATTTTTCAGAATTTGAGTTTGATATTTGCAGAGCTTTGTTGATTATCAGCACTGTTTATCATTACATATAACAGCAAGTGCTTCAGAAGAAAAAAACAGAAAAAAATTGAATAATGCTTTCAAGACTACAGCGTGGTGCTGATAGTTCTGTCAATACCTCAGTTCCCCATGCCTTTGCCTTTCTGAACCAGGTTCTTTGAAGCAGTTTTGAGTGTTCTTGCATGTTGATGAAGCTTCAGTTGATGGAAACAAGGTTATCCTTACTAACCTAGCAGTTTGGGTCCTTGATGTTCAACAAAAGAGAAACCAGAAACAATGCCCTGCTTGAAGAAAGCAAATTAAGGAAATAAAATGAGAAAGAAAGAAAGCTATAGGAAACATCATTTACATCCCAGTGTCAGGAATGAATAATTGTGGAGCAGCTTTAAAAACCAGTTTTCTCTGTGATGCAAGCGAAGCCAATTTTTATTGCAAAACAAGTCAGTGAAGACCAGATGTCATTACTATTTGACAGTTACCCCACAACCTACATGAAAAAAGTCACAGGCCAGTTTTCTTAGTGGACATATATCCACATAACCCATAGTTGTCTCCCAAAACAGGGCAACAACTAAATGAGTGATACAATGAGTTTCAAGGTAACATTTGAGCAACCAATCTTTAGCTACCAATACCGTATCCTATATTTGCTACTGAATATATGTACTTTTAAATAACTTGTAAAAACTTTTAATTTTGACCTCAGAGTTTTAATTTTACATATCAGACTAGAGTGCTTAATTAACCTAGGAAATTAATAATAGTTTTGTTCTCATCTGTCCCTCATGGAAGAGAATTAACAGGCTTAATTTATTTGTAGTATATTGGAAAACTTTTTACCTTGACTTTTGTGAAATAGGATAATAAGATTTTTGAAAAGACACTTTTATTATTTCTTATTTTTAAAAAATTTGAAATCATGCAGAACCCAAGTTAAAGAAAAACATACCTCAAAGTGTGCAAATATCTTAAGTGATTTTTAGGTTTTGTTTATTCATTGATGTTGAAGCAGCAGGGTGGGAGTAATACATTTGGTAATTTGTAGTGATATAAAAAAAGGAGACCATTGTTTTTCTTGATAATAGTAATATTCTAATGAGAATTGTTTTAACTACTCATATAAAATATATGACATTTGAGGTATAGTTTCAAAATAAGAATAAATATTAGCATCGCTAGATTCTAGGCTCTAGTGTAACTCTACTGTTGGCTGATTTGATGTTATCATCTGTATTTTCAGTACTTAGCATAATTTTGAGCTCAATAAATATTTTTGGTTAAATGAATGAATATTTTTGCAGCAGCATTTTTAAAAATAATGAAAGATTTGATCCTTAATTCATGTTTATTCCTTCTCAACTCTTTGCAAAGAATTTAAGATTTACCTATGAACTTTAAACTTTTCAAACATATTTTTCTAATGAAGTTGCTTTTGCTTTTGTCAGCTCTCAAGGGTAACACTGTGGAGTAGGAGGTGTATTACTATATCGGGAAGATCACAGTTTTTGAGGGAGACAAATCTAGGTTCTGATTGCAGTTCCGCTACATACTCCCTCCATGCTCAGGGCAAGATAGTTCTCCTCCCTGATGTTCAGTTTTGCCATGCATAAAAATGAAAATAATAATCTCAGTCTTTAATTGAGGAACAAGTCAATAGACTTAACATACTGCCTAGTGCATAGCAGGCACTCAAATGACTTAATTAGATCATTTATGAGGCAATATTTTTAAATGAGCAGCAAGTAAAAGGCAAGTGGCTACCATGTTTTGAACGTTTTCCCCTTTTTCTTGTTTTACCAGACGATGACTTTTTTCATGAACTGCCAGAAACCTTTCCATCTGATCCGCCTGAGCCTCTGCCACATTTCCTTATTGAGCCTGAAGAAGCTTATATTGTGAAGAATAAGCCTGTGAACCTGTATTGTAAAGCCAGCCCCGCCACCCAGATCTACTTCAAGTGTAATAGTGAATGGGTTCATCAGAAAGACCACATAGTAGATGAGAGAGTAGATGAAACTTCTGGTGAGTTTACTATTGCATTTGGACTGCTATTTAGGATTTACTTATTGACTACTTTAGGATGTTGTCATGCTATTCATTCCATTATTGAAAATGAAAGCGGAGTTGTTATTATTTGTCAAAATGTTCTGAATTGGTTTGGTTATGATTTGGTGATCTTGTTCCATGCACTGCAAAGTAAAATGTGATGAATAAATCTTGACTTGATTTCTGTTGGACTACATGGAATTAAAACATTATTCATGCTTAAGAAGATAAATAATGAGAATGAATAGACTGAATTAATCCTAAATGTGCTAGTAAAAGATGCTCATGAATTTCACTTGTGTATCAAATCTGGTGTCAGGTCAGATCTAAGTATCCCAGGATTGGGGAATATGTTTAACTAAGGATAAGTTATGTTTGTTTACATGACTCTCCAATGTTAATGCACATGCATTATTTCCCCTTATTTTTAAAAAACAATTTGCAAACGTTGTAGATTCGAAGCATACTGTATTCTTAACTTACATCTAAAAATGAATCCTGATTACCTAACCTAGCTAAAGTGAAATCAAGGATGATTGAGAATAGTGATAGTGTGACATCCAGGATGAGAGGTAGTGAGTGTAGCCATCATCTGAGTGAGTCTTGATCAGAATATTTTTACTCTTGCCATGGTTAAACTATTGATTTTATTTAGTAACTCCTGATACAGTATCATCCTTATTGGTATTACTAAAGACATAGAGAGAACAAAGTAGATTTTAATAACTTGCAGAATTTAGATTGGCTATAAAGAAAACTTTCTTGATAACAATTATTTTCTCCACAGTGGGTAACTTAAGATAGTTGTGGAATCTCCTAGAGTTGTTTGAAATTGGAAAAAAAATGTATTTTTCTACAGTGGCTTAAGCGTTTTTGCTCTCCAGCAGGAGGAATAACAACTTGAACTTTCAGATCCCTTCTAGATTTATGATTTTATAATATTTAGACATATATTTTAAATATTAGGACTCCACTAATCAATATTTCCAAGCTAAATAGTGACATATGTGACAAAAGTGAAAGCATTAAAATATCTTCGTTGTCCTTCATAAGTATTTCTACATACCAAATTGATACATTTTCAAAAATCCAAATTGGAATTAATTCATATTTGTATCCAAACATAGGATTAACTAAGAGTGAACAGAAACCAGCACTTGAAGGAGATCTGTGTTCATTGTCTCTAACAACATAATGAGCATATTGAGGCGATGGGACCTAAAAAAAAAATGAAAAAGACAGTGAGAGGACTGAGAAGAAATATCTTTTTGAAAAGCCTGTGAGGCATATACTTATATCACACAAATGGTCTGAGAAAATTAGATGGCAGCTCTACCTACTTGTCAATTTGCGAATCAACATGCTCACTGCATGTAAGCTGGTGACCGTAGAAATGACTAAGTATCCGGCTGTGCGGTAGCAGACTTCAGGGAATTGTCCCATCTCTTGGGCTAATTATTCAGAAGATAACTCCACCAGATGTCTCCAAAATCTCAAGAGAATTGAATTTTATTTGATTTAGTTCATTCATCTGTAAAGATTTCAAACACATAAGTTTTAATGGTAAGAGGAAAAAGAAATCATAAAAGCTAAAATGAGGGTCACAAACATATTTAGGCTTGTTTTTACTAAATTAATGAAAATGCCTATATAGGAAGATAAGAAATAAAAACAAAACTGCTCTGATATTGAGCATCTCTGACAGCTTCATGTTATGTTGATTTTATATAGAGATTTTCTTTCTGTAAAACATTGCACTATTATTTCATATAAAATTAATCAATATTCCATATACTGATGTTTAAAAATACCCTTTAAAGCAACTGTAAATGAAAATATACGCTGCGTTTTCATTCAAATTCAGAATGGGATACATGAGGCTAATGGAAGATTTGGCAGCTCCAATACTTATACAGTTCTCCTAAAATGTGTGAATGATGAGGAATATGTTTTTTTGTTAACTTTCATTTTCATCCAAAACTTTACAAGAAAGCAGCGTCCAGATGATGCTAAAGTTAGGAAAAAGGCAAAGATGTCCACAGATAGCAATGTTATTTAGTATTGTTCTTAGCATACTAGCCAGTGCAGTTATGCAAAAATAATAATAATAATTAGAAGATACAAAAATTGTAAAGAAAATGGAAAATGATCATTTTTGACAAATAGTATGGTTTTTGTATATCTCAAACACATGTAGTTTCAAAGGAAAAATTTGAAAAAACATCGAGTCCAGAAAAGTAGCTGATAAAAGATTTACATAATCCATCAACCTTTCTCAGTACAGATAGCCAATTCAAATTATAATGGAATAAAAGATATTATTTAAAAAGACAATCTAAAAGAAAATATGTAGTTATAAAGTTAACAAGAAATTTGTAGAATTTTAGAAAAAAATTTTTACAAATTTAATTTTACTCAGAGACAAAAACTACAATGACTCAAATACGTGGAATGACATATCTTATTCTTAGATAGAAAAATGAATATTTTTTAAATGTTTACTGTTTATAAATGAATCTATATGGTCACCAACATTGTATAAAAATTAAATAAATAAATAAATGAAATTTAAAAAAATTTTTAAATAATTTGTGAAATCAGCTGAGAGAATTCTGAAATAGTAGTGAAATGAGGGAAATCCAGCTGTATATAAAAATGTTATAAACCAAAAGAATCTTAGCAGAGGATAAAATATACAGATGAATAAATTAAAATAGAGACCAGGAAATTCTCAAACACCTAATGCATTTTACAATGTGATAAAGATGATTTTTCAACTCACAAGATAGGCAGTTGGAAAGTAAAAAATAAATAAATAAAGCTTGGATTCTATCATATTCCTTAGAATAAAATAGATTCTAGATGTTTTGTCATCATCATTATCATCATCACCATCATCATTATCATCATCACCATCATCATTAAGGGGAAAATTTTGTCAATTTGTTGGCTGATTGGTTGGTTTCAGTGGTTGTCAAAACCCTTTTAATGAAGACAAAAGTGAGAAGGCTTATAAAAAAGCTTCATTAAATTTGAATATCCAGAGCAATAAAACCACAAAGCCAAGGGTACACACCCTACCTTCCCACCAAAACAAAACAAAACAAACAACAAAAAAATAAATCTGATTATATCTCTTGACATACATTAATCGAAGGACTATTTTATTTAATATATAACTATCTCCTAAAATATATTTAAGTAAAAGATAAGCAACCCAATAGAAAATTGAGCAGAGTTTGAACATGGAGATACAAGGGGAAAATGCAAATGGTAAATAAGCATCTAATGAGATGTCCATAAAAAAAAACAGTTATTAGTATACACTGCTAATGAAGGAATAGGACAGGAATATTTTGTACATAGTTGAGGTTGCAAATTGGTATAGTCTTTTTGAAGGATAATTTGAAAATACCTATCAATATTTAAATATTTATAGCCTTTCTTCAGTAATTACAAATTTAGGAATTATATAAAAATAAAATTCCAAATAAGCACAAAGATTGAATGTGAACTTGTCCATTTCACCCTTGTTGCAGTAGCATGTCGAGGACTGTTCATCCCTATGTAGGTTGGAATACTGTGATGTTTTTTAAAGCAATGAGATTTCTCTACATATGTAGCTATAAAAAAAAATCTCTCAGATAAAATTTTCAGTGAAAATCAAAATACAGAATACTATATATAATATATCCTCATTATGTAAAGAAAGAGGATGTACATATATTTGTCTATGCATTGAGATTTCCTGGAAAAATATACAAGTAGTTGACAGCTCAGAATCTGGGATGATAGGAGACTTCTTTTATTCTCTGATTTTTTTCAATCCTGAGAATGCGTTATTTTCATTATAAATAATGAAACCTGAAACTAAAAGCCCAAAGCACTTTAGTGCATCTCCTTAACTGATATCATAAATCTCCAATCTGTATAATACCAGGGAGAGGGAGGAATTTGTAGGTCTCTAATATGAGAGCTCTTTGTTTTACTGTGAAATCAGACACATTGTGAATGAAATTGAAATTGAACTGCTTGGTTTCTGTTTTTTGTTTTTTCTCTGAAGCTACATTTACCTGCAACTTTGATCCTCAACTCTCCAGTTAAAACAGTCTGATTACAGTCTTGTTGGGGTCTTAATGGTTCCTAATCACAAGAAATGTTAGAATACCTTAAGTCTTGAAATATATTACAAATAAAAAAATTTTCTTGGCATTTAAAAAATCAAATTGATTCTCAGATGACAAGACAGAGAGAAATCATTGCAAATAAGTTTGCTTTTTATAGATAACCTCCACCATAAAAAATGATATTGGAAGCATGTTTAGTAGCAATCAGACATTGCCTTGCAACTAAAAAAATATCAGTTGCATTTAATAAAATCTCCATCAAAGATATCTTCACATTGAAAAACTACAAAACAATAAAACTGAAAAAAAGTTTTTTTCCAATTCTCAAAATTATTCCTTTTAACTTAAGGAGGCATTAAATAGACTCTTGTTCTGAAATATGAAGCAAACGATTATTTGTATTCACTAAGCAAAGCTATACCATTAGTCATAAATTGTACTGATTAAAAATCATTCATTACTAATACTATTTGCCTTTCCATCATTTAAACCATATTTGCATTTCTTGCAAATAAGTAATATAAGAAACAGAAAAGTGTAAAGCAGTATATATTATTATTAGATGGTTTAGAAATAGTTAATATTCAGAAGTTCTTGATTTGGTAATATTGTACTAAGTACCTGTGTTCCTTCAGAATTCCATTGAAATTTTGATCTGTTCAAAATTTTATGATTACATTTTTAAAAAAAAACTCAGGCTTGACTGCTTACTTTCTATTTACTTGAAGTCTTTTCAACCCTTTTTTTCATGCTACCTAAAATTCACCATCAAAAAACAAATATTCCCCTCTATGAAGAATCAAGGGAGTTTAGAAAACGTCAGTTGGTTTGAAATTTTAATAATCACTGAGAGTTTCCCTTTTCATCTTTAATTATTCTCCCATTAACAGAATAGTATCAATAGGACCAATACAACAACAATAAAATAGTTCCAGGCTTTATATACTAAATGCCTTACATGTGTTAGGTCAGTGGTCCTCAACCTTTTTGGGACGAGAGACAGGTGCTCCTAGGAGAATCTAATGCCTGATGATCTGAGGTGGAGCTGAGGAGGTGATGTGAGCTCTGGGGAGCAGCTGCAAATACAGATGAAGCTTCTCTCACTTGCCTGCCTCTTACCTCCTGCTGTGCAGCTCGGTTCCTAACAGGACATGGACTGGTACTGGTCCACAGCCCTGGGGTTGGGGACTCCTGTATTAAGTCATTTAGCCATCAAAACAATCTTATGAGATAATTTTCGGGTTCTCCTTTTGTAAAATAATACTGAGGGTTGGCACGTTAAAGAAACTACTCACATAGCTAAGAGGTGACAGAGCCAGAATATGAAGCCAGGACTCTCTAATTCCAAAGCCTTTGCTCTTGGTCCTTGTACCTAGTGTCCCCCTAAATTCTGCCCAAGCTAATGAACACAGAACAGACTGAAGAAATATATGATATAATTACCCCTTTTCTCAGGGCAAAAAAATCTGGTTCAGTAGGTCAGCTAAACTTTTATCTTTCATGCTTTCATCTGCCTTCCGTGCCTTGTGTTAGGTTTTCTATATGTGGCCTTATGTGATTCCTTAATGTACTATCTTAAGATAGTGCTTAGGAATTGATTCTTTTTATTCTTGATGGTATTTAACATTTGGTCAAATAGCAAAAGTTTAGGCTTAACCGGAAAAAAAAGAAAGAAAGAAAGAAAGAAATTGGTGAAGAAAAGCTATAATTGGGCACAAATTTAAGTAAATTGCCTTTACTTAAAACAGAGTTCTCACAAATACACTTCTCACTCTGGTCCCCATTTGTTGCAAGAGTGATACAGTTGAAATTCTTTCTCTCCTTATATTCATATTTCATATACTTCTCTCCATCCCATCATCAAAAATAGAAATCTCAGCTCTATCCCTTCTTCCAACAACCAAAATGATCATCAAATACTGCCAATTCCTTCTCAGAATTCTTCCACAAAACACTCTTCTATTTTTAATTCTTGCGGCTTCTCCTCTCGTATAGGTCTTTATTACGCACCTCTTGGATTATTTCAGTAGCTTCTTGTACCTTCTTAGTTTTGTCCTTTCTCTTCAGCAATCCATTCTCCAGGCGGTTTTAGGCCTAAGCATGAATCTAAGTGATTATATCATTCCATTTCCTAAAATAGATAATGGCTTTCCTTTGTCCATGGAATAAAGCACATCTTCCTTGGTCATATATTCAAAAGCTCCAGTACAATCTGTTCTTAATAAATTTTTTAACCTTATTCTGATAGGTTCTCTCCCCAACCACTACCACATGCCCTAGATACAAGGCCAGTTTGTTTTTTCCCCTTAAACTGTATTCAGTGAACCACCAGTGTCTTATAAATGTTATTTGGGGGAGAGGACAAGAAAGCAAACAAAAAGTTTTGTGGTCAAATAATATAGGAAATTGCAATACTTATATTCGTCTTTTACAGGAAAGAATAAAGAAAATTTGCATGTAAAAAGTCCCAGAAGAGTTTCTCAGTAAAAAACCTTGTTTTAACCGTATATAATTTGGCATCTGAACTCTTTTTCACAGAACCTATATTAAAATACCATGAGATCTTAATGTCACACCAGGACATGATTTAGGAAATGCTACTCATACATATTCAAAAAAACATTAGGTGGGATTTATTTAAATTTTATTAAATGAATGTAATAACACTCTTTACACTTTTGTGACTTAGAATCACAGAAACTTTACGTTGTGAGACTACAACAGTCACTTAAACTCAATGAATTACTTTCATGCTCTTCATTAAATTGAATATAATTGATTTTTTTATGATCTTAACTTGGCAGTCCTACTTATGTCATATGGAACTTTAGGAAATAAGTGTGGTTACCTCTTGGGCTCATACTAATCTTAGATACTAGAAAGGGTACCTAAGAAAGATAATTTATCAAGTCTCTTTTCCCAGGTTATCTCTCCTCTTCAGTCTAAACATTATGTGCTAAAGAGTAAAACTCCATGAAATCACAGATTATTGTCTGTCTTTTTCACTATTATAATTCCATGCTTAACTTGGTGTTGAGTACTTAGTAGGTGCTCAGTAAATATGTGTTGTATGAATTAATGATCTTTATACCATACTTTCCCCCAACCCACCTCTATTAAAACCCTAGTCATTCTTAAAGTATTGCAAATGCAATGTCATGACTCCTTCTATAAAACCTTAAGTTCACATAAATATGTCCATATTTCTCATGTTTGTACTTCCATTTTCATTATACTCATAAGTGTGAATTGAATGTGTGTGTTAGGTTAAACCATATGAAATCATCAATATTCAACCATTTTTGAGGTACAAAAATTTCAATTTTTTGTAATTTCATATCATGTTATTTTTAAAAGAGTTATAGTCATGTATATTGTATAAAATCACTGTCTCTTCAACTGAATGAAGAGGGATGGTATGGTATGGCCTATGTTTTACAAAGCTTTGTCTTTTCTGAAGTTTATAACACCAGGCCCTAGCAGAGGAGATGATCAATAAAAGTTTGTTTTGTGGAATTATAACCATTCATCCTACTAAATGTGGGTAACTGAAATACAATGAGAGATGATGATGATGATTTTATTTGGAATATTTCATGAAAAGGTAAATTGAGAAATACATAAAAATACAATAATCTATAAGAAGAATTATTTTACACATTAGGCACACACATCAGACCAATCATCTCCATGTAAAATAATTACTTTAAACTCAGTTCTAACAGAGTGAATCTTTTCAAAAGAGTTAGATGATCTTTGT
Source organism: Pteropus alecto (assembly GCF_000325575.1). Taxonomy (NCBI): domain Eukaryota; kingdom Metazoa; phylum Chordata; class Mammalia; order Chiroptera; family Pteropodidae; genus Pteropus; species Pteropus alecto. Next base: position 6,134,902 of record NW_006434897.1, on the reverse strand, counting down.
TTAAATTTTAGTAAATGAGGCAAAAAATTTGGAAGCTCTATTTGAACTTTATTCCATAATTTTTTAAACTTAAGTCAATGGGAGTATTGTCTTTGCAAGAATAGTCTTATATCTGTAATATATTTGTCTTCCAATGAAGACAAATGATTCTAGAATATAAATCAATTACTTTGTTGATTTCCTTCTTAGAGGTACTTATTTCAGTACTAGAAACTAACAACTTTTCTTTTCAGTATGAAGTGGACCCCAAAATAAAAACAGAAAATTGGCAAGGACCCATGTAGTACGTGAAGGCTTTTCCACTGAGTAAATCTGATAACTTGGCAAGACAGTGGTTAGTGATAACAATATCAATTACCCTGAAATATATACTTATTCATATTCTTCATTTGTTAGTGTTCACAATTGATTCATCCTTTTTTCACATTGACTTAAAACATTTAAACACTTTAGTTAAACACTTTGGTTAACGTGGCCAACATAATCTCAGCTGCAATTATAAAAACATGGTTGGACTGGAGTTCCAGAATTTAGGTGTTAGTTGTTGCTTTCATTCTATTCTAGCATGAAGATAGTCTCAACTAGCTGAGTGGTCTGGGTTCTCTCACCATCTATAAATCTGGTGTTTGTTTCCATTCTTTTCCCAATTTACAAACAAAAGTGAGTACTTGAAAATTTTTAGGCTGCACATTTGAATACCTTTTGTTTCCAATCTATTGTTGTTGAGAAGTTTTTATTGTGGTTGTTTGTTTATTTTTGATAACTCCAATATTTGTAAATATCAATATTATAGATCCTGCACATATTCCAAAACACCATGACTAAACCATATTTGAAGAACTATGTAATTTAACTTAATTATATCCCATGGGGGAGATTTTTAATGTTTGAATTACATACCGTATAGAAAATTTTAATAGCGTATATTTATTGAACAGATCCAGCCCAGAACATGATTGTAAAGCAGAGGCAAGAAAACATTACACCTTTCAATGCAGTTTTAGCAAGCTGTGTTTTATTAGGAGAAAACAGAAATTTTCTAAAATTATATACAGGGAAAGTTTTTAATATAACGAACACAAAAGTATTCTCCCTGCCAATTAACACTTAGGGCAAGGTTACTTGTAATGCAGTACTCCTTTTTCTTCCCACAACTAAGATGAAAGCATTGATTAATACAACTTAATCAAGAAAATGCATATAAGTAGATATGTAAATACATACATATTTGTGTGTGTGTGTTTTCCCAAATTTAGAAAAGAAAAAATCAGATGCTACCCACCCTCAAGCCCTCACAAAGGCTAAAATAAGAAGCAAGAGTCCACTGACCATTCTTCATGTCGTTTACTTACTACTCAAATAGGGCATTTCAGGAGCAAAACTAGTGATTGTGTTGCTATAGCAATCTTGCCATGTGCCCAGAAACCATGCATATGCTGTGGCTTGGAGTTTAATATGCCCACTTCAAAGTGAGAACAGAAGTGTTAAAAGCCATAATGTATTTTTAATCTAACCTTTGGCTAAAATATATAAGGGTTTTAAGGAGAGTCTCTTGTTTATTTTCATAGGAAGGCATATACTTAACAGAGTTCTGGATTGTAATATAAAATGGATTAATCATTCTGTTTAAGGAATTTTAAGAAAAATTTTAGCTTAAAAGAAGGGGTTAGCTTTCTAAAGAGCATGGCTTTCTCTCCAAATTTAAATGTCCACTTTTGGTATCAGTACCTATTGTGCTAAATATAAATAAACCTGGCTGATAATTATGAGATAATGACCCAGGTTGTTGTCCTTTTTATTCTGTGATGTCATAAATTGATATCTATTGTATTTGAATCTCTGTATTGCTAAATCTTACTATCCAATATTCTCTCAATAACTGGATCAAAATTCTGATGCTATTTTCTCTCTCCTCATCCCAACATTTTTTTTATGGGGGAGCATTTTTATAGACACAACAGAGTATTTTTTTAGTTAAAGATTCCTCAATCAATGAATACTCTGATGCTAAAACTTGAAGAGAGAAGGCATTACCCACTCTGGACCCTTTAGTCTTCTTCCCCAATATCATCAATTCTTCAACTGGGAAATCTCAGAGCCCTGGTAGGGATGTCTGTTGAAATACCCACTCTTGCCAATTCCTCTGAAAAGCACTATTTGGAGATACAAAAGCAGTATGCATAACATGACAGCAACAATTAGCAAAATATCAGGGGCTGGCCAAAAAAGCAAGCACAGCTTGTCGGAAGTATAATATCTATCAATAAGAAACAATTCAGATTAGGGAAGTCTTGGACTCAATTCTGATTTTATCTAGGGTTTAACCTGATTTAAAAACTCTGCTTTGGAAGAAACCTCTGAGAACATGAAGGCAAGAGCAACAAGGAACTTAGGGCATTAGTTGTCAACCCCAGTTGCATTTGACAATCACTGGGAAGGGAGATCTTGAAAACACCTATAACCTGGCCCCACTCCCAGAGAGAATGACTAAATTGGGAACTGGGCATAGCTTTTTCTTTGTCCGTTTCTTTGCTTGTTTTAAGCTCTCTAGTAATGGTAAGTAACCAGACTTGAAAACCAGGACAAGAGGTGTTGTGAAAACGCAGTATAGAGGAAGTACATATAAGTACTATTCCAAATCATCACCCAGATGCTTTATTTGGTGCTGTATGTAGAGACACAACTAAGACCTGATGTACTTAAGATTGCAGTCTAGAGGTGGCAAAAGAGAGGAGGGAGAAGAGAGAGAAAAAGAGTATGCTTTACCATTTGCTCATGTTCTCGTCTTATTATGAGAATAAATTCATAAAACCCCTTGATAGTTCCATGGTATAGAGTTACACGGCGTAGAGCTCTTGCTTTCTTCAATATCCTTCCGCCTGTCTCTGCCTATTAAACTTCTCAGGCTGAGGGATAACAGCTTGCTGAGGGATAACAGCCTTCTGAGGGAAGGGGAAAGTGGGGGGACTCAAGGCCTCAATGAATTAAAACTTAGTTGGAAAAACCCAGGGAAACGTGCTGTACAAAGTATTTCCAGGAATGGCAAGGAATGAATGATATCCCTCTTTTTATAGTGCCCTCCTTGGTGATTCTAGACAATGATGCCCTTTGTATGATATGACATCAGCAACTTAAAGGATACCTCCCCCACATCCATTCCATGGTGCATTTGTGAAACCAGAAAAACACCTCATGGCAGACAGCTTTATCTGACCTTTCTGTCAGATTCTGGAGTCTGCTCTTTGAATGTAGAGAGAGTAAATGCTTTTAGTCACTGTATCACTTTCCCAGGGCTGCCACAATAATTTACCATGAAATTCGTGGCTTAATACAACAGAAATTTATTCTCTCAGTTCTGGAGGCAAGAAGTCTGAAGTCCAGCAGTGCCACACTTCCTCTGGAGGCTCCAGATGAAAATCTGTTCCTTGTCTTTTACAGTTTTTGGCGGCTGCCCTGCCATATCTGGGCTTGTGGCCACATCACTCCAATCTCTGTCTCCGCCTCCACATCGTCTTCTCTTCTGTTTCTGTCTTCTTTGTGAGTCTCTTATAAGGACACTTATCACTTAATTTAGGGCCCACCTACATAATTCAAAATCTCAATATTTAATTTAATTACATCTGCAAAGACCCTTTTGCCAAATAAGGTAGCATTCACCTATTCTGGGGATTCATCTGTGGACACATCTTTTGGGGGGCCACCATTCAGCCCACTATAGTCATCAAACATCTGTCAAGATAAAGTTACTTAATTTGGCAGTTCAAAAGGGCAATGAACCTTAACACACACCTCAACAAGAAGATATACAGATGGCAAGTAAGCATATGAGAAAGCATTCCTTGTCACCAGGGAAATACAGATTGAAATAACAATGAGATACTAATATCCACCTATTAGAATGGCCAAAATCCAGAACATGATATCACCAAATGCTGGTAAGGATGTGGAACAACGGAAACTCTCATTCATCGCTGGTAGGAAAGCAAAAATGATACAACCACTTGGAGCACAGTTTGGCAGTTTTTTATAATATTAAACATACTTTTACCACGTGACATAGTTATTGTGGTCCTTGATATTTACCCAAAGCTGTTGAAAACTTATGTCCACACAAAAACACAAATGTTTATTCCAGCTTTATTCATCATTGCCAAAAGTAGGAAGCAACCAAGATGCCATTTAGTAAGTGAATGGTTAAATAAACTGTGGTATATCCAGACAACAGAATAGTATTCAGCTATAAAAAGAAATGAGCTATCATCAGGAAAAGACATAGAGGAAATGGTACCAAATTAAAGGAGGTCTAGCCAAACTAGACACAAACAGGGGTTTGCAGGAAAGAAAGTAATGGTTTATTTAAGGAAATGGTACCAAGCCGAGAGACACAGATGAGGTAGCACTCGAAGCCTTGGCTCCCCAATGTTTTCTAGGGGATAGATTTTATAAGGGAAAGATCATTAGTCATTGTACCTTAGGGAGTTGGGGCCAGGGCTGTGGTAGGAGGCATTTGATTATTGTATCAGGTCCCGATGTTGGTTGTTCTGTCTGGTTTTGAGAAGATTTGGTTGGTGGGGTCATTTCACTTTCATGGCTCTAGAACTAAAACACGACTGAGATCAAGATGTTATCTTTAGTTTGACCAAAACTCTCTTTCTGTGGTCAATTGACCTGAGGCTTTGCTCCTAAGCCTGTTTGATGCTGACCAGAATCTGATGTCCTAAGGGCTTAATGGTTAAGGGAGAGGTTGTGCAGTATGTGCAAAGGTGGGAGCATAAGGAAAGAAAAGAAGCAAGTGAGTCACGGTGTCATTAGACTAGACAGGGCCTGTTTGAATAAAGGAGAAATTTTTTTATTTTATTTATTTATTATTTTTAGCGAGACAACCCTTGGTTGACCTCACATATTGCAAGGACCTTGTCAGCTTATAATCTCTTATTTGTTATAAGGGATTGTAAAAAATGGTGCCTACAGCACCTGGTCTTCCTAGGTGGGCTCCCATCCAAGTACTAACCATGCCCAACCCTGCTTAGCTTCCGAGATCAGATGGGATCAGGCTTGTTCAGGGTGGCATGGCTATAGAAGGAGAAATTTTTTAAAAAGTCATTTTAGAGAAGTAAAGTTTTGCACGGTTAAGAAACTTACATGCATATTATTTAGTGAAAGAAGCCAATGTCAAAAAACTACTGTATAATTCCAACTTATGACATTCTGGAAAAGGCAAAAGTATGGAGATAGTAAAATGATCAGTGGTTGTCAGGGGTGAGAGGGACAGGAGGCATGAATAGGTGGAGCACAGAGGATTTTTAGGTCAGTGAAACTACTTCATATGATGCTATAATGATAGATACATATCATACATTTGTCAAAATCCATAGAACGCACAACAGCAAGAGTGAATATTAATGTAAACTGTGGGTGATAATGTGTCAACATAGGCTCATCAATTGTAAAAACTACACCACTCTGGTGAGGAGATGTTGATAACAGGGAAGGCTATGCGTTAGTGGGAGTAGGAGGTATATGGGAAATCTCTGTGCCTCCCTCTCAGTTTTGCTGAGAACTTATAACTGCTCTGAAAGAAAAAAAAAAAAAAGCCAATTAAATACCATGAAAAAACGGCCATGATGGTGGAAGCAGCGAGTAGGGCTGGTGGGAGCCGAAAGTGAAGACATTTACCTGGCTAATTTCCCTCATTTGGTCAATTTTTCTACATTAACTAGAAATGTAACAAGCAATGAAAGAATTCCCTAGTGTTCTCTACCAGCTTTCTGAAGCCTCCTCCAATCTGTTGCATTGTACTGTGGGCCAGATACAGAAAACGAACTGCTCAGCCAGGCTCCCGCGTACCACTCGTTTTCCTCCTGCCCACAGCCTCCCTGCCAACCTCTGCACTCTAGCAGCGTCCTGTCTCACAGAGACCTGAAAATTCTCATAGCTATGTTGCTAGTGAAATTTCTTTCTCCACGTAGTTGCCAAAACCAAGCCAACATAATTAAAAGAACTTCATTTGGTAATTTCCTGCACGTGCGCGCGCGCGAACACACACACACACACACACACACACAATCCTGCTTGCCCTAGCAACACAATGGGAATGTAAACACATTGTTAATGCAGTCGCTCTCAGTTGGCTTCCCAGATGGCTTAAGTTCAATAGATTTTTCCCCCTGATTTCCTCAGCTTCTCCTAGCAAGTGCTAAACAGCCATTATGCCTTTTCCTGCACATTGAGATTCATTTGCAGCTACTAAACTGCCTCCAAAGTGCTTCAATTTTGCATGAGCGCTAAACTGAGGACTGGGAGACATTACCCAGTGCTGAAGGCCCAGATCATTAGAAAGAGCATGTAAATCCTCTGAACCAGAAATAAAAAGCGCAGAGATTTCCTTTGTGAAGTCTCAATTGCAGCTTTATGTAAAACACAAAACTTTGGCAAGACTTTATGTGGTTTCTTTTACCTCCTAAATTTCATTTTTGCCTTTTTAAAACTTTGGCATATATGTTCTATTTTTTTTAAGCAGTGAGATTTATTTCAGAGTCAAGAACATATCAAATAATAGCTGTGCACTGTCATTATTTCTCTTCTTAGGACACCAGACCCTGCTTTACTTTTAATAGGGATGGAACTTCAAAGTATTGCTAAGAGATCACCCACATAAAACAAACTTGAAACTGGCTGAGTAGAAAGGAGCTTGGGGAGATAGGAAGGGGTTGACATTTATGAGATATGTGCAGGGGACATAAATCTGTATTATTTAAGTAAGTATAGATGTAGGCAGTGTACAGATATTGGATTATGGAGAGACATTGGAGTATAATGTAAAGGGAGTTGTGAAAATTAATGAGAAAGAAGTGATTGTATTCTTCTCATTTTTCAATAGACACATCCCTGTACATTATTACCTAAAAGTCCTACCTTTAGTTTTCAAGGTGAACATATTTTCATCTGTACTTTATCTGTATTTCCATCTCTACTGTCCTTGCAGTCTGCTTGTCAGACCATCTTGCCACAAACTAAAAGTGTGCCTGTGGTCAGCGGGAGCAGTACCTCTGAGAGGGCGTGGAATTCTGAGTGTCATGCAGTTCTGCCTGCTGTGGGGCTGGACCAGTGCCCCAAGCCTGTGGAGTTGTAACAAAAAGGACTTATGATGGAAGGGTTGACTCTCCATCCTCATTTAGTATTTCCTTTGCAGTAGAATTTTTTGAACAGTTATTATAACATCTTTCTTTTTGGCTATAGCATATCCATTCAAGAGTAATAAACCAGGCTCCTTTTACACTATTGCTCTATAATTACTTCTCTTTTTCCATATATGGATTTAATAGGTCAGATTATCTTTCTTTTATGATTTTGAGAGTAAAAATGTACATTTACGGTCAGATTCAGTAGTTCATTATTTATCTCTAAATATATTTCCAAGGACATTTATTTACCACTGATTTATTCAACACTGCATATGCAAGTGGGATCTGACAGAAATGTGACTAAATGGGCTTATAATAGGGTATGAAGTAAATGCATTCCAACTTGTAGGTAAAAAGAAAATACTGGATGAATGATATGCGTATAAATAAACCCAGTAATGTTAGGTGCATATGTATACTGTCTATATAACTTATCTTTTTTATGCCGAAACCCAGTTCTATTTGTCAACATGTTGTATGTATCCTTCAGGCTGAATAGTCCTATCTATTAATTTCCCTTTACTAAAAACATGGCTAATCATGAAAATGTCATCATCTTTATTAGCATTAGTATCTTCATAAAATTTTATTTACTGTGACTTTACACCTCATGACACTGAACCACACATATTAAATAGCTAGCTTTTCTGTTCTCCCATGGAGATTGTTTATCCACTAGGGTATGCATCCTTTGAAGGGAATACATTTATAAAAGAAAGAAAGGAGAACAAAACTTTGCCTGGAGATATGAACAGACACATGATTGAAGCTGTTTGTTCAGTTGGCAGTATTATACAGTTACATAAATATCTCAGGGAATTGGAGCTCAAGGTGGGAAACAATCATTTTTCTTTCTTCTTCTTTGTGATGCTAGTGCAGAGTGGACATGAAGACAAGTAACACACAACAGTCAGAATCAGGTGTTATCCTTCTGAAAAGAGAAAAATATTGCAAGCATTACATTTTGAAAATCATATTTTGGTACATAATAAGCAAATTCCTCTGTTTTGTAGCATTTTAGCATAATATTATAATCTCACATTCAGATATTTGAAAATTCAAAATTAATAGAAATTCTTCTGTGTAGCTAACAAGACATTGCCAAAAAAAAATAATAATAATAATTTGGAGCTAAGCTCTGAATCATGGTAAAAAAAAAAGCAAAGTATTATGAGATTTGTAAGTATTTTCTTCATTCATTTATCCAATAGTCATTTATGAAGACCCACTGTCTACCAAGCATATATTACAATACATAATTTAAGTCTGTACTATGCTAAGTGGCAATAACAATTAGACCACCCCCAAAGACAGAATGGCTCAATCATGATAGAATGATACTTCTGTTCATGTAACAGTCCCAGGAGGTGCCCTTGGTTGTAGGGCAGCCTTGTTCCCTTTGGTCAGGAATGGACCCAGACTCCTTCCATCTTGTGGCTCTGCCATCCTCTCAGGCCTCAACTTCTTCTGCGTCCAACCAGCAGAAAGAGACAGATAGCAAGGACACTCACCAGCTTCTTCAATAGCTTGGGTAAGAAAAGGTACATGTTCCTTCCACTCACATTCTTTTGACTAAAATTGTTTTCGTGGCCACTTCTCAAACAAAGGAAGCCAGAAAATGTAGTTAAGTTGTATTCCCTGAAAGAGCTAAAGAACCATGCAATCTATTCATAAAAGTACTTTGCCTTAAAGATTTTTTTTTTGAAATCGCAACAATTCTGTGAAGTACACTGGGAAAGACAATTTTTATCAATTTAAAGTTTAAGAAAATGAGAAATTAATGCCCTACCCAAAGTTATTCATGGTGATAGCCAAGCCAAGACCAAAAATCTGGTTTACTTCTGTTTAGTCTGATATTCTATTTTTATCTACATTTAGCTCTTTCTGTCAGTAAAGACTTTCGTACCACAGAAATCAATAATCCAAATTTCATTGGATTTTATAAGTATTTCAGTGGCACTGGGATTTCTTTAAAATTCAGTTTTTTGGTTTTCCTATTCAAGTAGTTTTATCAACTGTCCTGGAGTAAGACTTCTAATACTCATACCATTTCTCCTCTTCTTCCTTAGCACAAAGGAATATTGCAAGTCCTGGCATCCTTGTGGTCACACTGGGCCAAGTGGTTACTTCTAGCCAGCAGACTATGAGGGAAGTTATGTTGCCACTGCTGAGCTAGGTCATTTAAAAGCAGGTGTGTGCTCTCTGTACTCTGTTCTCCTCACTCAGAGACCCTAATAGCCATGGTTCAGAGGATGTAGATTCAAGATAGATGCAGCCTGGGTCACTAAGAAAGCTCATGTAGGACAGCTTCCTTGGTGACTTATGTGATCAAGAAAAATAGGCTTTCATTTTGTAAAGCCTCTGAAATAAGGGGTGTTATTTACTACCTAGCACAGCATAAACTATTCTAGCTCCTGAAATCATATTAGTTGGCTTATATTAAGGGCTTATTCTGCTAAGAGTTTTACATCTATCACTTTGTTTAATCCTTAAAACAACCCATTGAGTTAGGATTTCGATTCCCATTTTCCTGTTGAGGAAAGTGATACTTAATGAGGTAAAGGAATTATCTCAAGGTCATACTGGAAAAATCAGAATTTGAACCAGATCCATCTCAAAAGATCATACTCTCAATTAATTATCAAGGATGAATTAAAAATAAGATTTTACTGGCATATCTATAGCAGTATTATCTTTTGGAATTCTACCTAAAGTCTTATGTTTATCAAAAACTAAGTATATGTAACCTAAAATCAACAGAAGAGCCAAGAGACATTCTATGTATTAAAAAAAAAAAAAAAAAGCGAGGGGGAATTAGGTTCTTTATACTTGACTGCATTGTTTTTATTAAATTATTTCTCCCCTTGGAAAGGTAAAAGAATGATTTGAGGCAAGGATCTCAGAATATATAGAAATATTTTTGAAATATCAGAACACAAATATATAAAGTTAAAATTCAAAATTTGGGTTTCAGCTGGAGATCAAAATACATACTCCTGGCTTGAAAATATGAAATGCTAATTTTTTTAATCTCTTGGAATTTCACAAATTAATTTTTTCTTGTTGTGAATTAATCATTCTTGCATATTGGAGTCTTTTAAAAAAAGAAAAAAGAAGAATATCTCGTTAGTATTTGATCTATGTTTACTTAGATATTACAAACAATTTTGGAGGCTCTAAAAAGCATTATGATAATTCCCCCTTTTTCCTCCATCCTTAGTGTGAATGCCAAACATGTTCAAAGCTTAAATTGCGTTTGATGATGTCTTTCTGGCTAGGGTAAGAGGTACAGCTTCAGTACATGACTGAAAATTCCTTTCCTCTAAGATATAATCAGACTCAATCACATGTCATTTAAATAAATGTGTAATAGGGTCCTGAGAAAATAGTCTTTCATGAATTCAACAGATGTTTATTATATGCTTACAATATATGCCAGATATTATTCTAGGCCACAGCAACAGCATTTAAGAAACAAAAATCTCTATCTCGATGGAACTCACATCCTTGTTGGAAAGTGAAGATTCTAGAAGACATTTTAAACCTACATTTAAATATGGAAGTTTGTTTATTTTGCCCCAAATTAATCTGGACTTGCTTACTTCATAATTTTCATTCAGTTGCTTAACGTCCTGGCCTCACCCGTATTGTGAAGTAAGGATTTAATGGATTCCTAATGGATGAGCTGTGTGAGCATTTTAGTTGCCAAAATAAATAGACTCTTCTACTCACCATGTCAGGGTAGTGCCACTCTACCTGCACCTCAATATAGTGGGAGATCTAGAATATTGGTAGAATACTGAGTGAGTTGGCTAAAGGACAAGAAACTTCAAGGCAATTCACTAGAACCCACTCCCACTGTTAAAATTCCATTTCTAAATATGGTAGCCATATCTGCATTGCTCTGGATGATTGCTGTTCCCACCCAGACCTAACTCTCCCAATGCTCCTGAAAATTTTTAAATCCAGTCATGTCTTTCTCAGCTGAGCATGCGCCTAATATAATACCTAATCAGGGTGCTCTTCCCCTCTCCTAAAAGTCAGTGTCAGTAGCTCCAATGGTGATTTTGTGAATAGAATATAGTTTTATTCTTAAAATAATTTTGACTTTCCAAAATTACCTTCCAAAAGTCAGATAGTGAATACAGAGCAGAAATTTATTTTATTATCTTAATAAATCACTAGGTTGCTATGTATGGACGAATATTTGTCTAGTCCCCCGGTTGTAATAATAATTGTCCTGGATGAGTTGAATTATTTTTTTAAAAGAAACTTTATAGTTTGGGTTAAAAGTTTTCTTAAGAATATGAACTATATTGCTTTTAAGATAACAAATAACTGTCCCCAATATACTGTATGTGAACTATTATAGGTGATAATCACTCCAGAGGTGATTACTCTTACTACCTGGGATACGTACAAAATTAAAGCCCAACAGTATGAGTAATTATTATTTTCAGTATATGTGCCCAGTTTTCATTGTCAGTGTTTTCAGAGGGTCAAGAATATTGCTCTTAACACTTATGATTAATGACTTGATGTAAGATCATAAATATGAAAACAAATTTTATAATAATAATTAAAATTAAAATTATTAAAATTCCATTAAAATAAATCAGATTAGTCTTGTTTACTAGCAGAGACAGATTAATCTTCCTAAAGCAAATGTCATTTTTTAAAATGTCATTTCACCAATTTACAATTTTCATAGGCTCCCTGCTCCACACAGCAAACTTCTTTAGCGGCCATTCAAGTCTCTCCAAGAATCTCTTGTCTATCTAATTCTATTGTTTTATGTAAACTACTCTCCCCTGTAGTGCTCCATGCTTTTTCATCTCTGCCCTTTGGCTTCATGCTTTTCTGTCCTCCTGAAGTGTCTCTGATATCTCTCTAAAATTTTAAACCCAAACCATGCTACAGCTTCAAACTCAAATATCCCATCTTCCATGTTTCTCTTGATCTTTCCCTCTGATGCTATTTCACTACAGCTTTCTTCATGGGATTTTTAGAATTTCCCAAACAATCGATTACTTTTATTCAACATTGTTTGATCCATCTTTACATTTCTGCTACTTAACATAATTTTTGACATTAGTGGACCTTTCATATTTGTCAACGGCATTACAGATTACATTTCTAGGGGAATATGGATCTTATTTTCAATTATTATACAACAGGAGTCATCATCTATTTGTGAAAGCTTTATAATAATCTCTAGAAAAACACTTTGTGGTGCCTGAAATTAAAATTATGCTAAAGATAAGGTATAAATGTCAATTACCAGATTTTATTGCCATAATCATGGATAGCCTCACAAAAATTCAATCAGAGAGTTGTACTTGCATCTGGATTTTTAAATCATTTGAATCTCTCCATTAACAAGTGCATATTCATGCTCATTATAAGACTTCTTGGTATAGCATCCTAATTACTTTCGTGCACTCTGGCTCCTAAACCACAATGAATCCTATTATAAAAGCAAATCACTGCAAACTTCAAACAGCATGCATCCTTGAGATTTCACCATTAAAGGAAGAACAATGATGGTAAATCTTTGATGTTATCAGATGTGATGGATAATATACATTTGTATTTGAGTAAATCCTATAGACTGAAGCATTTTCCCCCACCTTTAAATAACCTGAAACCAATTTCAAGTTCCAAATGCTCTTCAAAGCACCCCGCCTTGGAAGTAATGCTCTTGGCATTTCAAATTTCAAGGCAGCTTGTTTTTTTTCCATTTCAAGACTTCAAGCAGATTTGAAATTTTACTTTCAAAGAGAAAGGATATTACCTAATTTTACCCACACTACTAGCCTTTGGTTTGATGAGCAAAATGTCACAGAGAATGAACTTACCTATGGTAATAAAAAGATGGTACGTAACCAAGTAGCTCAGACTCTGAATAATGCATCTGATTCTACAGAATTCTAAGCTGTAAGTGTTTAGATACTTCATGCTTCAGTTATTTCTTATTCTTGTGTTGTTGGCCAATAGTTGGAATGTAAACTTGGGGCATATAGCAGGAGAACTGTACACAACTGTAATAATCTATACCTTCCCAAGTGGGGCGTCTGTGAAATTGACAATGAAAATCGGTGTGTGCTTGACTTCAGAGCTCACAGGGAGCCTTAGCCACACAATTCACGACAATCATACTATGAATAATTCCTGTAGCTGGAGGGGCATTCTGTGGCTTCTTAAAGGGTTTCAGATTTGTGGTCAGTAGAAACTTCCATGAGCCTATTTGGGCTAAAGGATACAGGGGCCCTAGTGAAGTTCCTCTAGCATTTCATTAGGTTTCCTACAATTGCTTTAAGTAAAAGAAGGCAGGGGATGAAAACTGAAGTTATCATCTTGGGGCACAAAATATTTTTTATGTGGTTTTAATATCCTGAGCCCATTCGTTGCTGCTCTGCATTTTGGAAAGAGCCATTATAGTTCTAGAGAAATATACACTGCAGTCTTTCAGTGACTGTAAATTGCTACAACTTTACAGGAAGAGTTTTGTTTCCAGTAAGTAAATGTCTGCATGAAAAGGGAAGATGTAAACAAGTAAAACAGGCAAAGGTATTAAAAACTAGAGAGAGGAATTAAACGAAAGGTGGGGAGAGCGGGGAGAAAGTTGAGCTCCATCTTTGCATATATTGCTAAATATCAGAAAAATGAAAATAATTACAGTAAGATAGAAAAAAATGAGAGGCCTAAGCAGAAAGAGGCAGGGAAATAGTACTATTTGTTAATAAGTTGGGATTTTTGCTGTGGAGATTATTTTATTTGTTGGACATTGACTAAAATAATATGCTAATCTTTTTATAGAAGGGTGAGGGGTTAAGATATTCCAGTTACTTGAAAATTATTTTTCAGCTGATCACTATACAAACATAAAAGGATTACTAATTTTTAAAATTTTTAAACAATTTCAAATATACTCAATAAACTTTTAGCAATAGAGTTGCCTCTTCAATGTCTTTGCCTTGCCTGGAATTACAAAACCCATGTTCCTAGACTTCATTCCAGTTCAGAGACTCTTAAGTAAACCCAAGGGTTTAGTTTTTTCTGTGACTCAAGTCTCATCACCTCTTGATAAGAAATGTGGTTTATTCTCTAGTGGGACAACACCTACTTCTATTGGGTGGCTGTTTATTTCCCTGAGTGTCTTTACCCATTCGAGTATCTCCTACGTTTTCAGGTAAGTTCTGGAATACCCTTTTTTAGGATCTCTAGATGGCACCCCTCTCATGTCACCTATACCAAGAAGTCATGATAAGACATTTTAAGAAATCCTAACTTTTAAGAACTAAATAAACTCTGAAGAACTAGTTGAATTCTATATCTTATACAGATCATATATATGTATTTTTTTTAATTCTCATCAGATAACATCATCTACTTGCTTAAAACATTTTAATGATAGCACATGGCTCTCAGGAAGAAATTCAAAATCCTAAACATGGTATACAATAGTGATTCTAAAATTGTAGCATGCCTCAGAATTCTTGAAGGGTTTGTTAAAACAATTCTCAAAGTTTTCTTTTCAGATCTTAAGTGAGACATAAGAATTCCCATTTCCAGCAAATTCCAGGTGATGCTGTTGAAGCTGGACTGGGGTCCACATTGAGAACCACTAGCCTATAAGACTCTATTGTTCTTTTCTTATCTCTAATTTTATATCATGCTTTTATTCTCTGTGTCCAGTGCTTCAATGTCTTCTCTTGGATCTTCAATCTTCTCATTATCTATCCTGCTTCTTCCTACATGTCCTGTCCCTCTCCCCATATAATTTAACCAATCTAACTCATGTTGCATCTTTCATATTTAGTTGGGTCTCCTTTGGAGCACTAAACTCAATTATAATTAAATAATAAATTGTATAATCTGTAGTTAATATGTGTCTCACAATAATATTCATTCATTGAGGACAATGTCTATCTTACTCATCATTTCCCAAGTGCCTCGTACATTGTCTTTTACATAATTGATATTTAATAAGTATTTGCTCAATGAAGGAATGAGTGAATGAATGAATAAACAGTACAAAGCAATACATTTAATCTTTCTTCCTGTCCTCATACTTAGCCCAGAGCAAATTCATCTACTCTTGAAGTGTAGGTACTCCAGGTAGTTCTCTCAATAAACACTCCATTCTGGAAGTGTGTGCATTCAATCTCCAGGAGAACTGGCAGTAACCCGCATATATTGTTTAGATCATTCTTCTTACTCAGTGCAAAGAGGCATTCTGCAGAATGAATCTCTGAAGTAGGTTTTGATACCTCAAGATAAATATCCTTAAAATGTTAATCCCAGATTCTTAGTTCAATTTTGTTATTTAGGATTACATAATCTTGTGAAACAAATTCCAATTACTCTATCATTTTAGCTGGAGTCCACTTTACCTTTAACAGGATTTTGATTACATTACAATTATAGAGAAACATTTGGACTTTCAAAATATCATACATGAAAACCTTAAAGTCATACATTCTTTGGATAGAACAGCAGAGGTTTATTAACTAAGGGTGGTATATCTTTCAAAAAAATAAAAACACTGTGCCTTAATATCTGAAACACAACTGTTAAAGTAATTTAGTTGTTAAATAACCACATATTTATAAATTACTAGATGATATAGTAAAATCTGATTATAGTTTTAGGTGGTTCATGTAAACTAAATATTCCTGGGAAGATTTAGATTTGTAATTCTGTGTACAGTACAAGGATATCTTACCCGCAACTTATATAATTAAGGTAGAATCCTTAGACGATGTGAAATTCAAGTTCATGTTTAAACATACAGAGGACGATAACTTGGTGAAGGATATTAGTCAGACATATGGGGAAAGGTATAATTTCGTGGAGCAATAGATCTTTACTTTCATCTTCTGATGAATCCAGAAGATTTGAAATAACAAATAAGAGATTGAAAAAGTTGTGAGTCAAGTAACTGGAGCCAGAGGAATATTAGAGGAGATGAGAGATAATATCTGGGATGTTGATCTATGGCATCAAGAAGTATCACTGGGGTAAAAAATGTGGTATGATATTTTGTCTTTCTTTAGTACAAATCTTCCCCTGACTTAAATCTTTTCTTTCTCTGGTTAGGGCTCATTGTCCGGGAAGTGAGCATTGAGATTTCACGCCAGCAAGTGGAAGAACTCTTTGGTCCTGAAGATTACTGGTGCCAGTGTGTAGCCTGGAGCTCAGCAGGCACCACAAAGAGCCGGAAGGCCTACGTGCGCATCGCATGTGAGTCATTGTGAATGGACCTCATGTGTGTTTCGGAGGCTGATGGAATATAAGAAAATTCAGGCTGCAATTACTCTAGTGTCAAAGACACCTGGTCAAAAACAGCTCCCAGATATCTGCATTTGAGCTACACTTTCCCCTTAAGTCAGCAGAATATATTTTTTTTCAAGGCACTGAGTAGTTTTCTGTTAGGGACATGAAAGAATTAGTGCTACTTTCAAAAGAATTTATTTTTAATCTGGTAATAATTAACTTAAGGGAAAAAAACGACTGCATTCCTTTAACAAATTTATTCTTTCAATTCAATTATTAAGATGATAGTAACTAATTTTGCAATTGGAAATGCATATTACCCAAACAAAGCTTATCTATTTATTTTGGAAAAGTTCTAGTGCATCAAAATTACCACTATTTTCCACACTATTTCAAGAGTATTCCTGTTCAGAGAAAGGTTAAAAGGTGCCTCACAAAAAGGATTCTGTAATCAAAGGTTGCAAATACTTTTTTTGGCCAAAGTTAAAGAGGTTTCTTCATTGCAAAACTTCTCAGATTCTTTAATATGCTAATATTTAATATGCTAATTGAATATGCTAATATTATCCCCAAGAAGGAGATATAGCCTATAGCTCTTTCTACAGACCCTTTTTTTCCAGTGAATATTGTTCACATTTTGAGCAGTATGAATGCTGTTGTGATCTGTTTTAAGATTACATATAGAGAAATTTTTTCAAATATGAGACCACTGAAATCCATGTAAGTTTTATTATCTGAATCCTTTTGCATGTCTGCATTTTACTAAATTCCCTTTTGTGTCAGATGTCAATATCACTTACCTCAAATGTACCAGTAAGTCCCAATGATCTTGGCTCAGGTGCTTCCCCAATTCTGTACTCACTTCTTCCTTCTCTTCACTTTGATGTAGATCCCAGTCATTGCAAACACTGCTCAGTTGGTGTTTATGGCTCAGGTCTTTTCCCTTTTCCAGCCCTTCTTATATATGATCACAAATGCAATCTTCCTAAAACTCAAGTCTCATCTCACCTCTCTCTGCTTAACATTTTACAGTGGCTTGTGTGATTAAGTCAAAATTCCTTACAGTGGCATATATCATTACATTAGTTTGTTAGGGCTATCATAACAGAATACCACAGATCTTCCCTCCATCACTGCCCACGGTTCGATTTTCTCTACTTAATAAGATTATCAGTCATATTGGATTAGGGCCACCCTAAAAACCTTATTTTAACTTAACACCTCTTTAAAGGCCTTATCTCCAAATAAAGTCACATTCAGAGGTACTAAAGGCTAAGACTTCAACATGTAAATTTTGGAGGGACACAATTTATCAGTTTATAACAAACATATTTCATGGTTTACAAAGCCAGCCTATGTTTCCAGCTTTGACCACAAATACTTTCTCTATTCTAGTCACACTATATTAGAAATACTTTGATTTCTATGCTTTCCAGCTATTGTTCATAATAAAAGATTTCACTCTTCTCTTACCCCTTCGTTATTTGTAAAAATTCATTTGTTCAACAAATACTTAGTAAACATTTTCTCTGCCTTGGGGACAATTGTAGGTATTAGATATAAAGCCAGAAACAAAACATGTGATGGTCCTTGCCCTCATGGAGCTTATATTCTGGGGAGGAAAGGCAAACTCAAAATACATAATAATCAGGTACAGAGCAAGCAGTAAGTTCTATGAACAAAACAAAACAGGAAAGGGGACTATGCAGCACTAGGGGAGGGTGGTGAAGGAAAGCCTCAGGAAAAAGTTGACAGTTGAGAAAATCTGAAAGAAGGGAAGTAAGGAGTCAGGCAGAGGGAACAGCAAGTGGCACAAGAACAGATATCCTGAGGCAGGAGTGTGCTGGTCAGTGCCAGGAAGACTAGCTTGCCCAGAGTAGCCGGAAGAGAGTAAATAAGATGAGACTCCCAGATGAGCTGAGAAAGGTTAAGAAATGGAGATAAGTACAGGAGGGACAATGTGGAGATGGCCAAAGGCCCTGTAGGTATGACACTTTTTATTCTTAGTATGAGATGAGAACTTTGGAATGTTTTCAGCAGAGGAATTCATGATCTGACTTCCATTTTAATGGCATCCTTTGATTGTTGTGTTAAGAATAGACTATAAGGGGCACAGGTGGAAGCAGGAAGACCAGTCATAAGGCTATGACTATTAAGAGATGATAGGCAAGCAGTGGATGTGGTCTGATCTGGATTCTAGATATATGTAAAGGCACAGGTAATAACTTTCATTGAAAGATTGGATGTGGGATGTGAGAGAAAGGGAAGAAAGGCAGATTTAAAAGTCTTGAGTTTTTTATTTCTTTCATATGTCCTAGTGAAGTTATTTCTGCCTCATGGGTCTCCAGAGTGATAGGCATTCCTTTCTCACTACTTTAAAAGCAGTTTGTCCATACTCTCAATATAGGCCTTGTCTCATTTGAATTATATTCACTTGTACTGTTTGTGTTTTATGCCAGCGAGTTCCTTGAAATCAATTTTGCCTAATTCAATTTTGTTTAACTTTATATCTTTAGTGCTTAGCATAATGCCTAGAACATCATAGGTGTTTAATAAATTTTGTTGAATTAAAACCGTTATAAAGAATTCCCGAAGTTTATTAAAATGCTGTATTAATCATTCCTCTCTGAGCATATCTAAAGAGATTTCTTATGTGGATTTTCCATGAAATAAACTGAGATAGACACGTGCATGCAAGCAAATGTATTAAAGAGTGCTGTTAGGTAAAATACCTGTAGAGGAATGAAGACAGTTGGATTAGGCAGAGGGAGAAATGAGCAGCAGGGCAGGTACAACAAAGAATGATGCCATAGGGAGCTCTCAAGCTCAGCAGGCCCTTCAGAGTTCTCCCACCTTGAGGTATAGGGGACAAACAAGCCTTTACTCCCTTACATAGACTAGTCAATGGATGTGGGTTCCTCCTTCACCCCCACCCCCACCCACTTGTGTGACCTGGGTCAGGTCATCTTTCCTTAACTGAGGACAATCCTAGGAGAGAGAGGCTGAGAACGAACCATCACCACCAACAATCCCAACAGGCAGGCTTAGTCCTGAAGAGGGATCTTGGTGGCATAATACAACATCCGCTACAATTGTCTACCACAAACCTTGAAGAAATAATTTATTTTATTAATTATGAAGAAAAAGAGATACTTTCAAACATTTTTTAAAGAAATAAAAAATTAATTATTTTGGTCAAATATTTAAACGAATTCAAAATTAGCTTCTAATTATAATCAAGAATCACAATGATATAAAACTATGTCTTTCATTACTATGCATTCATTAATATCAAGTATAATAATTATTTTAAATTGCCAATCAATACTTCATACTAAATTGACTTGTCAAAAAGCTGAAGTTTAAGGACTTCATAGATCCAAATGATGACTCTCTTGTGCTAATTTCACGTGTGTGTGTATAATAGTATATATAATAATCTCTCTATATATCCCTCCCTATTCACAGAAAAACTGAATACATATGAGAACCTCATTTTTCTTTGCAACATATTACATAATCTTTGCTATTTACTTCACAGCTTTTAAGCATAGTTTGACATTTTCAAATAATAAGAAAACAAACTCTTCTTCTAGTAAGAGATTAATTTGCCCATAGCATATTTTCATCTTTATGTAATAAGACTGAAGAGCAGTTTGTCTGTATTTTCACAACTAACAACTTACATGTGTGTGGCCAAGGAACACCATCAATGTGTAAAGATGTACTCATATAGATTTACATCATGATAAAAAAAAGAATAAATATCAAATTCTCTGTTAAGGCTGATCCCTGCCAAGTCCTTGCTAATGTTGCTAGAAGCTTGCAGATCGTCTAGCTTGCCTTGTTTCAAGTGAGCTGTGGTGTTTTGCCCAGTAATGTTTGACAGATGGCCATCACATAAACTTCAATTAAAGTTTAAATTTGTCTCAAGTAAAGATAGCCATGATGCTAAGTACAATTACCTCTCACCTAATCAAATTTATACTCATTTTGTGTTCTTTGGAAGGGGTCATAATTCTTTCATGAAAAAACTCTTTTCAGAAGTTTATAAACTAGAAATGAATATTAGATATTCATTTATTTAAGTTTGCTTATATTTCATACTTTTAAACGATATAAAATGTAAAAATAAGTTTATGAAACAATCAGGGCAGAGAGAAGAAAGGAAATACGAAAGTTAAAATTCAGTCAGGCATGAGCTAAGAACATAATATGCCTGCTCTAAATCATACAGATTTGCCAAGTGGCAATGCCAGATGTCTTAGGTTGGGGCTATAGCTTCCGTTGTAGAAAGAGACATTTCTTCTGAAAGCACTCAAGTGGACACTACAGTGACTGTTCAAAGTAAAACCCTTAAGATAATACAGCTACTAGCTTCATGGGATTGTTTCTTCCAGTGTCTCTTGTTGTCGTTCAACAGGAAAATTCCAATAGCTAAAGTAGGAAAATGTAATTCAGGCAAAATGTTAACAAACACTGTCTTTCTTCAAGAAATGCTTTGGTTTGGATTTGTTGCTGATGTTGTGATTATTGATTGTGTAGTTATTATTCTCAGGGGGTGGTGTTTATAATGTGAATCAAGTAGCATAGGGGAGCAGTTAGAGCATAAGCTTTAGTGTCAGGCTAACTTACATTCAAAGTCTAGTTGTATCATTTATTCGGGTGACCTTGGTCAAGTGACTTAACCCCTCTGAGCTTTAGTTTCATCAACCGAGAAATAAAACGATAAGGTTATTGTTAAGATTAAACTTGATAGACATGTGTTGTGGATGCAGTTGTATGAGGGGTTCTATCCTTCCGCTGTGCTGTGGAGCAAAACTGATTCCTCTCCAGTTCCACTGCACAGTTTGAATTAACCAAAGTGAGATAAGCCAAATCCTATGCTAGTCAGGTGGGAATTTGTGGAACAGTGCTACACACTGCTGAATCAGGCCCCAGACATGCTATACAGATTTTATGGGGAAAAAAACTCTCCTTATGTACATGGGAGATTGGATTCAAATGGAAAGCCAGCAGATGAGGTCTACGGACAGAAAGAAATCCATAGAAAAGTGAAGTCACAAAACTTCACCAGTTGCCACACTAAGATTCACCATGTTCATGCTCATGCCACTCTGAATGACGGTGAGGTGGTCTAGGTGTTGGGTTGCTCTCTAATAACAACCAGGCTTTGAGGAAATTCGTGCAGACATTCGTACTTGCTCCTGAGGGCTCTGTTGCAAATAAGTTCTACATTCACAATGATATCTTCAGGTACCAAAATGAAGTCTTCGGTGGCTTTGTCACTGGCCCTCAGGAGGAATCTGAGGAAAAAGTAGAGGAACATAAAGAAAGACAGCAGACACCTGAGATGGTACCCGATGATTATGGAATGTTCTGTAATCAGACTGTTAGCGATGGCTTGGAAGAATATTTAGAGGAACATGTTGTTGAACCAGAGCCTGGTTCAGAACAGAACTGGAGCAAGAACCTGTATCTGAAATCCAAGAGGAAAAGTCTGAGCCAGTATTGGAAGAAATTTATTCTGAGGATGCTCAGAAGAGTTCTTCTCCAGCACCTACAGGCATTGCTCAGACTGTGCAAGAAAACTTAGGACATTTTCCTGGGTGTCTGTGACCAGTAAGAACTTTCCACCCAGGAGAGCTGTTCCAGTTACTGGGATACCACCTTATGTTAAAGTACCAGCTTCACAGCCTGAATCTCAGATTCCACCGCAGGGGCCTCAGTGGGATCAAAGAGTACAAGAACAACAAATAAATACTCCTCCCCAGAGGGGACCTAGACCAACCAGTGAAGCTGGTGAGAAAGGTAATGAAGAACTGGGAGACATCCTGACAGTCACCAACTCATTGGCAATCTACCTCATGAGATAGACAAATCAGAGCTTAAAGATTTCTTTCAAAAATAGAGGAATGTGATTGAGCTGCCCGTTAACAGCAGTAGGAAATTACCCAATTTTGGTTTCCATGTATTTGATGATTCCGAGGCTGTTCAGAAGGTCCTTAGTGACAAGCCATCATGTTCAGAGGTGAAGTCTGTCTGAAGTGATTGCCTCTGTGCTCCCCCACTTCAAACCTCTATTACTGCTTCTGTACCTATTCATTTTCTTCATAACATTTACCAACTTCTAAACTACTATATATTTATTTAGATATTATGTTCTAGTTCTGTGGTCTATCCCTCCCACCCCCTTAGAAAGTAATATCCTTATGGGTAAAGATTTTTGTTTTGTTTCTTCACTGATGAATTCAAAATGCTTACAATGATGGGAACTCAATAAATATCTTAAAGGAAGAAATGGATTAATATTTCTATAGTAGGGGTAATAGTATCTCCAATTAAATATATATGTAATCTTATGAATCATTGTGTTGGCACGTGCACACACACACACACACATATAGATATAGATATATATATATGTCATTTTTCTATTTCCTATCTACCTGGCATAAAACAAAATTAATTAATTATGCAATTTAACCAAATAATGCATTTCTTTACCCAGGAGTTCTGAAGAATTTAGGTCATACTATGATAGTATCTAGATGATGCTGTCAAATGTTTTAATAAAACTTAGCAAGCTTACCAGCACACTGCAATAAATGGCCTGTTTACTAAGGTGTGGTTTGATTCTTGTACAACAATTTAAGATTTTGAATTAGATGAGGTTAATTGTAGAATTTAGACTTTTTTGAATAATAAAAGAGAAATTTTTAACACTAAATTTCTCCTTGTTTTATATAAATCTCAACCATTGTATTAAATGGTATTAAATCATGTTGTTCCTATTTCAAGATTAAAAACTATAACATATATCCGATTGTATCAGTCTTTATTTTTCTAAACATATTTCCTTTCCTAAATGGACAGAAGTTCCCAAGATTCATAGAGACCCACAAATCTATAGATATTTATAGCCCATATTTATTCTGAGAGGTAGACATTCAATTGATAGAACACTGTCTCCTAAGTTAGATTTTGGGGGAAATCATTTATCTACGTATTATAGACAGGATCGGTAACCTACTGGACTAATATGTGTCCTTAAAGTAATGTTTTACACTGTACAAAAAGTGACATTTATGGCTAAAATGCTTATTTGCAAAAAAGCTTATCTTGCAGTCCTTTTTTGTACTCTGAGAAAAGAGCCTTAACTTTTGATGTCAGGTACCTCATCCATAAAGTTGGCATGTTTCTTGTTATTTATCCTTAAGACATACCTTAAAAAATATTGTGATGACATGTAATCTTTTTTTTTTCTGAAACTAAAGATGCAGTGTGAATATAAAAGAGTGGCTCGTATGTTTTTTCCTTGCTCTTCTCTATAATGGATGCCATTTGGAGTTCTAGTTCTAAAATATTTATTTTTTAGAAAATGCTTTAGCAGTACTATCTGAATACAAATACGTCCTATAAATGCCTCAAAGCCAAGAAATAAAGAAGAATGGCTGAAATTGTACTTCCTTTCTGCAGGGACTTTGTTTACTCAAGATGTCTCTGTTTAAATGACCTCAGGGCAGTAAGGTATTGTCATGCCCCAGCACAACTTAACACATCACCAAGATAGTCTTCTGCTGATTTGCTTAAAGGTCTAACCTCTATCCTTGGATATAAACTATGATATTATAAAAGTCTTTTTGTGGTAAATTCCTAAGAGCCATCAAAAACAGCTTTTTAAAAAGCAAAACGAAATTAAAAAATAATAATAGAAACAAAATCAAAATCTTTTATCTTTGTTATACTTTAAAAAACTGTTTTCTAGTAGCCAACATTTATGGTGTTTTTACTGTGTGCCTAACTCTGTTGTAAAGACCCTTGATCATGTCAACTATTGTGATGCCCCAACAATCCTATGAGATAGGTCTTGTTATTCTCCTTAGTCTGAAAATAGCAAAACAGAAGCATGGAACACACTAGGTAACTTGCCCAAGTCACTTGTTTAAGAAATGGTAAATCTAAATTTTATACAAACTTTTCTCTTTGCAGTCCAATTAATTGTACAGATTTGCAGAAACGTGACAATGCTTGACTTTTCAATCTAATCATAGAGGAAACTTCATATAGTTTATTTTTGTTGGTTAGTTGGTTGATTGGTGTTTGTTTTGTTTTGTATATTACAATATTCAAGAAGAAGAAGGTTTAAAAAAGCAAATTCCATCTTTTTTTGTATATTATGTCCCTTATATTTAAAAATTGCAGTGAGTTGCTGAATATAAAAAATTTTTAATGATTTTTTTTTTTTAATTCCAGCATAGATACCCTATTCCTGAAAAATAAAACCATGGCAAACTTTTTATAGTTCTATGGCCTTAAGTCAGGCATTTTTTGCTTTTAATAAGTGCTCAAAGCTTGGAAGACTAATCTGGTTCTCCCAAAATGTGCTGCATTGGTCTGTTCACAGCAGTTATTTCTCGTTAGCAGCCAGATTGGTGATTTAAGCATAAGCTATACTCCACTATGACAACATAATTAGCCCTCTTTATCATAATTAGAAGAAAGATACTTTTTTCCCTTTAATAACACAAGTATTATTACTATCTATGACTGTAGATTATTTTATTTACTAAAAAATCACTTTGAAAGTACACTAAAACAAATTTTTGAAGAGTTAAAAAGGTATTCAGCACCTCTACTCATTGAGCAAGCAAAATAATCAATTGACAAGTAATTTGAAAGTAGGAAAATGTGAATCATAATAAAGCAGCTGTATTTACTTAATGCAAGGTCAGGCCTGTGTCAGAAAGTATAGAAGACAGCCAAGGGCAGATAACTTCACATGAATCTCTTTTAAATACAGAATTTCCCTAGATCCAGAGCCATTTTGTCAAACCAGCTCAATTTGGGAGACAAGAAGCTTAATTCTGATCCTTGGAGTGTGGCCTCTTGATAGAAATAAATAAGTAAATAAAGCAATTAATTAATTTAATTAATATCAGTACAACCATGAACTCTGTGGCAGTTTGGCAGCTACACTGATTAGGGACTGAATGGAATGGGTATCTAAATGAGAACATTTATAGAGGGCTTTTATGATAACAGCATTGTCCTGTTTTTATGTATATTACCTTATTTAATCTTCACAATAACCCTATGAGATAAGTAATGTAATTATCCTCATTTTAGGGATGCAGAAACAAAAACACATAAACCTCATTAATTACAGAAGAAGAAATAATGGCAGCAAGTGGATCTAGGCTCCATGCTTGTAATCCCCCATGGTAGGCAGGATAATGGCCCAAAGGGTATCAGGTCCTAATCCCTGGAACCTATAATCTTACCCTACATGGATAAAAGGGTCTTTGAAGATGTACTTAAATTAAGGGTCTTGAGATGGGGAGATTGTTTTGGGATTATTCGGGTGGGCTCTAAATGACAACATAAAGTGTCTATAAGAGAAAAGCAGAGGGAGACTTGACACAGATAGAAAAGAAGACAATATGACCACAGAAGTAGAGATTTTAGGGATGTACCATAAGCCAAAGAATGCTGGCAGCCACAAGAATCTGGAAAAGGCAAGCTACAGATTCTCCCTGACAATCTCTGGTCAGACTGCTGGCCTCAAGATCGGGAAAATAAATTAATCTTGCTTTAAGTCAGAAAGTGGTAATTTCTATAGGAGAGAAATAACAACCACTGTGCAATACTTCTCCTTCTCCAGACCCTCATCATGGGGTAGCTTCCTTCTAAATAGCAAGTGAGCTTGAATAAGTGAGTTAACCTTTCAGGATCTTAGTTATATTGAAAGTAAGGGAGTTGGACGTGTGTATTCTAAGGGCTTTTATAGTTTTCCACCATAAGAGAAATTGTTCCAAGACCTTCAGTAAAGGGGATAGCCATATTATTTGTGAAATTCAACTTAATTCAACATTTATCAAGGATCTATTATGCATGAAGCGCCATGCATCAATATATATTTGACTTCAACAAATTTTTAAAATTTATAAGTTCAGTTATTGACTGGGATTAGTTTTTCTTAAAGTGAAATTTAGCAGTGATGTCATAACTGATAGAAAGATAGTCAAATTATGAAAGAGAATGATAGATTAGAAAATTACTCATATGATTAATCATGTTTCGTATTAGAACTCTGAGTCATCATAATGGAAATATTTATAATTTATTATAAGTGTTTTTTCCTTTATAAACTTTCAAAATCTTTTTAGATTCAGTATCTCTTTTAATGTCCACAAAACCTTATGATGCCTATTAACAAAAAGTAACCAATATTAATAATGTAATATTTCAATTATCTTATTATGCTGTGATATTTAAGGATTTTAATTCCACTAGAAAAGCCTACTGAAGTATACCCCTCAGAGAATTCTTGATTTCATTGTATTAGTCTATCACATTGCCAAGATTTTGTCTTTTAAAAAATATTTTACTCTAATAAATTTTTCAACATAATAAAGTAGAATTGCTGATGGAATTAACATTTTTAATAAATGTAAATAATTTTTTAAAACTTGGAATAACATGTTGATTTTCTTTTTCAAAGATGGTAGTATCAGCAACCTACCTGTACCATAGGGAAATCTTTTTACTGATATTTTTCCTAGTTTCCTCCAAAATCAGCAGGGCTCACAGGTGCTTGGATGGTTAGTGTGACCCATTATACTCAAAGCTTTGACCTGTCTAGCCTTGCCTTTCTTATTGTTAGTCACACTCACTTTTTCATACGGTGTCGGGCGGAATTGCTTGAGGGATGTCACTGCTAATGGGGAGGAGGAAGGGGAAACATGATTTTCTGTCCCATTCATAAATATGCACATTGACATTGTGGGCTTCTTGCATACTGTTTTGGATAGGCATTTCTTTCTCCATGTCCCCATGGAGACAGAAAATTAGTTTTCTCAAAGTAATTCCCGATGCCTTTACAATCGTCAGCTTTAATATTTATCTGCTTTCGTGCTGACTTTTACTTCCTTGGATTTGTATAAAGAATTTTCTGATATTTTTAACAGTAAATCTTTTGAAACACACCCTTCTTCCATTTGCTAACTCTTACCCATATCTTTTTATTTGAGTGTCCAAAAGTTCCATGAAAATTGTCCTGAGGGGAAAATTATAAATTGTTCTCTTCAAAGATACATCAATTCTTTGATTATTGAAAAATAATTTTGGACACTGATATTTGATATATCTCTTTAAAGCTTTATCACAACCAAAAAGTATTTGACAAAGGATAAGCTTTTCTTTGTCTAAAATGCATATTTAAAATGTTAGTCTATTCAGTCATAGGCCCTTACAACAAAAGAGACCTTCAAAAGCACGCATTCGTTTACTTTCATTTTACAAATGAGGAAGATGAAGGCTACAAAGTCTTTGAACTCCCAGTTAAGCCTTCTTTCGTCTTTACCACATTCTCAAAAAATAAAGTTCATGTTTGTAGAATGCCATGAATTATACATAATTTGTAATTGCGATATTATTATTGTGTGAAAATTTATTGAAAGCATCAAAATTCTCTAATAAAAAAATGAGACATCATTTGCGCGCACATATGTTTGTGTTCTAAAAGCCTTTCTTTGATTACTGTGTAAATAGTAAATACAAATCCATGTAGTTTCAGGTCTGATTCTATATCTGCTAATTGGATTTCTCTTTGTGGATTTAGTAAGCCAATATTCATGTTCTTAAGTAAACATCTCTCTAAATGCACACATATGACAAACCTGATTTTTCTTTTAGTTGATGGAATCAATGACTAAATCAGAGGTAGTCCAAGTTGACTTTGCAAAAGTAATCTAGGTTATAATGAAAGGACTTCATACTTATTTCAGTAGCAGCCTTAGAACTAATGGAAAGAAAACAGAAATTTAGAATCGTAAAGGGTCTTCCAAGGGCAGAAATTCATCTTTTTCCTGACAAGAATGCCCACATTATTCTGAACTATTGTTTTACATCTAATTCCTAGCTGACAAGTGTCCGTTTTTCATGCTTATTCATTCGTCACCTGGCCTGCCTCCTATCACATCTCTCCAAATGATGAAGTATATGCTTAAAATGTTACCCACCCTCTGCTTGCAGAGTAACGTGGAGGCATACTGAAACGAGGAGCTGGAATGCTGGACAGCCACAATACGTTCTATGCTCATTACACTACCTGAAAGCCAGAAAAGAGGTTTAATAGCAGGCATTAAAAGGATTCTTCAGGAAGAAATATCGTCTTGTGGAGGGTTAAATGTGAGATCATTTTAGGAATTACATAAAATTTATAGAGAGTTTAAAACCAAACCATTAAAATGAAGTAATTATATGATATTCCATGATGGTTTCGTTAAACCTGTCTCTTGAAGTACATGCCTCTGATGTGTGGTCACCATTCTCATTTAGGAAGCAAGAATCTTATCAGATGTCACTTCATGTGGTGGGAATGTGAAAAACGTGCCAAAAACTACACCATATCCTAAGAATTATAACGTGCCTCATTCAAGCCCATCACCCCTTAATGGTGCTGCTGACTTTTGTCACCATAAAATTTTGCAAAGGAGTGGTCACTTATCCTGATTACTTCTGCAGTTCCTGTGAGCATTGCTTGGCTTCCACTCCTCCTTCACTTCTAAATTTCCCAAAACAGTAACTTCTCCCCTTTGATTTCTTCATTGCATTTGTCCTGTTGTCCTCCGAACTTTTTTAAACTTTATTTTTCTCTTAGCTCCTCTGACACTTGTCTCTGGTTTTTCACCTGCTTCGATGTTCACACCATGTCATTTTTGCTGGCAGCTTTTCCACTTGAATGTTGCTGTCCTCAGTTTGTTGCTGTTGTTGTTGTTGTTGTTGTCGTTGTTGTTTTTGTTGTTGTTGTATGTGCTTTAGTCTTTCCCCTGGTGATATCACATACTTCAGAGCTTCAGCTCTTTCCTAGATGACAAAGCACAAATCTACTCAGACTTCATTTTCAAATTCTAGACCCAGTAATTCTCGAGTTGGGGGGATTGTTCCTCTCAGGAGATATTGGCATTGTCTGGAGGCATTTATTTTGTCATGGCCGGGAGGGGTGCTACTGGCTTCTAGTGGATAGATTCCAGGGATGCTGCTAGGTATCTTCCTATGCACAGGACAGCCCACAACAGAGAATTATCCAGTCCCAAATGTCAATAGTGCTGATGCTGAGAAATCATGATCTGGACCTACTGAATTTTTTCCATTTGAATCTTCTTTGGACGCACCAAACTGAATATGTAATAACATAAATTGCTGTCTTTCTCCTCACTTTCCTGCCCAATTCGGTACTAGTATTTCATTTAGTAAAGGTTCCAACTTAACGATTGCAGTAGCTAAGAATATAGTATTATCCTTGCCTCCTGGCACTTGCTAAATGCGTAGGTCTTCCCTAATGTGATCTATTTATTTTTAGATTTTGCTTTCTCCTCTTTCTGTATACTACCACTAGCAGAGTTCAGGACTTAATCATCCTTCCTGGTGTATTCAAATGGTTCCCAAACTGACTTTTATCTTTTCACCACTATCTCAATCCGTCTGTCATCCTGAGGGCAATATGACATCTGATCTCCTTCTTTTGCTTAGAAGGCTTTGAGGATTTGCCATTCCTTAGCATGGCAGAAAGACTTTTCATAAGCAGATCTCAACTTACCTTTCTCGTCTTGACTCTGTATCTCCCACATCTTCATCCTAAGAACCTAGTAAAGTGCCTATCATAAGGAGTTAATCAATAAATATTAAAGGAATTTGTTTTGACTATTTGGATACATATGTGCCTCACTTTTTCTTATTCTCATCTTGCATTGTCTGATATGCTGATGAATTTAATGGGAAGTGAGTTAGTATGTTATTTGAAAACTAATTTTACTCATTATATCTTCTACCTACCCCACATCAGATGGGTGTTTTTCAAAAAGTAGATATTTTTTACAGAGAAGATATGTGAAAAGAACATTTGTAGGGAACATTTTATCTCATAAAATTTATTTGTTGTAGCTCTTTTTTATTAGTATTTAGTGTTTTACCAAAATTTTTATCTTAATGCAGATTTTTTAAAAAAGAGAAATTACCATATCAGGAGAAATAGAGCAGAAAAGTTTTTAATGTTTCTGTTAGAAGGACACAGATTAACTAAAAGAGATAGGAAATGGATATATGGGACAGCAAGATATGTATCAAATCAAGGTGAACAGGCTCTAATGCAGCATCCATTATTTTGCTGTGAGGCTTTGAGTAATTTGATAAACCTGTTCCTTATGTGTAAATTAAGGACTTAGTTTAGATAACTTTCAAGTTCAATGACTGTGAATCCTAAAAGTTTATTTCTACAATATACTCAATTTCTTAATAATTAAATGAAAAGAGCCCTTCTGACAGAAATTCTGTCACCATGTGGAAACTCTCATCTTACCTCAGATCCACATAGATCCATAATTTTCTCACAATCCCTAAACTCTTGAAGGTTTTCTTTTGCCAAAAAATTCAACAAAATGACAAGTATGTAACAAGAGATTTTTTTCTCAGTACATTTTTTCCAGGTGGTGCTTTCTGATAGTTCCTTGAAAGACATTAGGGATATTCCTCCAGAGTTTTCGGTTTCCACTTACTAGTTCGATAGGCTAAAATGGTGCTTTTAGGTACTTAAGTTTTGATCAGGGACATGGGATGAAAAGATGGAGTCATTAAATTTTTATTAAAATCAACTGTAGAAAATTCCAATAACTTTTTATTCAAAAGAGCTGAACTATACAAGTATGTGATAAATTTTTTGGTGTGTCGTTTTTTAAAATGCTGCTTTAAAGCTCTATGGCTGAATTATATATTTTTTAATTCTGGTGTTTAAAATGACAAGCTGGTTTCTAACATTTTCGTGTCCATCTAAAATAATTTTTAAAAGTCTGCATAGTGCTATGGCAACTATAACTACATAAATACATAATTAGGTACTTGGTATATTTGGGCAGAAATGACTACTTAATCTTCTAATTGAAGAATTCCCACATAATTACGTAGTGATAGATTTCTGGACTCATTCCAATAGTTACTCTTTCCACTGCCTTGTGTTTGAGACACCTTAAGAGGTCACATTCATTCCTTCAGGATTCTAGCATTGTTTTACATTCTGAGCTAGAAACTTGCTTTTGAGTTATCAATCAAAAGATTTCAGAGTTAATTCAATTTTAATAGCATCTATTTTGAAGAGAGAGAAAAATATGTACAAAAAGGACTTTTGTGTATAAGAATCATGATGATGGTGTTCTTTTGATTAAAAATGTGGTCATCATAGTTGATTATCAAGAAATACTAAGGAAATGCAAGAAGCGAATTTCACTAGTTGTTACTATGAGGATCTCCAAAATATTCCAGTGAAGATTAAAATAGGAACAGTTAACAGCCTCTGAATTTCATAATTTCCTCCGCATGGAATATAATCACCCAGATTGTGATACAGTGCTAAAAATATGTGATTTAAAAAAATGCAAAGGCATAAAATACTAAACTAGGAAAATTTTATTGCACTTTCTATAAATGAATAAATGCTAATTAATTTTGTCATGTATTTTATTACCTGTGCTTTCCAGATCTACGGAAGACATTTGAGCAGGAACCCCTGGGAAAGGAAGTATCCTTGGAACAAGAAGTCTTGCTCCAGTGTCGACCACCTGAAGGGATCCCAGTGGCTGAGGTGAGAAACAAAAATTTTCTGCATTTAGCAACTGGCAGTTATTCTATCAGAGGTCTAATCCATGGCTAATGGTGCAGTGAATTAGGGTATGGCATGATGAATGGTTGGTAATGGAGTCTTAACTGCCTGCTGCTGGCAAAATAGATTGATTGGGAACTGATTAATGACTCAGGAGTCAATTAGAATGCCCACTGGACAAAGCCACAGTCAGCTTGGTTTGATTTTGTCATTCTCTTTGCTATGACTTAATAATGTAACACCAATTTTATTATTGTTCTCAATAATATGCAAAAAAATGTAAGAAGGGAAGGTGTGTCTGTGTGTATGTGTGCATGTCAGTGAGCCTGTGCACTCCACATATGTATTTCCTGTTCCATGATGTAATCATGGGCATACCTCAAAGCCATATTCACACACCATGAATAAAAATGTTTGAGGAATAACAAGTGTCAATTAGTTTCATCCTATAAGCTTTTCATCTTCATTTCCTGTTTTTGCTAAAACAAAGCCTATTGATCGCTAATGAAG
This sequence comes from Pteropus alecto, assembly GCF_000325575.1. Taxonomy (NCBI): domain Eukaryota; kingdom Metazoa; phylum Chordata; class Mammalia; order Chiroptera; family Pteropodidae; genus Pteropus; species Pteropus alecto. Next base: position 6,102,274 of record NW_006434897.1, on the reverse strand, counting down.
TGTTATGGATCTGATTCATATAATGACTTTTCATTAGCACCATACAATAAATGCCTTTTGAAAATGCCTGTCTATGGAGGATAGGCCCACAGTACCACAGAGAGTGTCATGCTCTCCTTGAGACACTCCCATCATGTTAGAATATATTGTTGAGGAAAATCATCAAATACTGTGTCTTTCGTTTGTTAACAAATCATTTCAAACTCTGAAAAATATCCTTTTATGATTATTAAGAGACATCCTGATATACATCAAGCATTATTACTCTAACTGATCTAGTATCCTACAAGCCCAGAAAAACTTTAATTTGACATAGCTGTCAATTTGTTGGTGGATCTTGTTATCCTCCAAATTACCTTGAGTCCTTCAGAATTTTTACTCTTTGTTGCATGTATGGAAAGAGGCATTTTTTAAATTGTTGCATTTGGGGCTTGTATATGGGTTAGCTGATACTTTGTAAAAATAAGTCCTGAATTGTTCTTATCTAAGAAGTTACAAAATAATACTACTCAGACTTACAACTTGTCCAAAAATGTTTAATAACTAACAATACACTTATTGTTAGATTTCTACAGTTTTTTGGTTTTTTTAAAGTTCAAGCAAAGGTGGGAGTCATCTCAGTTAGCTGGTCCCATGACAATAAAATTTAAAAATATGATTGCTTTTTCCAAATTAATGACAATAATAAATTAATTAGAAATTTAGACAGTGTTCTTACAAAATGACTCCATTTTTCTGTCACAGCCATTCATATTCTATGTGTCAATGAAAAGATACAAAGTGACACTTTTAATGAAATTTCTTTTTTTAACTTTGAAAGAATAAAGCTATTTTTGCCTTGTAACTGGCATTCCATGACACTTACATTGTACCAGAGGTTTTGCATGATTATAGATGGTTTTTCCAATCACACCAAAACCTTATCTTCCAACACTGACATACAAAATGATTTACTGTGATTAGAAAAGAGGCAACTTTTCACTATTCAATATTTTATTTTATTTATTATAATAGTGAATCTGTCTCCTTAATTTTATTTCTAATTCTAATGCCAACTTCTCACTAAACGACCTTAAAGACCAGAACATATCTTGAGAAACATGGGCATCCATAGCCACATTTTCACTCGATGTTTCTTAAAGATAGCTGATACCTACAAAGGTTTTCAGTAAAAGATACTAGTAATTTCTTCATTTTTTTAGTCTCCTCAACAAAATCATTCACTTTGTCAAGGAGTAAAGATTCATGATTGCAAACTAATTGGCTGTGAATATTATTTGTATCATCACTAGGGAAAAGACCAATTAACACTTGGCAAGCTCAAAAATCATGTACCCATTGACATTCAAAGAACACTACTTAATGCATTTTGTTTCTTTCTTTCTTTTTTTCTTTTTAGAGTCAGAAAAGAGGTCAAACACACATAATGGAGAGCAGATTAATACATTCCTATATAGATTCTTTTCAATATCTTTAGAATCACCAAGATCAAAAAGCTAATGCATACCTTAATGTGACACATTACAACTGTCATTTGCTCAATAGGGGCAGATAAATTTAAAAAGAAAGGGATGGAATGTAACTTGGTGACTTAAAGGATCATAAGATTATTTTAACTTAATGATAAATGAGTTCATTATTTAATATTCTATTTATTTGCTTGAGGAATCTAAAAGCATAAAAATAGCATAGAATGAAATATTGATCTTAAAGAGAAACCAACAGGTAAAATCCTTATGTTTTACCATAAATAAAATCAGTCCTTTCTCTCCCAGGCCACAGTGGCAAGGATTTCCGCTTCTTTTGTATCCAAGGCAAATGATTCTGAAGAACTTGGAGAGTAAATATTCAATGCATACATGGTTGATCAAGTCAATTGATCTTTGTTTTATAAGTACATGTCTAGCTCCATTGAAGAAGTAGTCAGACACATTCTTTGCAGAATATCAGGAGGCAATAATTTTCTTTCTCCCATACAAGTCAGTAATTTTCTAAAGAACTCTACTAATCTTAAATCAAATGGCATTCTATTTCATGCAAATAATGTCACAGGCATTTCTGAGGTAATAAATAACATTTAATTTTCTCCTCTCTTTTGCCTTTAGTCTCCACTAGTTTCCCTATAGAACTCTAGATTTAAGCCCAAGTATGACTATTTTAAACTCTGGCTTTGGGCAGGGTATTTCAGTTCTCTGTACCTCAGTTTCTTCAATTTCGAAATGGAGATAATGGTAGTACCTATCCAGAATATAGTGGCGGAGTTTAAATGAAAGAAGATATATGCAAATCACTTAAAACATGTAAAAAGCACTCAAGAAACATCAGCTATTATTAGTATTATTATTATATTATCACATCTTGATTCACAGAAGATGAATTCAAGCCCTAGAATTCAAAAGAGTCACTGAGCACATTTTAGTTCTGCTGGGCATCGTGGTATATTCAGAGATGAAGTTTCTGTTCTATGAAGAATGATCAATCATCCAACAGGGGGCATTTCAGTTGTTTCCATGTCTTGGCCACTGAAATACATCAGATGGAAAAAGTTGAGAACCATATGATTTCACTGATATGTAGGATACAAAACTGAAAGCAACATATAAACAAGACGAACAAACAGAGACTCATGGACACAGACAGCAGTTTAGAGGTTACCAGAGGGAAACAGGGAAGAGGGGAGGTAGAGTAAATGGGATCAAATATAAAGTGACAAAAGGAAACTTAACTTTGGAGGTTGAACACACAATGCAATATACATATGACATATTATTGAACTGAACACTTGAAACCTATGTAATTTTATTAACCAATATCATCCCAATAAATTTAGAAATAAAAAAAGAATCACCAAGTTGCCCTCCTGTATCCTCTAGCCAATTGCTTTGGTTAGAGTCCATCAATGCTGCAAATGAAGATAACATTGTGAGCTTTATTTTTTTTAATTAATTAATTAATTTATTTATTTATTTTTAATGGTGACATGGTTAACGAAATTCAATGTTTTAGCTGTACACTTTAACAGTAAGGCGTGTATATATTTACACTATGTGCTCACCCCCCATAGTTAGATTTCTTTCTGTCACCACATATTTGACCCCCTTTACCCCATCTACCTCTCCTCTACCCTTTTTCCTCTGGTAATCACTAGTCTATAGTCCATCCATGAGTCTCTCTATTTGTCTTATTCATTTGTTGCTTTGAGGTTTATATACCACATATAAGTGATATCATATGATTTTCAACTTTTTCTGTGTGGCTTATTTCTCTTAACATGATTTTCTCAAGGTCCATCCATGTTGTCACAAATGGCAGTATTTCATCTTCTCTTATGGCTGAGTAATATTCCATTGTATGTATGTACTACAGCTTCTTTATCCAATCATCTATCGTAGGACACTTCGGTTACATTGTGAGCTTTAAAACAAGGAAACAAATGCCCTTGTTTATGTAAACATCCACTTTACAAATGACTTGTTAATGTAAATAACTACAGCAAGCCATAATGTGCTGCTGTCCTTTCTCTGATTTTTAAAGTTACTGTTCTTCATTTAGTCATCATGGTCCCAAGACATTGGATCAGTCCTCATATTTTCTTCCAAAGAAGAAATCTGAGCTGAGGCTACTGTTGGTAGTTCTCCTTTTCAGAGCTGAAGGAAAGAGAGTGACAGAGAAAGTCTTAGAGGATAAAAGAAGCCAATCTAGGATTTCTTATACTCCCATCTCTGCAGTTGGAGACAGGTTTGACCAAGAACTCCTCTCAATACTCACTGGTTAGGAAAAACTGTGAGTGGGCACCCTGTGTGTGGTTTGAGAGCTCTAGGCTTGACTGCTCTCTCTCTTCTGGTCTCATCGCCAAGCCCTTACTTCGTGTCTATATTTCTTATTTAAAATGTTTAACAATCACATGGCTTCCTTAGCACAGGGGCAGAGTCTAAGGCCCTTGTGCTGTAATAAGTATAAACTCGTTATCTTCTGAATCACAAGATGGCCCAGGGATCCCAGGGCTGAGGGGTACTCCATTATTTAGCAGCAGATACAGAATTATTTGTTATTCAACACCTGGTATGGACGAACCAGAATAACTGGCTAAATGGCAGATCCTGTATACCGTGATTTTATATGGCCCTGACGACTACTTTTGTTCGAATGTATCTGTTTACTCCTGTCTGTTTGACTAGATTGATGAAATAGAAGCAAAAAGGGTTTTTGTTTATGTTTAATGCCAGCAGATTGTATGTTCCTTAGTAGATTCTCTAAATATGTTTAACTAAATGAAATAAAGAGTCGCTGTAACACAGAGGCTGCGCCTCAGGAAATGGAACTTTCCAGAAAAAGGATGTTTGTCACTTCTGAAGACACAACCCTACTGAGAGAACTCAGTGTGGGGTACAGGAATCTGTCCATCAGAAGGATACCAATTGCCTAGGACCACGAATAAAAGGTCATTGAGAACTATTTTAGTTTGAGGACTATAGGGCCGATTAATAATCATCATATCAAAATTAAAAGACTAGGCTGGGTGAAAGAAAAAGAATTCCTAATAATATTACAAAATGATGTCGCTCAGTATTTTCAATAACTCTTTTGCTAGGATCAAGCCAAAAATATAGTTCTTTTCTTCCATTTCTGGGGAGGCAGTTGCCTGCCTTTCAACAGAAACTTCTCCATCTCCCTAAGGAAGCCTGAAAATGAATGTGCCCAAGAATGGGTGCTGGGTTGCTCCTCTGGTGTAATAGCAGCACTCTATGAAATGAATCTCTCTTTGCTCATTTTAGTTTATGCCTAGAAAATGTTGCTGTCACATAGCAAGCCAGAAATATACTCAGAGATGCTTTATTTCATTGGATTATCTCTTGTGGAGAGTACTGGGATCAAAACATCAATAGATACAAAATCTGTTGGCATGGCAAAAGGGATGGAACTGAATTTTTCACTAAAACTCGTGATTTGTTTCACCTTTAACAAGAGGATAATTGCTCCTCTAATTATAATTGACTATTTCTCATAGGAGTTTAATTAGAGGAACAAGATACAGTATTCAACTTACTGACCCAATTGTGCTTCGAAACCGTCATCTTATTTATCAACATTTGCATCTTTAATTAGCAAGTGGGAAAATATGGGGTGACATGCAAAAGAATAGATTATTTTGCTGAGATTAGTCTTGATAAACAGGGAACAGATTTTTTTAAGCTGATAGTGCCAGGGCAAAACGCTGCTGGCCACTGGAAGCTCAGCCAAATGAGCAGCATCAGGTGGCTCCCCATCTAATTGATTATTAAATTGCTGCTGAACACTTTGTTTCATGAGATGCATGCAGGTTTCGCTGTCATTTCCTCATAACTGGGACTTTATGTTGATGCATTTCTGTGCAGGTGCAGTGTCTCCCAAACTGTGGTTTATATTTGTTGTAAGCAAAAGTGATTCGAGAGGAAAGAAGAATACTAATTTAAAGGGAGGCATTGCTTTCAGTGCCCAGTAGTATCTGCTGGAATTTTCTCCTAGCATGTGTCTAGCAACAAGAGGGATTACGATTATGAGATGATTATCAGCCATGCAGATTCACATAAGTATTAGGTTTCCTGACTAATAGCTTGCAAGCTTTGCATTCATCCAATCGACATTTGCAATGTCACCTCTTCATTATAGTCCCCCCTATATGTTTTCTGCCATTATCTGCCCTGAATAGATCATATACACAGAGATCACCATAAGCTTGGATAACCAAGGAAACCAAATTAAAATAATAATAAAATTAAACAATATTGACATCAACTTTTAAAAAACGATAAGAAATAATAAACTTCTCTTATAATAGATTTATGCCTACATTTCTGCACATGCATAGTGGTTTCTTTGAGCCTGTAGTACAAAACGCAGTTTTTAAAAATCATTTATTTAGTCAAGAAATATTTATTGTCCACTCACTCTGTGCCAGATAATCTTCTAGTTGCAGGAGATACAATCAGTCAACATCCTTAAAATGTAATAAAACAAAGTAAAACACTAAATAAAAATAGAAATAAATGAACAAGATATTGTCAGATCACTGTAACTTAAAGGAAATAAGACAAAGTGCTATCTGAGAGGTTGATGGTTGCTGGGGATTGGGAGTCACTCATTTTAAAGTCCAAGGAGAATCTGTCAGAGAAGATAATATTTGAGCTAAGATCTGAATGACACGAAAGAGCCAGACTTGAAAAGATCTGGGTCAGGAAATTCCAAGCCAGGGGAATAGAATACCCTTAGAAGGAGGTGACATGGTTACTAATTAAAAAGGATGCTAGTGTCTCTGAGATACAGTGATCCATGAGGGAGGCAGGGACACTTTCAGTCAGAGTGGGTAGGACAAGCTTGGGGACTTATAGACGTGGCACTGGGTTTGCAGTTGTTTTTGATTGCACGAAAAGTCCTCAGAGTTTTTAGTAAAGAATTATCATGTCTTTCGAAGATCATTCTTGCTGCTGTGTGGAAAATAGATTTTAGAAGTGTACGACTAGAAGCAGGGATACCATGTAGTAGATCTTGCCTTAACCCAAGCAAGGGAAGATGGTTGCTTGTTTTAGGGTAAGAGTAGAGGAAATGAAGAAAGGTGGAGCAACAAAGGATATATTTTCATTTCGGTGGAAGAAAAATTCTGAAAGTGGTTTTTAAATTTTATCTCATTAAATGAGTACAATCTAGAAAGCATTTGGCCTTTCAGAAGAGAGTAAAATCTTCCATGTTAAACTCAGTAGACCCACTAGAGCGAGCTTTTCCTAGATGACCTCAAATTAGTGGTCCATAGACCTCAGCTGTTTTCACAATCTCTCTCTCAGTGGTGCTTCAGCAACAAGCAATGGCCTAGCCTGCGTCTGTAATCACAGAGATGCGTCTTTTACTTCCACAGACTTTATTTCTTGAAAAAAGTTTCTATTTCTTTTATAAGTTGTCTTGTTTTGGAATTTCTTTCAATGGGCCCTATTTACTGTAAACTCATTGTGGATGAAAAATGGCAGTCATGAAGAGAGCAAAAAGGCATTATGTTCTGAAGGTGGTCACACTCAGCAAGAGTCCCAAACACTCTTTATTAGTAAATAAGAAGAAATGGTGAGAGTTACGTATCCAGAAAGGCAAGTTTATAATAAAGACTGATTAGGAACTATCCATGGACTAGTCAATTTATAGTCCTTTTACCCTCTAAAAAAAAAAAAAATTGTCATGTTAAGGACATTTCAATGTCATTTTGCTCCCTTGGAAGATATTAGATATAATCATTCTACTTTGAGTTTTTTTGGTAGTTGTCACTATCAGTTCATATGCTAACTTGGTTTTATCTTTTCATGGTCAAATTTAGGCTTTAGAAATGGAAATTTTCAGATTTCAAGACAAGTGTGCCTCTCCAATATGGTCTGCATACACTCAGCTCTCAAAAGCAATGAGCCAGACATATGTGCAATTAAGGGAGCATTTCTCCAGCAGGAAAACAATTGCCCTTTCTTAACAAATCCCTTCCCTTTGCAACTGATCAAAACGTCACTAAAGCTTCCACTTGCCTTTTTATCCTTTGGCTATTTTTTTTTTCAATTATCTAAAAGTATGATTTCAACTTGCTTGAAGATCAGCCCTTTTTTAAAGCATAAAAATGCATATACTTTCACAAACCTACTAGAAGGTGCAAAGTATATTGGGCAGTGGTCAACACAGAAGTGAATTCATTGTGGACTCATTCCTTATTTTACTGCAACTCTAAGAACCAAATAGCTGCATAAACAAAGCAGACTCTGACTCTTGACAAGAGAGAACATGAAAAACAGTGTCTCCATGATAACCTGGGTGGGAAGGTGGTTCTTGTTACACTTTTATAAAAATGGCCTTTTGCTTCTTGTATTTTAAGACACTTTTTATCCAAAACTTTTATGGGTAAAAAACATTCATTTGCATCCTATAATGAAGACTTTCTTGGTGATGTGAAGCACCTGTAAGGGATGGTAAGAGCCCTGTTTCCAGTGTGAAGATCCAGAAGAAAATAATTCTGAGATTTCAAACTCTGGAGCAATTAGAGCTAAACCCTATCTGATGAAAGTCTACAGAAGTCTTATTAGCTATAGATATCTTTCAGAATTGTCCAGGACTTTCTATTCTAAGTGTGTTGCATAAATTATCTATATTGACATAAACTGGGAGCTTCTTAAAAAGGCAGAATCTCAGGTCCCACCCCAGACCAGTTGATCAAAATCTGCATTTTAGCAAGATCATCAGAACCAATCTGTAGTACTAGTTCTTATACTAGTACTACAGATTGGGATACACATTGGGATCACTTGGAAATCATTAGAAAATACTAATGCTTTTTTCCCCACCCTAAAAATATTGGTTTGATAGGTATGATGAGCAGCCTGGCTGTCAAGATTTTTAATAGCTTCCCAGTGATTCTAAAATGCCACAAAGTTTGAGAATCATTGGTCTAAAGGGCAAAGTTAAAAACAAAACAAAACAAAACACATGCAGAAAAACCTTCAAACTTGTCACTTCTAAACCAGTCAGTAAAACTTGGCAGACTCCCAACTTCTAGCTAAATTCTCCTTCTAGAAGTTTGGCTTGGCTGAGTGTGCATTTTGATAATTGCCCCATAATTGCTTTTCCCATTTGTTTGATTAATGTACCTGCATACAACGATTTTAAGCTGAATCTCCATTCTTTTAGATGTAAACACTCTTCTCAAACCTACTGTCTCATTTTCAGCCTCAGTGTTCTGACTTGAGGGGCCCCGGTTTGAGTTTAACGGTAACATTTTGGATAGATGTGGATTTTTCTAGCTAATGGTTGCTGGACTCACTTTTCATGTTGGGTGGCATGTGGCAGTTTCCCTTTGCTAATTAGAACAAATGTGCCAATTATGTTAATGTTTCTCCCGATACCAATCAGAGAATAATTAGACACAACACATCTGTCTTTCACAGGGGAGTAGAATAGGAAAGAAAACTGCAAGGTGTTTTTCTCTTTATTATTGACATATATGATTAGACGATTCCTTAACCAATCACATGGTTAACAAGTTCATGTATCATAAGGGCAAAGGTTGGGAGGCTGGACACCTCTTGTTGCTAGTAATTTCCTAACAACGTCCAACTATCTCTAAAGGACTTCTGCAAAGAATTTAAGTGGTCTTTCCTTCCATTAAAGAAAATAAATTACACTGCTCTATCAGCAAAATGCAGGTAATGTTATTTACCATGAACAATAGAAAGAAACAAGTTCTGAAGTAGAAATATTTAAAACTCTCAAAAAGAATTAATTTTTACTGATATAAAAGATCATACTGAAATAAATCACAAACTTCAGCCTTCAGAATTACATTGTAAGTGTTGTAAACATGTAAATCACCATCGGATTTATAATTGGTTACAATTTCTGCTTTTATCTTTCCTTGTGTCTTAACTTTGGAGCTTTCTGATTAATGGAAAAATTGATATTGCTTCTATTGTTGTTTTATTGGCACTTGTGGTCCACACTTGGCAGGGTTTTAGAGAAGTGAAGATGTAGCCAAATTATGTCATAATACAGTAATGCCTCTACCCTTGTGTTGATTTTGGCAGTATGGAGAAGAGAGTTATGAAAACAACACATTAGTCTTCTTGAAGGTAGTCAAAGCATTTCCTAAGCACTTTTTAGATAAAGCTTTTTGTTTACTTTAGAATTTGAAGTACATGCACTGTAGCAAATATGGCTACACTCCTGATATTTAATGATATTCAACTATGTGCTTTTCTTATTGAAAGATAAAACATCATCTTTTTTGTTACAATGTCTTTATTACTGTGGTTTCAAATATATAGTCATTTCTTTTAGAAACACTTGGTCAGAAAATAAAACTGGAATTTCATATTATAAATTCATTTTCTTACTGTGACACTGATTTGCTTAAACAAAACAAAGAAACAACTTAGAGCAGATGTAACATATTTGGAAATAGTTATGATTGCTAATACTAGTGCCAGGCATTCCTAGAAAGCCCTAATATATGAATCATCCTGAGATATGTTCCTTTTCCCCAGGGGTTGGGAAGGATGAGGCAACCAGAAGGAAGAAAGTGTTGTTATTTATTATTATTACATTCTGCCCAAAATACTTGTATTTTATTTTTAATAGTAAAACATGAACAGTTGTATTTTAAATAATTTTAGTAGTAAACTATGAAAAAAAAATTACTGGAGATAAAAAATGTTTGGAAAATAATGATCTTGTGTAAATAGGTCTCCTACTTTATAGACTCTTAACATTGGAGGTTTGGGGAATCTGTCTTAAGTAGTCTATCTTTTACAATGTTTAATTAGAAAGAGGAGAGGGGAGAGAATAAAGGTGAGGAAACGGGTTTGGGAAGTCAAGATTAAATTGAAGATTATAATTTATCCCATATTTAATTATGAGCTATAAGCGGATACTCTATTGAGAATGTTAATCCACTTTCCTCTCTTTGCTGATATAAATCAAAAATTAAATTTAAACTGAAAAATAAGGTTTTTAAGGAAGAGATAATAGAGAATTTTTGAAACATGAGGATTGTTGAGTGCTAGAAATCTGCTCAGAGGAGGTTATGAAAGGCTGAGACTTTGAAAAATGATCTCCATGTTTTGCTGCAAAACTTCCCTCTCCCTGACAGCATTTATACAGCCAATAGTTCTGAATTTTATAAAATACACGTAACAATAAAACTATAAAACCATGCATCTAGGAGACATAAAATAAAAAAGTTGATCCTTAAATCATACCACACACAGGAAAGAATGGCAGTTTTATACAACTTTTCCGGGAACACACAATATGGGGCCAGTATATTTCAGTCCTAAAACATAATCAAATTGAGAGACACTCATCTTCATTAATAAAATCATGTTAGTGTTTTGAGAACTCTGTGCTGAACTGAAGGTGCCAATAGAACTATAAGACAACTGTTAGAGAGATTTCTAAACATTTTACCTTCCTACTATAAGAGCTGAGAACCACTCCTCATATAGGAAAGCTAGAAATATGACAGCTCTTCTGGTACAAACACTAGCAGGAATTGAGACTGTATATAAGGGAAACTTCCCTCATTGGGAGAGTTTTATGAAGGAAGACTCATAAACCAAAACCAATAGTCCCATACAATGGTAAAGTGAAAGTCAGATTTCTCCCAGATTTTGCTTTCTAGATTGGTATTATGAATTTGAAGATATGTACTTCTTAATAGAGACATGAAGGAACAATGAATCCTCAACATTTGAAACACGTTGATGTAGATATAGCTTTCTTTGGGTCACCTTAGAGAAGAGGCAATTACATTTATTGACACAATGCTGCAAACTCTGTATGTGGGAAGGCTGGGACACACAGTTAGCCAACTGCGACTAACTCTGAAGCCTCTGTTTTTTCCTATAACCAAAAAAAAGGTTTTTTGACTGTATGTTTTTGAAATTTAGTTCATTAAAATGATGCAAATTGTATATAGCCTTAGTTGATCAATTTTCATGAACTAATCAGATAATATCCGGACAAAGATACATTTTGGGAAAAGTCATTTATTTAAAAGATGTTACACCAGCTCATCAATTTTCTAAAAGTAAGCATGTTTATTTGTGTTGGCATGTTATTATCTACACTTCATGAAATATGAAAATTTTAGAATTTTATGATTTAAAAAAGAAATTAAACTCAATTATACATTTTAAAGAATATCTCAATGATTTTTAAGTGTATTTTATTTGGTGATATCCCAAATTCTTTTCCAAATATTTTTCTAAAATAAAATTATTTGGTAGTTCTATTTACGTATTTTTGGTTACCACAGTACTACTCTTAGTTTTGTGATAAATAGCACTTCTTTGTACTTAGAGGTCATATTTTAGCTTCTAGAAATCAAAATATATATGTTGCTAAGAACTGACAGAATCCAACATTGTGATTGTCTGAAACTTTAAAAGTCATAATTATTAAAAATTTTGTCTAATTTCCAGCACCAGCAGATAGGCCTCGTTACATAGTTGGTGTTCAGTGGATGTTCAGTGAGTGAACTAATTTTTAGTAGATACTATTGACTTTTATTTTCCTATGCAGTCATGTCTTCCTTTCCTCTCTTTGAATGTGGCTACATTCAAAGAGCATGCTTCTTTATTAAACCTTGTTGCTTATGGTAGTATTTATTTTATATATGAGTAAACTTCATTCATTCATGCCTCTGTTCATACATTCATTCAGTTATTCATTCTTTTCCCACACTCCAGCCATGAAGGCTTTCTTTATTTCTGCTTCTCAAACAGCAATGTTTGCAATTTTCTTTCCTGTACCTGCAACACTCTGGCTCAGTATGATTGACTCTTTCTGGGTATTCATGTCCTAGAGTGGCCTCTTCAGAGAGGCCTTCTTTTTCATCTAAAACAAGTCAGCAAGCTATAGCTTGTAAGCCAAATACAGCCCACCACCTGTTTTTGTAAATAAAATTTTATCGAAACACAGCTATGCTCATTTGTTTACATATTGTAAACAGCTGCTGTTTAGAGAACACATGGCCCACAAAGCCTAAAATATTTACTAAATGACCCTTTACAGAAAAATATTTTCTGACTCTTGGTCTAAAGCATTATATAATGCTGACTGATATTTTTTCTATCCCTTAGGACCTGAAATTATACAATATGTCTATTTGTTTGTACATTGTCTTTCTTCTTTCTTGAGAGTTACTTGGAGAACAGACTTCATCTTTATAGTTTATTAATGCATTCCAGGTACCAGGAACAGTGAGGCCACATAGCATATGCTCAACAAATAGTCTTTGAACAACCAATACATACTGAACATCTCTGCTAGGGCTCTGTGCTGGAGACTGTGAACACAAAAATGTATATATATTCAGAGATGTACAAAATGTATCATATTGAATATATCATACAGACATATGTGCAATCATGCTCTCAAAAGCTCCCAGAGTGTGAATCTGGAAACTTAACACAAATTACAGTACAATATGATAAATGGTTTGAAAAGAGTACTGGAGTTGCACATAAAAAAAAAAAAAAAATACTGACTCTGCTTAGCAGAGACAAAAAAGGTTTTGGAAAGGAAGTGTCTCCTTAGGTAAATATTGAAGAAAATGTTGAATTCTCTCAGCAGAAAAGGAAGAGAAAAGCATTCTGGGTAGACTGCAAAGAAAATACAAAGGTGTGAGTGGCCATGTAAATAATGGTCACATGTTGATGAAACTTTAGGAAGTTCATTATGTTTAGAGAGTAGGATTAAGTTTTCAAGTGAATCTAGAGCAATAATTGAGATAGCTTATAAAAGGTTTTATATGCATATTATGAAGTTTGGATTTTAACCTAGAAACAATGACACAATGGAGAACTTTATTATTGGAGTTACTGTTAAGATTTATTATTATATTTTTTTAGTGAGAATGGTTGGAATTAAAATAGTATCACAATACTTAAGAGAATGACTTGAGAAAAGGGGCCAGATTTGAAAAAAGATTTTAGGGACCATTTAATACTTAATGGAGTGGTTTTGAAGAGAGATGTGAGGATTGCTGTATGTTTTGAGTTTAGGAATAAGAGAATAATGACTCTATTAATCAAGAAGACCAGAAAGAACAAATTTATAGAGAGGACTGATGTGAGGAGATATTGAGACCAATTCAGCAACTCCTATGCTTTTTATATTTGTTGAGCATTCAGATGGAATTATCCAGAAAGTAATTGAAATATGAATGGAGCTTAACAAAAAGTGGGACTGAAGTTAATGATTTTTAACAGCCATAAGAGTGTATGCCAGTTGTTTGAAAACTAGCAGCACAGTAGCATCACCTGGAGAGCTTCAAAAACACAGATGCCCAGGCCCTTTGTCAGATCCTCTGCAGGTGGGACCCAAAACATGAGAAGTTACCCAGCTAATTCTGATGCACCAAGTTGAGAAACTGCTGTAAAATTAAAAGGGGAAAAAATGAAAAGGACTATGTGAAAATGACGGATGAAATAAGTGAAAAGGATATGGGAAAGAACAGATAACCAGGTGGCAATAAAACAGCAGAGAGAGAGAAAATGCCTTTGGTTGGGTAATTAGGGAGGCCGCTGGTCATCTCTGAAAGTGAATTTTGAGTAGAGTGGTCAGTGTGAATCTAGACAGCAGTAAATTGAAGAGAGAGTGGGCAGGTGAATAGACAGAGACTGTGAATATTCTCTCTTTCAAGCTTAACTACCA
>NW_006434897.1:6076404-6088046 GCF_000325575.1 Pteropus alecto | reverse complement strand
AGTGGAAGCATAGATAAGAAGGGTAGTTATGTCAAGGGGTAATTTTGTTGTTGATTTGTTTTTAGAATGGAGGAGACATGTGCATGTTTGTGAGTGACTTGACACTCAAAAGAAAGAGAAGAGCTTTGAGAGGAGTTTATATACTTCTGTTTGTTCTGTTAGAAAAATAAAAGACTTATGTTATCTAGTGATATTAAGGAAGATTACAAAAAATATTGAGTAATTTGTTGATCTAGAACCCAGAAGATTCTAAGAGGTGGAAGAAGTGGCCAGTGCGTGCAATTTCTGAGTGCGAGATTCAGCAAGGCTATTGGGAATGGCATTGGGTATGGTGCATACACCCTCAAGTTTGTGTCTTTTGGATAAACTTTCTCTTTTTCCTGTTTGCTAACTTTTCAGCTAGAGTAAGAGGACCTTACTTTTGTCTGTCTTTCCTTGATTGAATGTTGAACAAGTTCTCACAATTGCTCTTACAGAACTATATCACATTGCTCAGCTATCTTTGCTATGGAGAATATTGCCTAAAAAAATAAAAAGCTACAAAGTGTTTAGATTTAATATGGGTGAATCATGGCATCTGGATATGTGCAAATTAAAGGTGTCTTTAGGAATGAATTAGATGGAATGCCGTTAGGTAAAAAATGTGCCCATTAAAAATATTTTAAAATATCTTTCATTTTGTACTAGAAATAATTTTTTTTTCTGTTTATTAAAGTTAAATCTTAATTTCTAAAAGTCATTTAACTAATAAAGACACTAACTTGAAGTCCTGGAATAAATTGTTTAGTATGTGGAAAAATAATCATAACATAACAGCAGCATAAAGTCACATAGCAATCATCAAAAATTCTTTCATACATATTATGTTCTTAATATCTCATAGGAACCTTATGAGGAAGGTAGAAAATATATTAATATTCTTATTCTAAAGATAGAAAAATAGGTTTAATGATGTTATGTGACTTACCTTAAAACATAGAATCAATGAGTGGGATAGCTGTGCCATAACTCTGGGCCTTCATCTGAGATGCAAGTGTCTTTTGGCAAGATCTCATTGGCCTTATGTAAATGTGAAGTGATATACACAACTGCATAAACATCCAGGAGAAATACGTGGAGAATTCTGTTCACTGGTCTCCAACTCCCACTCTTATTATCCTGTTGTTCAGTCTTCCTAATTCTCAGCCTCTCTCATTCTCCCCTGATAGAGTTCCCTTCTTGATGACAGAATCACCATCTTCCCAGGTCTCAATGCAGTGATCTTCAAATTTTTGTTAGCATTCCTAAAAGAGCTTATATATACTTATATATTTTTATTATATATAAGTATAATATACATAATATGTAAAGTATATATTTTAAGTTGGCATCTAAAATTTTTATCTTGAAATTAAATAGTGGGAAAAGACATTATGTCTGGGTATATTATAAACAATCTTTAAATAAAACAATGACCTAAAGAATGCAAACATTCCAATGATTTCTTACCCCAAATCATCCATTGACAAAATATGACAACAAATTCTTCCTTCATAGTAAGGAATTTTACAGTGTTCCTTTTCCTATTTTAGTTTGTATTTCTACACCATTTCCTTCATAGATTTTTCCCCAAATATAATACATTATGTGCATAAAGGTTTTTATTGATTATTTCATACTTCTCTGTAATAAAAATACACATATAAATTTTATTTTTTATGACCATATTTAAATGTTAAATTTCTTTTGAATTAAGTTCAGTATATTCACTATGATTAGTACATGATTTGTCTAAAGAACCCAAATATATTGCAAATTTTAATAAATAATTATTTAGTTTAAAGACTAAATTTTTATTGGACATACATCTTTTAATAGATGTAATGGAGCTGTCTTCCCACTCAGCTCATTTAGCATGTTTGAGTGTTACTTTCTGCTGATATGACAGGATAAAATAAATTTTATTTCTATCTGTCACTAATAATAGATTCAAACATGAATTGAGATTCTTCTCATCCATAAATAAGTAAATAGGAATACATGGAGTTATAGTGTAACATTTCACTCAACTAATTGCACATCTTACAGATAGTAAGCCAAAAACCACATAGTGTTTTTATCATCAAAATTTATGTTCAGTGACCCATTAGCTGGCATATAAGGTCCTCTTTCAATTTTGATGAAAGCAGAGAATTTTAAACTACTTAGTTTGCAAAAGTATTTGTTACCCTGTCATTACAGCCCCTAACTCTCTTAACTACCACACTAATATTCCCAATTATTTACTTGTGGCAGCTTGGAGATTTTTACACCCTTATGCAATATACCATGGTAAGATTGGGAAGCAAAGGATGCCTTTATTTTGGAAAGCAGAAGGCAAGATCTCAAGGCAATTAGTTTTAGGATGAAATGCATGTGGAAGTTAAAGATGTAAATACTGATTCCTCTAAAAATATTTTTACTTCTGTACCTCTAAGAAAATTTTGCACATGCTGGGTACTTGAATCCGAGTTTGAAATCCTAGTGCCTTTAAATTCCTCTTTATCTAAACTGAAAAGTATTTTCCCTTTGTCATTTATATGTCATGTTTTATAATACTTTAGTTTAAGATGTCATTTCTCCAGGTAATTTGCATATGAAGAGAACATTCTAATGGTAGAATTAAAAACTGGTCTCTCTTAAAGACATTTCAAGTCACTGCCAAAAATTGGGGGAGTAATTTTGGGGAGCAAGGAGGCTTTCTTGATGCCACTGAAATGAAAGTTCACTCAGTCCTGTCAGCTCTGAAAGTAGACCTTTGTTGGTTTCATCAGTGAGCAAGGTAATGGTGATAACATAAGATGAGTCTTATGTCTCTTTCCTATGGATGGCACTGCTTTCCTGGGGAGCGCCAGCTAGAAGCTAGCCCAAGCCCCTATCTGAAATGGCTAGGGTGTATATTGGTGTCCCAGCCTCTTCCAGCCACCACCACATGATCCTGAGCCCACCTGGTCATTGCTCACTTCTGCAGCACTACGGGTGTCTCCTCTCAGTTCTTTGCTTAGTAGGCAAAGAAGAGCCCAGAGCTCAGGAAGTCCTGGCTTCAGATTTATGCTCCCTCATGAGCTGTGTGAGCCGATGCTAGTTCTTCTCTATGAGAGTCAGTCTTCTCATTTGAAAAAAGGGAATATAAATACCTCCCTCACAGTGCTATTGTGAGGTATATAAAGTGCCTAGCTAGGTACCTGGAATGATCAACACAAGCTCGCTGTTTTCCTCCTTTTTCACTCTTCACCAACATGCTTCATCTTTCTCATCCCCTTCTCTGTCCTCCCAATTTCAGCTCAGGGAAAATGTTCTGCTTTTGAATCTCTTAAACCAGGTCAGGATTCACATTAGGGACCATAGGGTGCCTTCTTCCCTTCCATGTTGCATCTCCTACTTTTCCCACCTTAAAGGATAGTAATTATTCCATAACCATAGGGACTATTTCATAATTTCTCCCTTTTCTTTTTCATTAGGCCAGTCCTTCTGCCCCAGAATCCTTTTTGTGTAGGGAGAAAGAGAAGCAGAAAAAAGAGCTCAGGATGCTCACTCCTGAACTGGGGGACGATGGGGAGAGCAGATGTGCTAAGAGGAAATTTCATCTCTTTGAGACTTGGATAAAGGTTTTAAAACTAATGATGCGTGTGCCATTGTTTGGGGGCAGGATGGAGTAGAGACTGATGTCATTAAAAGAGCAAGTGATGAGGACTAACTTGAAGTTGCAAGAGAAAGGAACTGGAGAATTCAGAGAGGTAAAATGAGAACTATAAAAATGTAGGTGGTCTAGGTCTAGGTAAAATAATAGTAATATATAAATTCCTATTATTTTTACCTTATTACTAAGTACAATAATGAATATCAAATTAATGTTATAAAATTTCTTTTGTTAAAAATCTTTTCTACTTATACCTTTAAATATTAGTGTAGTGTGATGATTTGCTTATAACCTAAAAGAATTAGAAAATAATATTTATATAGACTGATTAAAATGTCATGTTCTAAAATACATGTATCCTAATTATATCTCTAGAATGGACTCACAGAACGTAATTGGAAATATGTATTTAAGTCTAATATATGAACTAGATTGGCCAATTTAATACTTAATCACTTATATATTCCTGGTACAATCTTAAAGACTTATAATCTAATGTTGAGTTGACTTTGTCTTAATAGAAACATCAGTGAAGGCTGAAGAAATTCAGACATTAAGATATTTTACTTTTTGTTTTTAGATTAACAACATTTCTCTGTTTGTTTGTTTTTTAGAGTGATTTGGGTTTTATCCTATCTTTTTTAGTATATCCTTACTCATCTAATATTGATAATAATTGAAGAATATTTACTGTATGCCAGGTACTAAGTAATTTGTATATTAATTCATTTTATCCTTAAAAATCTTGTGGAATGGTTTCGATAATTATCCTTATTTTATAAATAAGGACACTGAGGCACATGGAAGATAAGAAGCTTAGCCAGGAGAGGCACAGAAATGGCAGAGATCAATTTTCAACCCAGGCAGTTGGGCTCTAGAGCAGCCCTCTTAGCTGGTATGGTAGGGACTGCTTCTTAAAGTAAGATTCTCAGTTGCACACAATGGTATTCATCGACACCAAACATAACAACAGAATATGCAAGTAGGACATCCTGAAATCGCCTTGTAACTATTTTTATTACCTCTTAATAAAATTCCATGTAACTTGAGTCAATTACTTCAAATATGCCCCCCAACTTATTGAAAAGACTGCAGTTACTGAGCCACAAGGACAGAAATGGTACTTTGCTTCATTGCAACCCTGACAACGAATTATGGTTTATGTGCGAAGCCTTTTATTGTTTTCTGAACTTCAACCTATTTTTCTCTCTTCTTGAATGTTTTATACATAGCTAAAAATAACATCTAACTCAGAAAGACTTCTCCCATATATAAATCAGATGGTTTGCTAAATGTGAGGGATGAGAGGAAGCAAAGTCTCAGGATGAACTCAACAAGAAGCATTGAAATGACCAAAATATGAACAGGATCCAGAGGCCAGACTGAGTCCCTGACCCCTGATTAACCAAGATTACCTTACAAATAAATAGCATTGAAAGAATAATTAATTACTTACTATTCATTACAATAAAAATCTAGCACAACAAATGATATATTATTTCTTGGGATTTTACATAGAGTTTATGTAAGGAGACTTACTGTTTAATTCCTTCAAATGGAAGAGTGTCACTTTACCTAGTGGTGTTGGGTTCTGGAGTCACCACATGAAAATGATATTTTTTTCAATAAAAGGACATATTTTCAAAGCTCTTATATAGATTATTTTTGCTGGTTTCGATAATCCCTTACATGATAAACAGAATTATTCTCACACATTGTTGTCCCTTCCATATATCCTCTCCTAAATTTTCAGTTGATACTTTATCATTTTTGTCTAAAATAAAAGGAAAAATGTGTGGGTTTTTTTTCCTATCAATCTCCATGTTCAGTTCATAGTGCTAGATAGACCCGATCTAAGAGAAGCAGAACTCATCACGGGTTTTTTTGTTTGTTTGTTTGTTTGTTTTTTGCTGTTGTTTTGGTATTTCAAAACTTTCAGAGAGAAAAATCACTTCATTTATAGAAATAATGGGAATTTTGAGAAATTGAGGCCTCAAAATCATGTTGTGCTAGCTGCATTCCTTGTGAGATCAACCAAATCTGGACTCATTATTTTCTTTTCTGCCCTCAAATCTTTTCTTCTTCCTTTATCTTTGATCCACATTTAGGTATCCAAGCCAGAAACTGGAGACTGGTTCTTCTTGCATCCTCCTTTCCACATACAGTCGACTCTTCCTCCCTATCCTTGGTCCCTTCAAATTATTTTCTGGATCCATTATTTTCTCCCCAATCCCATTGCTACTTCCTTAATTCTCTCTTTGTGGTTTCACCAGGATTGTGGCAAGAGCCTCTAACTGGTCTCTAGCTTCCCCTGTGCTTCCTTTCTAATCCACACTGTCCCCTATAAAAACCTTTCTTAAAGCAAAGTATCATTATGCTTCTTCATTTTAAATCCTTCACTGGATTGCAGCAACTACAGGTAAAGGCCAGAGAATAGCACTGGAGTCCCCAGATGATCTCCTGAAAGCAGTTTCTCCATCCTTACTCCACTCTCTTTCCTTGGACAATAGTTTATACCTAACTGGACAGTTAGGTATAACTGGACAATAGTTTATACCTAACTATCCAGTTAGACTCAGACTCCCCAAGAGGGGCCCCAAGTCCGTGTAGGAGAATCTACCTACTCTTCCTCGAATGTCCTCTTCATCCTCTACTTTCCTTCTTTGCCTTCCCAATAAACTTAATTCTACTCTTCAGAAACTACTTCAGACATTTCCTCCTCAAATGTCCTCTCTTCACACTGTTTGAACCTCAGTTTACCTTCATCCCGCATGTATATTTATGGTTTCTCTGTCACATTGCATTTACTTGTCTATAGGTTTGTCTTCTTTTCCAGAGAGCTCCACAAGCAAACACTTATCTGATTTGTCTCTATCCCTCAGCACTTAACACAGTGCCTGACACATAACAGATATTCAGTGTTTGTGGAATATAATTTCAATCACAAGATATCTAACTCTTTGTTAAAAATTAAAATTCTTGGGAAGCTGTGTCTTAGGCTCAGGTTACCATGATCATCTAGATTCTGTGTTTACTAGATGAAAGCCTGTAATAATTACTCAAACACCTTTTTAAAAATTTCCTAGCAAACATATAGGTATATTGTGAGCTAGAGGGGTGTGCCACTTTCAAAGATGCCTGAGCTAAAAACATACTGGACACAGGACACTTTAGACTCATAAGTGGCAGTTAAACATTGGGGATCCCCAGCATAATTCTAGAGGCCCTCATGTATCTCATGATTTCTCTAATT
The DNA here is from genome assembly GCF_000325575.1 of Pteropus alecto. Lineage (NCBI taxonomy): Eukaryota > Metazoa > Chordata > Mammalia > Chiroptera > Pteropodidae > Pteropus > Pteropus alecto. The sequence goes on along the minus strand of NW_006434897.1, from coordinate 6,081,135 downwards.
AGTCCATTCAGAATCCAGGGCAACTCTGTAGGATTTTTCCTTAGGCAGTGGGGATTTGTGTTCTTAATCTCCAACAGAACTTAATGAGAAGGGCTATTTAAAATAGTCTTACTAAATGTATTTAATATTAATTTTGATAGTGAAAGCACCAACTTTATAGAAACCTAAAAATGTATGTGTACAATAAACTTGATTCCACCACATCATGATATTGTTTACACATTCAGTGAATTCTAATTAAACAGCTACTATTTGCCAATTCCAGGCCACACAAATGTAACTTTTTTAAAAAAAAAAAAAAAGCTGTGGAGCTTACATTCTGGTGGAGGAGACAATTAATAACTAAAAACATAATAAGTAAACTATAGACTGTATGCAATGGTGAAAATGGCTGTGGAGAAAATAAAGAAAAAGAAGGTGAGAAATTGGGCGCATAGGCAGAGGGAGATGTTGCAGTTTTAAAGGCTGATCAGGAAGTGACTCACTGAGGTGATATCTTAAAAAAGACCTAAAGGAGGGAATGGAACAAACTGCAGATATCTGGGAAAAGATCACTCCAGGAGGGTGCACCAGCAGACTCAAAACTCCCAAGACAGGAACACCCCTGATGTGCATAAGGACCAGCAAAAGAGCCGGTATGCTAAAGTGAGGAGAGACAGGGAGAGAGTGTAGTCATATGCCACATAACAGCATTTAGGTCACCCACAGACCACATATACAACAGTGGTCCCATAAGATTATAATGGAGCTGAAAAATTCTTATCACTTAGTGACATCATAGCCATCATAACATTGTAGCCCAATGCATTAGTCACATGTTTGTGGTGATCCTGGTATAAACAAACCTACTGAGCTGTCAGTCATATAAAAGTAGAGCACATACAATTATGTGCAGTATGTGATACTTGATAATGATAATAGAAAATTATGTTACTGGTTTATGTATTTACTATACTATACTTTTAAAATTATTTTAGTGTTCTCTTCCTACTTATTAAAAAAAAGTTTGCTATAAAACAATATGCCATGTTATACCAGCAACAGCTTCATACATCTCCTGTTTATCACGTCTCTTGCTTACATCATTTTCTCTTATGCTTCATTTAATCTTATTGTTTTATGCAGTAACTATACAAAGCATTTTGTATATGCTATACAAATTTGTGGCCCAGGAGCAATAGGTTATACCATACAGCTTAGGTGTGTAGTAGGCTAGACCATCTAGGTTTGTGTAAGTGCACTCTATGATGTATACAAAACATTTATCAGACTGTATCCTGGTCGTTAAGCAGCACATAAATGTAAAAGAAGTGATCTCAGAGAAGGCAAGGGTCACGGCGATGTGGGTCCTTGTAAGGACTTTAGCTTTACATTTAGTGAAATAGGGAGCCACTGGAGGATTGGAGATGTGGTGTAGTGTGATCTGATTTAGAGATAAAGATCACCCTAACTGCTGTGTTGAGAGTAGCCTGTTGAGGGCCAAGGGGGAAAGCAGAAGGTAAATGATGAAGGAGATGAATAATCCAGAAGATTTATCAGGACATGAACAATCCACGAGATTGCAATAATCCAGGAAAGAAATGATGGGGACTTGAACCAAGAAGCGGGTGGTAGTGAGAGGATGAGATTTCAATGTGCTGCTCTGACATTAAATGGACAAGGGAAGAGGAAGAGAAGAGTTCAGGCCAAGATAGAGGTTTTTGTCTAAGTAGAAGGATGAAGGGCATTAACTGAGATGGGTAAGGCTGTGGGAGGAGCAAGTTTGGAAGGGCAGTTCAGGAGGTTGTTATTAGACAACTGAGTAGAGTTACAAGAAGGCAATTGAATATATGAGTCTGGAGTTCAGGGGCAGTGTCTGGACTGGAGATAAATTAAGGAGTCATCTGCATGAGACTGGATGAGCTAATCAAGAAAGTGAATGTGGATAGAAAATAGAAAAAAGAAGGGTTCCAAAGTTTGAGCTACCACTTTGAGGGTTACAGACCTCAGCCCAAGGAAGTCATGGGGGATTGGGTAAGAGAGGACAAAAAACCAGGAAAGTGCTGTGTCCAAATAAAGCAAGCGAGGAAGGAGGAGAGACCAACTGGGTCAAACAGTGCTGCTGGGTCAAGTCAGGAGAGCATTGAAACCTCACCAGCACATCTAACAGAGTGAAAGTAATTGGTGACTTTGAAAAGAGCCATTCTGGGGAAATGGTGCAGGTGGAGGCAGATTAGTATAAGTTCAGTAAAGATGACGAGGAGAGGAATTGTAAAGAGAATATAAACAACAATTCCAAGATGTTTTGTGAGGTGAGCAGAGAAATCTGAGGGTGACTAGAGGCAGAAATGAGTGGGATGGGATTCTGTTTTAAGTTGTAAAAAATAACTGCATGTCTGATGGAAATGATTCAGTGGAGAGAGAAAATGAATGATTTAAGAGAGAGCGAATTGCTGGGACTCACCCTTGAATAAGAGAAAAGAAATAGGATGTAGAGCACAAATGCAAGGTGACAGAGAGGAGCACAGAGAGCTGACCCAGTAACAAGACAGAGGGTACAGAACAGGCAAGGGTAGGCACATTGCAAGAGCTTGGGAAGTTGTCTCATAATTGTCAGTTCTCTCAGAAATGTAGAAATCTTGATCATCAACTGAAAGTGAAGCTAGGGAGTGAGGTAGTACCTAAGAAGAGAGGAGAAAGTATGAAATAGCTGTCTAGGAGTGTGGGGCAATGAACAAACAATAAAAATCTGATATGATTTTTGAGCATAATTAATGGCCAAGTTGAGTTCTGTCATGAATTTAAGATGACCCCACTAAATATGGCTGTTCCAGTGCAAGGATACAAAGGTGGTATAGGGGAAGAAGGACCAAGTGATCACCCTGAAGTGAGAGAAGGATGAGAGGGTTGAGGGTACAATGCAAGGGACTGTAGATAAAGTCAAACATTGGGATTTACACTTGGTAAAAAGGAAGAGAGAACATGAGAGGGATGAGAGATAAAGTTGGTAAATTCAATAGGTTATGGGTCCTGTTGCACGTTTGTTGAAATAGAGAGAATGAGCAGGAAAGAAAATGGTAAAAGACGGGATGATTGAAACTGAGTTTATGGAGGGGATACAATTAATGGTAAAGACAAGAGGTAGGCCAGTGCTGCTAAAACTTGAATGTGCACATTATGATGCACACTTTGATTCAGTAAATCTAGGTGGCAGAGCCTGAGATTCTGCATGTCTGTGGTGTTTCCAGGTGACATAGATGTTCTTGGTCCAAGGATCTCATTTAAAAGACAATAGTCTGGAGTGGTATTTCTCGGTCCTAGCAGTAAACCACAGCCCCTTGAGGAGTGTAGAAAATATTGATGCTAGACCAGTCTGGACCAGTGAATCAGAGTTTCTCTGGGTTGGATTTAGAATCGATATATTATAAAAGTTCTCCAAGTTATTTTGCAGTGTAGCCTCTGGCCTAGAGCTATGAGTGTGAGTGAGACCAGAGGTTTTCTGGCCTTTGCATAATTAGAGGCCAAGATCATTGTAGGAAGGAAGTTTATGGAACTGAGGAGCCAAGATGTGGAGTGTCATCTTTTGATTATAAAATCATCCAAAATTATGTGGTGGATGAAATGACTGTGAGCTCAGAGGTCTGTAGATGATTACAAAAAATATAAGAATTGGATGACAAAATACGATGGCATGAGATTTAAAGCAAATTTCTTTAAATGAAACAGAGAGAAAATGGAACAGACAATGCAAAACAAGGAGAACACTTACTAGACCCCCACGCCCAGTGGTTAGATTTTGGAAATCAAATATCTCCCATTTGAGGAGATTCCAGAAGAAACAGGAGCATCACAAAGAGCTAGGTTTTAGTGAGAGAAAAGTGAAAAAAAAAAAACAATCTAAAAAGACATAGAAATTTTAGAGGATTTTGCTGCTGTATTCCAAGGCAGTGTAGAAAGGTTTTGAGACTTTTGGAGGGTGGGTGACGGAGATACAAAGAGCGGGATGAGGATTCTTTCTAGTACAGGAGGGAGCGATGACCTGCCATCTGGACCTGAGCTTCTGGTGCAGATGATGGTCTCGAAGCAGAGCGTTATGGAATACAAACAGGGTGTTGTGGCATGCCTGGGAGTAGGGAACTGGGGGGCAGGGGCTTGCTAGAAGTCAGAGAAGTCCTTGGCTCCCTTCTTCATTTCTACATCTGGTAGAACCCTTGGTTCCTTCAAACAAAGGCAAAAAAGTGAGCCCAGTGTGGAAAACAGACCAAATAGGAGTTTCTCTGGATAAAGCTAAAGTTTGGGGTGGAGATTGGTACACCCCGCACCCCACAGAGCCCATGGGCCTCCTCAACATTGGAGCTCCTCAGGGGCCCTCGAAGCTCCAAGGTTGGTGAGAGACACCCAAGGAAATGCTAAGTCATGTATAAGAAAGTGAAGACCATATACCCAGTAATCATGTAAGTCTTTTTAAATCTTTTGTCAACTGTTCCTATTGCTCTCTTTCTTATATGTAATATACTCTTCATATAAACAAGTCATTTGCAATATCCTTTGGGATCTCTTTATATCATTTATGATCAGGCTAACCATACTGTTGTTAACAGATATTACATACATAGAAGAAACCCTGGTTTTGAACAGTCACGAGTTAGGGCAGACTCTCCAGAGGTAAATCATAAAGCCAAAGTTTGAATCCAAGTGGATTTTTATGAATGAGTTCACAGGAGAGACTCAAAAGTGGGTGGAAAGCACAAG
>NW_006434897.1:6060963-6076356 GCF_000325575.1 Pteropus alecto | reverse complement strand
AGAGTGTGAATTCAGGCTAAATCTCAAGGAGGCAGCTTCAGCCTAATCCTTGCAGGGGACTCTGGACAGTAACAGTTCAGATTCTTATACACCCTGTGAGACAATGCAAAGGGGGACGCTGTAGGGGAGGCTGTGAACCCCTAGGCACTTCCAGGAAAAGAGTCCAGAGCCTGAGGGCCACCTTTCAAAGAAAAGTAGCAGATATGGGTCCTCGAAAGAAAAGCACACAGAGAAAACACACGCGCACACACACACGCACACGTACAATTGGAAGAGACCAAGACCAGCTCAGAGGAACCCGACAGTGCCTTTCTCTTTAAAGAGAAAGCTTTCTTTAGAATGGTATAGGTAACCTAGGTAAAGATTAGATTAAAAAATATAGATTAGTATGAGCTTTCCATTACTATCAAGTAGATGTCTGACAGTCTGAGTTTTACTACCTTCCCTCGTGCACGTCTAGCAGGATCATATTACCACACACATAGGGCCTTGTTTTGAGAAAATCAAGGTCAAGTGGGTATGCGTATCTGATGAAATATACCAAGCATGGCTCTGATTTAATGTGCTGTCTGTATTTAAAAACATAATGCTTGCTTTAAAACGCCACTGTTTTAGATGGATTCCATTCTCTTTCTTATTTCCATTAGTGTAAATACCAAAAATGGTTACCTATTTCAAAATTTGCATTATTACAAATAGTTTCTCTTATCTACTTCCTCATACATTGATTTCAGGATTGTCGCTGGTTTCTGTTTTTCTCTTTAAATTGTGGCCTCTCATATGGATTAGAGAAGTATTATTTTAGAGTCCCTGCATTAGATTTAATTTAGAGCTGTGCAAAGTCAAGCCCACTGACAGATTTAGAGATTAATTTCCAGACCTCTTGTGGTGCCAGAGAAGCTCCTTAAGATTTTGAAAATGGCAACACTATTGACTCCCTACCACTAAAGGTTACCTGTATCCACATCCACACTAATGCAAAAGAAAAGTTTAAGTGTGGTAAATATCAATGTTGTTTTGCTTTATGGAAAAGAAAAAAAACTGTGCAGAAATAAAAATAAGAAGAGATACAGAACAAGAAATAGTTTATCCTTCCTCATAAAGACAGCTTATACAGCTATATCTTCCTTCCTTTCATTCTGTAGGGATCACATTGCTATTTCTAAATTGATATTATTTACATAGAAAAAAAGTAGTTTAAGGTCAGGTTCCCCAGAAGAAAACCACTAGCTAAAGATTTAATGCTAGTGATATACAAAAGGAGAGATTTGAGTATGACTTATGTACTATTTGGGTTGTATTGAGAGTTGGTAGAAAACCTTTTTTTCTGCCAAGTATTTTAGCTTAGTTGCATCTCCAAATATGTGTTTACTACATTTTAAAGTAAGTGCATTTTCAGGGAAATTTAATCCATATGTTTCAGCAAGGCTACATGTAAATCATTTAAATGTTGTTTTATTAGAGCTACATGATGTGTGAGATGCCTTTTGAGCTTTTTAAATAGTTCTTATACTCTTTACTGAAAAGCAGCAGGTAAATTGTGAAGAGTAAACAAATCAAATAACAAAAGGTTTGAGTTCCGTTTGAAATGTTTAGCCTGTTATTCTTGGTTGGGTTCTGAACTTGGCAGTGCACATTCCCTGTTCCTGCCTACAGGGCAAAGTGAAAACAATTTGAACACTGTATTTCCCAATGGGTTCATTGACATTTGAGAATAGCATAGTACAGATAGAATCAGCATGTTTGGCAGGTAAGTGATACTTCATATGACCTCAGAAAGTTACTTCCTCCCAGTTTGCAGAAGTTCATAGCATGGAGCAATGTTATGCATATTGCAAAACCCAAGTTAGACAACCAGCCATTAAGGGATCCATACTGGTGAATATCTATTTCTCTTGTGCATCTTTAGGTGGAATGGTTGAAAAATGAAGACATAATTGATCCCGTTGAAGATCGGAATTTTTATATTACTATTGATCACAACCTCATCATCAAGCAGGCCCGCCTCTCAGATACCGCAAACTATACTTGTGTTGCCAAAAACATTGTTGCCAAGAGGAAAAGTACAACAGCAACTGTCATCGTCTATGGTGAGTGAGATTTGGGGGCTTAGTTTAGTTCATGTCAAACTGCAGTTTCTCTTTTTAATTTTAAAATACCAAACAAGAGGTCCCCTTTCAATCCCCATTGCTTCTCTCTTCCAGCTTCTCACTGCTTCCCTATTACTCATATAAAGACTAGACTTGGATATTCCTAGCCCTTTGTCAGTCAATTCATAGGGAAGTGAAAGGAATCTACCTAAGTGTCAGTAGATGGTTCTGCTTCCCTAAGTCTTCCCCTTTCCATATCCTGGACCACTGAGATCTAAAGGGAGTTTGGAGATGAAGATGCTTAAAGCAGCCTGCTACTACTTCTGTGGGCCTTGGTTCAGTCCAGTGATTGCAAATCCTTAGGTAAACTGGAGCTGACATGTTCCCCAAACACATCAAATCAACTTCAACTTCCTAGACCTTTCTTTACACACTCCATCAGAGGCATTCAGAGTGAAGACAAGCACTGCCACCCCCAAGTGGCCCTAATCCTAACCATGTGGCAAGGTTTAACATAATGACTTCTTTAGGAATCTGCCCTCCAACTCTCTGGCCCTTTCTAATCTATCTCATCTCTAAGCCTATCATCTCTTCAGAACTAGTAAACAATTTCTCACTTAATTTTGCTTTGGCATATGTTTTATGCCCCAGTATGGTTTAGAACTCAGTGGATTTTTAGCCATTTCAGGAGTGATTCCATGTCCCCAGCTTAATTTTTAAGTTCCTTTATGGATTAAGAGATTGCTCTGTACATTTATGTATTTCTCACAGTTTAGACACATAGTAGGTCTTCATATCCTTGATGAGTTATTATCTCAGAGGAAACTGAGCAACCCTGGGAAGGATTTTGAGGTTATGCCACCTACAGAATGATATGGCTTTTATTTAGAATGCAAAGAAAATTTTAATGGCTGTTTCAGTGTTAAATATACTTCAAGCCCTTAGCGTCTGGATGACTGAAGGAGTGACAATCACTAGCAAGTATCTGGTTCATGGTAGTGACTTGCAGCAGGTAATACTATTTGGATAGATGTGTCTTCATGTGGTAGGAGTTATGAGAACAGAAACCACAGTGCATTTCCAAAGGCTGACTGTACTGATGCTTTAAAACTGTCATTTTCATCGCAGAAGAGATGCATACTATATATTCTTAGTCCTCTGAATACTTTGAGGTTTAACTTCCTAGACAGATACTGACTATGTTGAATCATAAGCAATTGCCTTTCTTAAGTCACAATGAAATGTTTCCTACTTTTTGTCTTTTTCTAAACTGATGACTTAACAGCATTGAAAATACAAAAGAGAAATGGGACACATTACAGCACATTACCAATTACAAATAACTAATGAAGGCAGACTCTGTATAGATGTGTTACGTAGATGTTTAATACACAGGCAAATCTCCTTTCTTATGTATAGCAAACTTTCCATATCCAATAATTACAATAAAAAGTCACAAGAAATCAATAATTACAAGCCAAACATTGTCTTCAGGAAGGATCAAACATAAGTAGCAAGTATTTTAATTTCAAAAAACAACATGGGACCAGGGGTCTGGAGTCTTGTGTTCCAGGACTAGTTCTACCAGTAACTGACCTCCAATTGGTCATTTAACCAGGATGCTCAGGGCCCTTGCCACCTTCTTCATAAAATGAGGGAATAAGCCTAGGATCTTCAAAAACCTTTTTTCTTTAAAAGTTTATGATTATTCATTTCTCATTAAAATCCTAGTAGAGCAATACATGTATGCTATAACTCCAAATATTTGCTTGCCGATATGCTAGTAAGTAATTTATATTGACAATTTCACAACATTCGGAGTTTTGTCAAATTGAACAGGTTAAGTTGCTTTTTGGAAGACTAACTGAGACTCTACCTAGCCATCTGCTTGTCCTTTTCATGGCCTCATAAAATAAGTTGTCCAAGGTTCACAGATTGGGCTTACCAGAAGTCCACACAAAAACATATACATCTAACCAGTATTTCATTTTTGAGTCAGTTGTATATATTTATTTTTGTTATTGTTGTTTCTAGAATGCAAATATATATCTAATACAGAAAATTTGAGAAGCACAGAAATGGTGAAAAAAGAAAATACCTATAACCTTCCCAACTTGTCAGAGATAGTTTTAAAAAGAATGATATATATATACTACTATTTTCTATGCATAGATAGGATTTTGAAATAAAGAATATAAATCCATTTTTTTACTTAAAACATAATGTTGGAATATTCACCTATTATTAAATATACTTCTTCAACATCATTTTTAATGGCTGCTTAGAAGTCAATCACATGAAATACATGGTTCACTCTACCATTTTCCTATTTCTGAACATTATAGTTATTTTCAATTATTTATTTCTATATAAAAAATAACTACCGTGAAAATACTCGTCTTAGTCTGTATATATAACACATTCATGATTATTCCCTATTGCACAGGTTTCTAGAAAAGGGGATGTGGGCATATGTTGTGCACATAAAAAGTTTGTGTTACTTGAATGGCTAACACTTTTTACTATCAGGAGGCGTATGCATATACTAGTCGTGTCAAGTCTTAACTACTATCAAATTTTGTTAGAAATTGCTTAATTACAATAGTTTCATACACTCACATTACTGGAGTATTAAAATATATCAAAGTATTTTTTAGAGTGAAATCTCCATGAGTAAATAATGAACACAATGTTAGAGTGTAGATTTTATCATCTCACCTATACTAACATCACCATCAAACACTGTAATTAGCCTTTATACACAAAATAGGTATCCATTTCAATGACATCAACTAATTGCAAAATCAATCAAATAGCTACTCAATTATTTAAAAATCCAGCAATATAAGACTTTATTTTTTTAACCAGATTCAATGGTTAGTTAATAAAACTAACTACAAATCCTTAAAAGGTTATAGTTTATATATGCTAAAAAAAAAAAAATCAACCATCTGTTAAAAATAGGGTAAATGAGTTTATTCAGTTCTCATGTTTCAGATCCACTTACAGCCTTGGCATAAGGATATAAACATTTGTTATTTGAGATAAGCTGTCAAAAGTAATTTTTGGAGCTTAACTAGGTAAGGGGATGTATTTTTTTTTTTTTCAAGAACACTGGCCAAGAAAAAGAGAGCACAGTCCTATTTACTTTTCTGAATAGGTTAGTTAAGTGTTGGTAATTTATTTTATTTATCTCTTTGCTTAGATTCTTCAGTTCTGCAATAAAACTATGAATGAAATAATGTTCAATGTCTCTTTTAGATTTGAAATTTTAGATTTTTTTATGATCACTTGGGAGATAACTTTTTATGTGTTGTGTATGGTTTGTGTGTCTGTCTGTGTGTGCATGCTCATACATTTAATCCATATTTCATTATTTACCTCCTTTCAGTAAATGGTGGCTGGTCCACCTGGACAGAGTGGTCTGTGTGTAATAGCCGCTGTGGAAGAGGGTATCAAAAACGCACGAGGACCTGCACCAACCCAGCACCACTTAATGGAGGTGCCTTCTGTGAAGGGCAGAGTGTGCAGAAAATAGCCTGTACCACATTATGTCCAGGTAAATAATCCTGTGCTTTCATTCCAAATGTCTCCTACCATTCTAGAAATATGTTTTAAGAGATACACACAAAGCCTTATTTTTGACCTGAATGTGTGATAAACATTATTTAAATTCATCATACCATTCAATGCTTATATTTCTTGGAAATCAAGTATTTTCCCCCAAAAGAGCACTCAACTTTATTACCTAAACATACAAAATAGTATAAAACAAGAGATTAAACGCTTATGGTGGATCCAAGGTTTCAAATTTTATAATTCAAGGGATTTGAGCAGCATTGAAAGCCATACATTTTAGGAATAATAACCCTTGATCTTCAGAGAGCCATAGAAATTAATTGGAACTGAAATTTAGAAAATGTTTTAGACTGAAATATTTGATATTTGGTGTCAGTTTATGGGCAAGGGCAAATAAAACATTTGGAATGAATTAAAAGGAAGTGTAAGCTTTGTGACACATAAGCTAATGGATTTTGAAAATACAATGCAGTCAGCTCTTTACTATCTGTACATGTTGTCACTTATTTTGTGAGTTATTTGCAGTAGTACCTATGCCAAGATTGCATTCCTCTGCCTCTGAACATATTTCTGTGCTATTTCATATTGTCACCAGCTCTTATCCCTAAGTAAACTAAGTTAAAATCTACCAAAATCAAAACCAAAACTCACTAAAATGCCTAAATGTACAATAAATTGAAAAGTTAAGCTAAAATTATTTTAAAATAATCCATAAATTTTGTGCACTTTATTGAGGTAGTTGTTATATTGCCAATTTGATTAATTAGATACACACTCTTACTTTCTTTTATTTTGCCTAATTTTTGTCTGGTTTATTCTTTAGGGTTGAAGAAATGAACTAAAGAAAAAATGTAATATATATTTTATATTCCTGTGTTGATTTACAAATATCAAAACGATATCCCACACTAAACCCTTTGAGAACAATTGTTTATGGAACAAATTTTGATTCTTAGCCAGGCTTAGAATTTCAATATTTTATCTTGTATTCTGTTATATTTTCTCTTGATGTTGACTTCCACAATTAAAAATGCACTGAGCATTTCAAGTTGAAATAAAAGTGTGTGTGTGTGTGTGTGTGCGTGTGTGTGTACATTTTGGGATGGTCTAGGTAGGTCAAAGCAAATGCCTTTTCTCCAGATAGCTAGGGGCTGCTTGTAGAGCCAGCTTTAAATGCTGTACGATTCAAATATTAATGATTTCATCATTTTTTTCATGTGGGCATGTTTATATCTCTTTACATAATATATTTACATGATAATTTGAATATCAAATCATATAGTAGACTATTAAAATTGATATAATTTCTATAAATGTGCAGGTATAAAATGCTATGTGTATTAGATGTTCAATAAATGATATTTATATTGTTTTACATTGAATTCCAGAAAATCATAATTGTTTATGTATTTCAGGGAAAATTTTTTAAAAATTAACTCATCAATATTTTTATTCTGTTTATATAAGAACCTTTAAAGAATACATTTTAAAATATGACCTTAATGAAATTTACTATATATTTTTTTTCAAATTGGGATTGAAGTTGTATCCTTTTAAAATAAACGTATATCAGTTCATTATCATTAACACTACCGACAAGCCAGCCACAAAAATTAGGAAAAAGTGAGTCAAATCTAAATGACGGAATCACAACAAAAACAAAAAATAGTAATGTGACTAAAAATATTTTAAAAATAAAAATAGAAATGTATATACCATAAAATAATGGAACAGAATCATCAAATAATAAGTAGAAAATAATATAGTCTTTTCAAGAAGGCATTGAAGATCTCAGCAGAATCAAGCAGCCTGGATGAAAAAATAAAATAAAAAGAGTATATAAGACATAGATAATAGATAGGTAGATGTTAGATAGATGGATGGATAGATGAATGGATGGACAGATGGACGGATGGATGAACAGATGGATAGATGACAGGTAGATGATAGATGACAATAGATAGATGATAGATAGATAGATAGATAGATAGATAGATAGATAGATAGATAGATAGATAGATAAAGATAGATGTGTGGGCAGATAGGTAGATTTCTTCCTCACTCTACTAACCTCTTCTCACTATTCTCACATAGATTTACTTGAGCTGCCTACATGGTACTGTGCATGAAGGAATATTAGATCTAAAAAGAATTCCCCAAATTTTGCCCTTTATAGAAAAAGGGGCACCACCACAATTTATTCTTATGTAGCTCCTAGTGACAGCTTTGGTTTCTATGTGTCCCAATAAGCTTCTTTTACTTTATCAGTAAGGAAAAATCACACAGCTCAGAAGGAGAGTTCACAGAGCCCAGTCATGTGCAGAGTATGCTCTACTTCCAGTAGTTGAAATGAATGTAGTCCTCCTTAGTGGGACATTTTCTTCAGTTGTATTTTGTTTTGTTTTGTTTTGTTTCGTTTTTATACCTGAGCTCTTATGCCCTAAAGAAACTTCTTCTCTCTTTGACCTGATGCTGGGTTTTTTTCTGTGGCAGTGGATGGCAGGTGGACCTCCTGGAGCAAGTGGTCTACTTGTGGGACCGAGTGCACACACTGGCGCAGGAGGGAGTGCACGGCGCCAGCCCCCAAGAACGGCGGCAAGGACTGTGACGGTCTCGTCTTACAATCCAAGAACTGCACCGATGGGCTTTGCATGCAGAGTAAGTCTGAGCAAAGAACAGACACTGGGGAGGTCTGAAATTTAACTGTTTGGATTTCCTTGAAGGAAATATTAGATATTAAAAATTATTTGAACAACAAAAAAATACAATGATATACCAATATCCTTGTTCTCTCCCCAAATCGAAAAAGCTAAACTCTCAGGAACCAGAAGGAATAATAACTATGTCCATATAACAAATGGCATGCACAGTATTACATTCCGATGAGGCAACAGTGGTTTAGTCATTTCTAGAGGTGCTGTCCTTTTTTCCAGACCAGGGAACCACTACCCGATTTTATTAGAGTGCACAAGAGGACATCCTAAACATCTCATAGGGTCGCATGACTTCCAAAAAAGTAAGCTTCATTGCTGTTAACAAGCTAGTACCCATGGAGTTTAGAGGAATGCATAACATACATAAGGACAGGAAACATTTCTGCTGGTAGATTTACCAATTTACAACAAGTGTTTAGTGGGATCATCTTCACAACTTGAAAATGCTGGATTTTGTTAGAAATTATAATGTTTATTTAAAAAAATAATGTTTAAAAAAAAGCATAGGTTTTAAAAATGGGTGTAAAAGATTGGCTCAGGAATATCATGAGTGCTTTAAGCTAAATATTCCCCATTTTTCATACTTTATTCCTTTGGTTTTCTTAACAAAATGGTTGTTTGGTTTTCATACCTGTGAACTCTTACCCATTTATTGAAGAGCCCTTAGCTGTACAAAACCTACCATCTCCTTCATGACCATGAATTAAGTTACTAAGAGTTGTTCTGAAATCACACCTATACAGATGAATAGATCAAACAACATACTGTCTTTGATCTTAACTAATGGCGGCCAAATGTTGACATTTCTTGTAACATATCACCATTGCTTGCACGATACAAGACACCAAATTTATTTGTGTAGAAGCATTTGTTTTTGTCATATAAGAAGAAAATATTTTATTCTCACCATTTGTGAAATTCTGTTTACTTTGCAGAGTTTATACACACAGGGACCTTTAAAAATAAATCTTACTTAAAATACAAATAAGTAATTATGTTGCTGATACAGAATAAAAATCCAAAGGCCTTTTATTTTTCTGTCTATGATAGGTTGCATCTTTTGAGAACTGGCTGCTGCTGAGTGTAAAAAGCACAGCTTCTGATTGTGATTTGGGGACTGCTGCTGTGCATCTCACTGTTTGTACCTAAAATGCAAGAATGAAAAGAATACAGCTGTTTTACTAACCATATATCCAGAGATACAGGGTTTGTTCTAGGCGTGAGTTTGAGTGAGAATTAAAATAAAAATACATGGAAGTTATTCTTTTCACATTTTTATAATTTAGTATTCTTCCTTTTAGTGTTTGACAAATTGATTCATGTGATCAAAAAGTAGCAATATTTGAAATTTCTCTCTCTTACTCTCTCTCTCTTTCTCTCTCCCTCCCTCCCTTCAAACCCCCTTACTCCTTCACTCCCTTTTTCCTTCTCTCTCCTTCTCTCAATATTATATTTCAGCTCTGGGTGATTTAATGCCTACTGCTTCTATTGTGCATATTTAAAAATTCCCAAAGTAACCTATTTAACAAAGGATACAATGCAGCAAGATGGAACACAAATGTTTGGATTAAAATCAGTCAGTTAAAAAACTTTTATTTTACAATTTTGATTTGCTATAGTAATGGCCTCTAGTAAGTCAATAAACTCTTCCATCTGCCCTCCTATATCTACTCTAGTGCAACAGTGAATTGTAGTTTGTACTATTGATTTCCTCCATGATAAAAACCACAGAGATATTGCTGTGCTGTGTAATTATAGTATTTTACAGTGTCAGCCATAGTTTCTGTTTACCAGTAAGCTGGGCATTTCTGGCATAACATTGTTGACAAAGTCTTGCAAAGAAATGGTGTTGCTCTTGACCTTTATTTTGGAAAACAGGCTTTCTAATAGTGAAAGTATCATGCCTGCAAGAGGAACGAGTCGATATTAGAAAAAGAATGGGAGTAGAAAAGACAGCCAGAAAATTGCAATTGATGGTTAGAAATTATCACTTAAAGTTTACTTACTTTAAAAGAATTAATGTCTTCGATGCATTAATAATTCTTCAGCAATATTATCGCAAAATAAAGCTAGCCTACTCACCATTGCACCAGATATGCAATACAACCACTACATCCACTTGAAATTATCTACAAATGATTCTGATATAAACGTAGATATACTGCTAGGTAGGAGAAATTCAGAGTTCATAATGAATGTCAGTGGAATTCAGTTACGTAGATAATTAGTATAGTGTATTTAAAAGTCAAATTGGTACTTAAAAGCAATACAATGTGAAATATATAGAAAATATTACTATCAATGCTTATTCAGACTTGTTCAAAACAACCATATTCAGGTACATTACTTCCTTAACCATCTCCTTCATTACAAAATTACAAATATCTTTGACTAAAGATATGTAGAAATATTGGATTAAACATTAAAACCTAAGAGACATACACACATATATGGAATGTGTTTGAGAGGGATGCGGGGAATGAATCAAGTTCAAGAGAAAGATAGGGAAATCCTCAAGTGCCAGAAATGAAGCAGGAACTAAAATCTAGAGAGGTAACTAAGTGAATACCAGAATAACCAAGAAGGGCACTATGCATGTAGGGTGTAACATAAATCCTCCTTGGACATGGATGTAGAGACTGGAAGTTAGGGTTTCAGTTTTGGCACAGAGGCAAAAGCCCTGGATTTGCAAAAGCCAGAGACTGAGAGTTGAAAGCAAGAACCCTGAGTAAAGCTGGGTCTCATAAATGGCCACCATGAACAACAACTAGAAATATTTTACCCACCATCCTAGAGAAGGGAAATTCATGGTAGAGTAAAGGAGAATGAAATCTTCACTTAAATAAAATCTAGTCCTACACCCAGCTCTGGTATGGAGTCTAATATACACTATGAGGAGCAAAAAACAGAAGATGTGTAATTTACATAATTAGTAAAACTTCTGGTATCCCAGCAGAAGCAGACAGCAAGCTATTCTCTAGAGTTTTTTTCACAACCCAAGTGCATTGGTCTATGATAAAAATAGCCTACTCCTGAAAATGAACTTATAATATAAAGTTTCATATCACCCAAGGAAACAATCTGCTACATAATAAATAGGTGAGTTAGCACTATCATAACAGTCTCACAGAGAATTCTGAATGAGACTATATAATAAAAGTAAAAAGACAAACTATTTTTAAAAGGAATATAAGTACAAATGAAAGAATAGAATATTGTAAAAAGGGCAGACAGATTTGGGGGAAATCAAATGGAATGTCTAGAACTGTAAACATGATGATTGAAAATAAAACCCAATGGATGATCAAAAATCAGATCAGATCAGAGAGAACTTTAGATAAAGTTAAAGAGAAAATTAGTAAAATAGAATATAGAGCTCATGAAACTTCTCAGAGTACAGAGAAAAAAGATAGAGTGAGTAATTACATAAAAGGGAGGTTAAAACACATGAAGGATAAAATGAGAAAATCCAAAATTTATTACTCAAGAGAGCAAAATTAAAAATATTTTCAGACAATCAAGAAAGAGAAGGCTTACTACTCATAAACTCTCACGGTAAACTACTAAAACTATAAAAATGGATTCTTTTTAAAAAAGAGAAACCAATTAAGAAGCAGTTGAAAATAAGATGAAATTAAATTATAGATAGCAGTAACAGAATATGGGAAGATGTGATCAAATTTAAAATTTTCTAATTTCTATATATTGTTCAGGAAAAGAACAGTAATACTATTTGCATTAGACCTTACTGATTCAAGTGTTCTAGTTAGAATGTTAATATTGGCTACACACATATAATGTGAATGTATAAATTCAAAATAAGATTTCTAAGGACAGAACAGGAACGAAATAGAAAAAAGAAAATATGTGGTAAATGAAAACAATAAATAAGACGGTATACAACAGAGATCATCATATAACAGGGATAATAATGTAAATGAATAAAATTTCCTATTAAAGGAAATTCAAAATTGTAGGGAAAAAATCCAGTTTTATACTGTTTATGAGACACATACTTAAATCATAATTATAGAGGAAGATTGAAAGTTAAGAAGTGGAACTTACAATACCGTTCAAATTTTATTTTAAAATATCCAATTAATGGTTTTGACTATCTGATTAGGCCAGTCTTAATTCAATTCCATTTCCCATTATGCCTAAGTAACACATATTAGAGATTGTGTTTGCTCATAGTTTTTAGATTTTTGCTTTTCTTAGACTCTATAGTTTTTAGAATGTTTAATTTTCCATTGGATTTTTAATCACAAGTTTTCTAAATTATTTACCAGGCTATTAGTTGTTTGTATAAGATGTCTTAGAAATCCAAATGTTTCCTCAATGCCAACTGAAAATTTTGAAAGATTTTGATGGTTACTTACAAAATTATTTAACATTTTAAAAATATAATGTTAAATGTTAGCAAATGTGTAGTAAAGTGGAATCTCTTGTATTTTGCTAATGAGAATAAAAATTTTTATAATTATTCGGAGAGGTGACGTCTTGACAATATGAGTAAGAGCTTTAAAAGTGTTCATAACCTTTGACTCCATAATCTTACTTCAATGAATAAATTTTAATTAATTAATTTGAATGCCTAAAAAGATATATCAAATATGTCATATTCTCTGTATTTTATTGTAAAAAATGAAAAATCCAAAAGTCCAGTTTAAAAGAGAAATGGTTAAGTAATACATGCTACTTACATAAGGTGGAATATCATATAGCCACTAAAATATTTATGATGGTTTAACAGGAAAAGCAGAATATAGATTTATAGATGCATTTAATCGTAAATATGTAAGAGTAAGCTTAAATGAAATTTATGCATTTATGCTTGTGAGATTTAAATTAATTAGTTTTATTTTTCAATATGCATTCTATTCTCCATATTCTTTACATTCAGTATTTTGTTATGTTTATAATCGTAAATGACTTTTTGAAAAAGAGATGTTGAAGATTGGCGAGAACAACTGCATATCTTGTAAGCAAGATTCTAGGGATTTGAAATGTAGCAAAATTACTGACACATCCTGGGAATTTTGTCACATTAATTCAAATTAGATTGGTTTAAAATTTGCACAAAATTCTTGCATAAAGCATTAGTTTTGTAAAACCCTAGATGTCAAGAGTTACTTACAGCCAGTAAATCTAGTGTATACATAAAAAGATTTTGAAGACGTGGAGATTTGAAACTGAATTAGAACTTTGCATTATTTCCCAGTCGTCTGTTATAAAAACTTGCAAACATACTTAAACTCTGATAAATTGGATGTATTGTGTGATGCTGTGTTACTTCATTTGTGAAACAAGGTCGTGGTCTTTAAGCAATTTCAGAAGCTCCACTAAATTTTTTAGGCCATTCATACACATTAGTCGATAATGAAGCATAATACATATCATGCATATATTATACTGGATATGCCGTCATTGGCCTGAAAAAGTAGTTCCGATACTGGAGTCACCACGTTCAAAATAAGAACTTCCAGAAATTGGTTTAATTTTACCGGACTGCATTATTAAAGATTAATTTTAAAAAAATCAGTCATTTAATGTCCCAGAAAGAAGTTGGACATTTTTGGTTTATAGGCACACTGTTATTTTTTAAAAAATTTAAAAACCAGAGTCCTGTGGTACACTAAAAGGTATGAGTTGCATTGAACAAGAAAGAGTAGACGACGTCGAGTGTTTTCACTATTGAAAATAACTAAACACATATGTCTGATATGTCTGACACGGAAACTTAACATTAATAACGGAGTTAAATTATTTATACTTGATAATACTACAAAATAATGTATCTTATTGAGAAGGCAGTAATAGAAGATTCATTGCATTGTGTATTTAGATTTTTTTATATCATTTCTAAAACTATATGAAAGTAGCCCCTAGTTTTGCCATGTAGTTTTGAAATAGGATTTACATGAAATGGCTCTGATGAGAAAGAGAAAGAGGGAGCGAGGAAGGACACTAGACACGGAAAAAGATTACAAAAGAAGAAAAAAGAAAAAGCACTTAAGACAATCTCCAAAAATGCTAAGCCAATAAGCATATTTATCGCTTTACCTTTTATGTTGAAATACAATTTTCTTACCAAGACCTGACAACTTTTAACTTTTATAATATCTATAATGAATTTGTAGTAAGATCTACTTTGTCATGGTTGGCATATAGTGGTTGAATCCATGCTTACTTTTTCCTTTTGAAAATAGCAATCCAAAGACTTATCCAGAAATGGTGCTTTATATATATTTATGAATTAGATATTACATTACTGCAGATATTCCTATGGACTTTAGTTTTTAATCCCATTTGAAGATTGGAGTCCCACATAGGAATATGTAACAGTTCAATATGAATTTAGAATTAAATCCTTGCTGAAGAGGGTTTATGCCACAGTAGACAAATTAAAAATTGCAATTTACAAACAAGAACTGCCTGAGAATGTGTCTGCATCAGTAAACTTCCTGACTTTGGGAAATTAAAATGTTATGCGGTCTGCAAATTTAGCACTTTCTACTCATTAAAAAATTTACATGTCACACTGCTCTTTCATTAATTCTCACGTACAGAGGAAATGGTGGAACTCTGAGTATAAATTGTGATGTGGACACACTGCATACCAGGGCTCCCGGAATCCCAGGTGCATTTAATGTGAGGAAATAATTCACCTTACAAATAGTCATTTCTTGACTTTAGAATGATGTGTTTATAACCACGGTAGTAGGCATTTGAGAAGGTGCCAGTCGGTTTCCAGTGAAATTCTTGTCAACACAGCAGTTTGATAGGGAATGCATAATTGTGAGTGTCAGACAGTGAGTGCTTTTATCTATAGTTTGGAAGAAGTTGATGTCATAGCTGTGTTTGCATAGTCCTTGATATGCGTAGTGTCCCAGCTGGCAAATAAATATTCTGTATGTGGACTGGCTGTCCAACACAGTGCTCTGCTGTCTCCGGTGTAATAAGTGTGGTTTGCTTTTGCTTTTTTTTTTTCCTTTCTGGTAAAACATTTT
>NW_006434897.1:6031229-6060904 GCF_000325575.1 Pteropus alecto | reverse complement strand
CCACATGGATTAGTGTGAGAGGACAAATGCAAAGACTTCAGCTTCTATGATGGAAAGGAAACTCCTAGGGGTTCAGGAAAGCTGCCACCTTTCACGACCACAGTAAGATGCGAACTCTTCAAGATCACATAAAAGCAGGACCAGGGCTTTCAATTATGTTTTCTTTTTGCCTAAAAATCCAGCAGATATAGTGATGTATGCTAGAAATCAGCCTCTTCAGGACTCTGTCATTTTTCTATCAGATGTCTTTACTACCATGGATTATAATGCCATTGCTTTTGGATTTAATAGTTCATTATTCTTCTTAAGGAACGTTGATGGAGGTATAGTCTACTGCATTAAAAACACTTGAGCAGCTGATCTGTGGATTTGATGTTACTCAACTGTAGAGTTATTTCAGACATTTATTCTTCATCTACTGTGAGTCAGGAAATAAGACTTTTACATCCTGAGGGGCAAGTTCCCTACTCTTCATTTTCAGAGAGTGTGGTTGTTACTGTCAGAAACAGAGCTGTGGATCAGTTTAGTGAGAGTAGCCGACCGTCCTGTAAAGGCTGGGGCTCCAGTTACCACAGCAATTTAGATAACCAACATCAGTGATAAGCAAGTGTTCTTTTCAATTTTTGTTGTCATGTCCTAAAATTTATGTATTCATTTATTTGGAGATTCCTAAGCTCCTGTCAATAAACAAACTCTAGGAAGAGTGATAAATTATAATAAATGGCCTGAGCGTCTTTGACAGACCTGACCTTTGACCTCATTAGTACAGTCCTGATGGGTTTGCTAGATAAGAACTAAGAACGGATCTAAAAGGAAAAAAACAAAACCTGGACAGGCTTATTTTGAATGGCCCTTGAGGTTTTTAATAAAAACATTTGCATTAGAAGAGATGTAATCTGGGTGAGAAAAATCACATATTTTGGCTTAGGGTAAAGTCACTGGCAAAAAGAAAGACTGAACAGCTAGGAGATTATTCTAATGCTAAGATAATTAAAAAGGGGATAGCTCTTTTGAAGTATACTTCGAAATATGACTAAAATTACCCCAAGACATGATGATTTAGAAACATGTACTTTTATAAAACACGCCTAATGCTTTTATAAACTATAATTGAGTTATATTCATAATTTACATTCTAACCCCCATATAAGAATTATTCTCTATTTCATTTAATTCTCACAATATCATAAAATCTATTTATGTATAAGGTCATAAAAGCAGTCCCATATTGAAATGTAATGAATAAACCTTGAAGGCAAGCAGGAACACTTTATAAAATTCCACCCATCTCCCTTTTGGCTAGGAATTTGATAGCTAATCTGAAGACAGAGAGTTTTAATTCCAGACATTGACATAAATGAAGAACTTTCCTGTTAGGTGTTCCTTAAATCTGGCTCTGCGGTTCTCAAACTTTGTTCAACATAAACATTACTGTATCACATATATTTTACTTTAAAGGAGTTGCAGATGTAATATTAATTTTATTCACTTTCTCTCCAATGCTCTGACTTTAGGCCCTGGCATAAATTGCCTCTGACTCCCATCTACTGTGTTAGACATGGCCAAGCTGAAGCAAAATTGACCAAATTCAATTTAATAAAACTCAAAAATTACAAAAAAATAACCTTACACACAGAACTTTTCATAATTCCTTAATAGTAGCTCTCTGTCTTGCAAAGGAAGAAACCGAGGCATAAAATTGAAACAGCTCACCCACGCTAAGGTAGAGCTGGAATCAACATATGAACCCCAACCTATCTCATTTTAAAATATTCCTTTTTTCATGTGGGCTATTGGATGGTTGAAGCAACTGGTTATCAGTGTTTATTACTTTAAAATGTGATTTTCTTCTGATGGGTAGTGTCTCTCTAA
Organism: Pteropus alecto; assembly: GCF_000325575.1. Classification (NCBI taxonomy): domain Eukaryota; kingdom Metazoa; phylum Chordata; class Mammalia; order Chiroptera; family Pteropodidae; genus Pteropus; species Pteropus alecto. The sequence goes on along the minus strand of NW_006434897.1, from coordinate 6,059,032 downwards.
TTATTAATGTTTATTCCTTTTTTTCCTGTTGGCATCATTTGAGGAAAATGATGTTTCTCTTTTAAATATTTATTATTGTAGGGTTTTATGCCAAATACAACGTGATGATTATACATTAACAATTATATCATTCTGCATAACTCTCTAGTTACAGTAGAGTAGATCTCCCCAAGTATGGTGCACTTCTTTGCTTACCCAACATTTGAAACAAAAGATACTATTTGGAAAACAAAAGTTACTGTTTGTTTCATTTAAGGGTAAAAATCTCATTATTATTTTAACTTTTTCATGAATGTCAATGATAATGTTTCAAATGGAGAGGTATTTTAGTCTAAATAATTAGCATCGCCTCGTTCAATCATTGATTTGCAAAGTAAGCCATGAACATATCAAGCCCTTTTCTATTATTTCCTTGTCTCTCTTCATTTAAATCTACTAATTAATGCCCAGACAATAATTACAAGAGCTGGAATCTGACCTTGTCTTTGCTGTTCCACCAGCTTTGTGATATTAAACAAGTCCTTTTACCAATGTATGTCCCTGCTCTTTAGTCTGCAGATACAAAAGTTAGGAAATTCTAATCACTGATCTCTTTTAGCTCCAACATCCTGGGGGGCTGCAAGTTAGTAAGGGCATAGACTGGTTTTGAGAAATTAAAACCTGTCCAGGGATGCTCAGAAATTCTAACAATTCTCACATCAACAGATTTGTGTAATAATTTTTTCTATTAAAATATTATCTGTGGCATAAGAGCAATTTGTATTACCTTTTTAAAAATTTAATCATGAAATCATGATCATTTTTGACTATCGCTTATCATCCATAGGATAGGAAAAGACGTTTTTTTAAAGCCTAGAAAAAAAATCAAAGCAATTCATGTTTACTGGGGGAATGAAAGTTTATATATGATTTGTGGTGTGGTTCCTGAGATTTCCCAAATATAAACCCACCAACCAGGCTAGTTCAGGCATATTATAGTGCAGTTGTGAGCCATGTACTTAAGAATAACTTATTGTTTCTTACTTCAGTATAAAACCAAGGAAAGCCCTCTTTCCTTTTTAAAATACTTGGGCATAGGCTTCATTTTTTATAACAGTTGGATATTAGCCAAAAACTATGGGCAACCCCATCTCTAGAATGCAGGATGACCTGGAAAAAATTAGAAAAAGTCATTCTTTTTCCTCAAGTCACTTTACCATCATCAGCCAGAAAATCTAGATCTACAGTCAGCACAAATGTGAATGCGACCACCCAGAGCTGGACAATGCAAAACTCTTACATCTTCAGTTTTACTGACGGGAGTGTGGAAACAAAATTTTAGTCTCAACATTTTCAATAACTTTAAATTATCCCTTCTCAGATTTGGGACTTAATTTTCTCATTTGTAAAAGATTGGACTAGATAACCTGTGAAAATGATCTTTTGAGCAATCATGAGATGGCTTTCTGGCATAAGGAGCATTTCACTATTTAGGAGAGACCATTCTTGCTCTGGTTTTCAAACTTTTTATGTCTTCACTTAAAGTTTCTCCCCACAAAGTTCCTCCAATTCCTGTTCCCTAGGTCAGGAAAATCTCTCCATTGAAAAATATATGTTCTTTGAAATTACCATAAATAAATAAAAATAAAGGAAGGAAGGAAGGGAGGGAGGGAAGGAGGAAGGAAGGAAGGAAGGAAGGAAGGAAGAAGAAAGGAGGGGAGGGAGAGAGGGAGAGACGAAGGAAGGAAGGGAGGAAGGAAGGAAGGAAGAAAGGAAGGAAGGAAGGAAGGAAGGAAGGACGTCGTAGGACGTGAGGCGTTTCCCATAGCAGAAGCTCTGCTCTGCATTGGTTCCCTTAGCTGCAGTTGCTGAGGCATGTTTCCCAAAGCCCAGTGTCCATGCTCTTTTTATCAGTCCAATAGAGGTAATTTTGAAAGTTATGATTGGAGCAGCATCTGTTCTAGACAGTTCTTTCATGGCAAGACTATTCGTCCCAGGACGTTCAGTAATCTTGGCCCTCATTTACTAAATGCCACAAACAACCCCCTAATCATAATGACAGCCAGAAAACACCTCCGCTTCCCCTTTTCCAAACACCCTCTTTAGAATTGGCGCCAGGCGTGGTTGAGACACTGTTTTAGCATCAAGTTGCACTCTGGTCCTGGAAATTTGCTTCTGAAACATATTATATCTTTGTCAGAAGCCACAAAGGCCAGGAATAAACCTCTTAAAAAGGAAAGGGTGAAAGAATATATGGGACTCAGAAGAGTATATTGCTCATGGTTTCTAAGAAACACTGGACTCCTTGTCGCAGAAATAACTAAAGAACCTGAATATCAAACAAATTTCCTAAGGTCACTCATTAAATAATAGGTTGCATCGACTCTACAAATAAAATCCCTTAAGAACTCAGCATCTTAGTGTACTTATAATGTGCATCATAATGATATTGATATAGTTGTCATTTGTTGATTGCCTGAAATATACTAGCACTTTACAAATCTCGTTTATCCTCTCCACAACTATATTGAAGTGATTATTCCTATCCCCTTACACAGATTAGAAAACCAATGCTTAGAGAAGTGCAATAATTTGATCCAGCTCTCATGGTTAAAGAAGGGACAGAGCTAGGATTCAAACTGAAGGCCACAATACTGAAAAACTCAATTTCACTGTCTTAGCCAATAGCCGTGGTGCTTTTTCAGTAGGCTTTAGTTTCAAGTAGTAGGAAAGTTAACTGAAATCCCTAACTTATGAACCAGGCTATTGATAGTGACACTAAAAACAATTATTTTGCACTGTGTTCTGCTAGAGATGTTATTTTCATTATTACTAGGACAACTCTCAGCAAGGTCACCTCATTAGCTGAAGAAAATGTCCCTTGTTGTTCCGTGAGAGATGGAGCACATGGAGAAGCATAAAAACAAACTCTAGAAAAGTGATTCTATGTTCTCCTATTTAAGGGAAGGAACAGTAATCCCCTTCTTTTCTGATTCCCAGCTTCCTAACTGATGTTTAATTCCACAGTTGCAGAAGTGTTTTGAAAAGGATGGAAAAAGTTTTGCAGAGCTGCCTTCCAAAACTTTTTATCAGTGTTCCTCTAATGGAGTAAATTGGGGCGTTGAATCACTGGCAAATATATTGAATACTGTTTTAAATTGTCTGTTTTAAATGTTCACACATAGGAAAATAGTTTTGCAAATTGATCCTCTTTGGCTAGGAGGAATAACTACTAGTGAGACTTTCCCCCCCAAAAAAAACCCTCAAATGCAAACAAAACACTTCATCAAATATATTGATATCCCTATTGATAGACATCTCTCAAGCCAAGTGTTATAGAAACCATCCATAAAATGCTGTTCCTTTGCTCTCCATTACCTGTAGAGAAACCAAAGTGATTTTTTCAAAATTACATTTGTCACAGGATTTGCATTTCATTTAAAATAAAATCGAAATGCCTCGTCATGGACCACCAGGCATATGTGATCAGGCTGCTTCTCACCCCTTCGGGTGTTTTATTTCCCTCTCATTTACTACCCTCTAACCACTCTGTTTCTATGTCAGGATTCTTGCATTTACTGTTTCTCTTCATGGAACATTGTTCCCTCCTGACCTTTGCTCGGCTAATTCTTTCTCGTTGTTTCTCAAACTTCAGCTCAGATTCATTTCTACAGAAAATTGTTCCCTGATTTCCTAAGTTGGTCATCATTTTATTGCCAATAATATTATACTTTTTATTTTATTTTTTTGAAAGAAATTTTTCAGCATTTGAAATGACTTTATTTTTTTTTTACTTGTTTATTTTCTGTTAAACTAAAACTAAAGGAGGGACTTTTTCCATCTCATTTGTCATTGTACCCCTGTGACTAGTATAGAATCCAGCATATAATAAGGTTCAAGAGTATTGTTAGATAATGAATGAATGAATGAATGAATGAGTGAATTCTAGTTTTGTGCATGGAATAAAATATAAGCCTCAGATAAATACAATAAGGCACAAAAATATTTATTGAGTGGTCCAGATCTACATAAATATGGGAAAGTTGAGATTAAAACCAAATTATAAAATTTATTTTTTATTATTCTTTGATCTGCTTGTCAAGAACAGGGATTCTGTTGGGAAGTAGGGATAAAAGCCAAAGAAAACCCAGAACTGCTTCACAAAGAGAAAATTCAGACCGTGTTCTATGTCTCTGGAGACAGGCTTCTCCCTTTATAAACCAACCTCTTCTGCTTACTCCAGGCCCTTGGTGATTCTTATCAAAATTTTCATGGTGAACGTCAGACTGTCCCCAAATATCCTATTTTACTCTAATTTCTGAGCCCTCTCACTTGCAAAAAATAAATCTTTTGACATCCCTATCAAAATGACAGCATCAGTGAACCTGTCTCCCCGCAGTGAACATGTATTGTCTTAAGTCTTTGGGTTCCGAAAATAAATAACTTTTTCCATAGGGCTTGTATATGTCCCAGGTGTCCTTTTATTGAGTTCAGAGAATACAAATGGAAAAGGTTATTACCAGAGAAAAGTGTTTAAAAATGAAAATCAAACCTAATACATAGATTCAGACAACTGGAATAAGAAATATAATATTTATAAAACTGAATTGTCGGTTGCAATCATTGCTCTAAAATAAAGTATTAAAAATTAATTCAGAGCAAACCTGTCTGTGCCACAGCAAACCTCTCTTTCATTAAGGGAGCATTGCATGTTTCTCCAGAATTAGTTCTCCCAAATAGGTAAATAGCTTGTAAGGACTGAGTGTTCTGCAAACTACAAAAAATCTACCTGAGGCACGATTTACAGTTACCTTTAATATTAAAGCAGTAGACACCTTGAATTTTAAACCAATTAATTGTGATTCTTACAGATTCTCTACATTTTTGCCCTTGAGTATCACTAAGAAAGTTTAATTTATATGCTTCTTATTCATCTTCATTTGATTAATTCAAATGGTGCCAGATCATTTGATTAATTCATATGTTGCAGCATATTAAATATGAGGACACCACAGGTGCCAGTTGTGAGTTGTACTTTAATAATGTCCGTAGATTTTTCATTTCAAAAAGTTTGTGTTCTATGTTTTTAAATGTTTTCTCCCAATCTTCTACTTCGCATTATTATTTTTATTAATTATTATTACTATTGCTATTCTCAGTTTCCTACCTTGAAATATATTAAACAGAAAGAAAAATAAAATAGCTAGTATGATTTCTGCATTTACTATTGAGATGAGGTTTTTATTTTGTCCAATTTACACCATTCTTCTGAAGGCCTAAATTAAATAACCTTATAACCTCTAGGCCTTATTTATTTTTGAGTGATTTCAAATAAAAAGCATCCAGTTTCCATTGCAATGACAAACTGCCCAGTCCCTGAGCAAAAACCTACTGGATTCCTATTACATGGAGAAGGCAGAAAACAACAACAACAAAAAGTGGATTTGAGATGGAGCAGGAGAGGTGGTCTTGGCTTAGCTCTGTAAATGGGTATTTAACCTTTGACCAATGATGATGGGTCTTCTTTAGTTCTATTAGGCCAAGAGCAAGCTGTTATGATTAAATAAAAAGAGGGAAAAAACTGTTTTGAAGCTTTCTGCATATGTCCTGGGAATTAAACCATATGGCAGGGAGAAGGAGAAAAGATTTTCCTTATGCTAATGACCCTTGATGTCTGAGATAAATTAGACCCGTTAGAGTTTATGCTCAATAAAAGAAAGACTTTACGTACAAAGTTAGTGACTCGAGACTAGTTTTTGCTCTGAAATTCAATCTGCCTGCTTATTAATTCTTACTGAGACTCCAGAGTAGACAGGAGATGCAAAATCATAATTCTGTACTGAACGAGAATTTTAAAGGACCACAAGATTCTTTTCCTTTTCTTTTAATTAACCACTTTTCGTGCTTCTCATTTTGTTTCTCTCATTAATTTGATTTTGTTCCTATTTTTGTTTCATTTTTTGTTTCTTTTCAAGGTTTCATTTATCCCATTTCAACTGAACAGAGAACCCAGAATGAATATGGATATTCTTGTAAGTTTGATGTTTGGTTTTTATGTTGCTGAATAATCATTTAACATTATTTCCCCCAATTCAAGTTTACCTTTCTTTAGATAACAGATGTGCACACAGGAAATAGGCGCCTAATGTATTCTAACATAAAAAACAAATTAGATTTTCACTGCTGAAGAGAAGAAAGGGTCATTTCAAGTCTCTGCCAGCTTTAAAATGTATCAGCCTACCATTCAAAGCTCAGGTCCCAGTAGCTGACAAAACATATAATGAAATATGCTGTAATAAATAAAGGGCAGGGTTCAAACGCTAAAAATAAAGGATTGAGAAAATGCAGATTTATTGAGTTAAAAATCATGAATGTTGAATCAGTAATTACAGCCTGGTAAAACAGAACATTAAGGATTTCGATATAATATTCTGACCAGAGTTCAGAATGCTGCTGCAGAGCCTCAAGTAAAACACAGCAGCAAAGTGAAGTCAGCACTTCGAAAGCAGTGCTCACACAACCAAGAGTGTATTAGGATGTCACTAGTTTTCTGAAATGATCTGTCAATATTGACTTGATTGTTGGAAAAGCGGATATTCGGAAAACTTTGGGAAAGACAGAAGTTTAAAAAGAAAAAGAAAAAAAACCTTTCGCGTACAGTACATTTAAACACAAAATATTAAAAGAGATGGAGTAGTTTCCAACAAAGAATTCTTTTATATTGTCAATATGTCAAAGATACCATTACATGAGAGTGAGTGATCCCATGAGCCACTGACAATCTAAATGACAAGTCATTTCACCATATAAACTTTGTGGCTATGAGTCTTAGGAGAGAGTAGTGGTTAATCAACTCTTAAAAGGTCATAGAAAGTACAAATTTGAAAATTCTCTCCCCCCAAAATACACATGTATATAAAACTGAACATAAAACAGGCTGTTGTTGACCACCTAAAGTACTTGTTTAAACACTTCTTTTACAGTGAGCCAAGCAGCTTCAGTTAATTTGGCTAAAACTTTTTGTGGCTCACAGAAAACTAAAAACAGAAATTTAAAGATGTTTATGGGATTCAGGAAAGGTTTACTTTTGTTTGTTTTGTTTTAATTATCAGCTTCTACTATCACCTTTTGCAGTTGGATCAAAGCATGTTCTATGCCACAAAGACAGCAAGCAACATTTACAGGAATTTTCTTCTTACTTTACCCAGAAACAGAAACCCCAACTGATAACACACTTTGTTGGTCAAATGCTTAAATGCTTTCCGGGATAGTCTTACTTTTCTGATCGCTGAACCAGTTCTTTATCTTACTCAGTACACTGTAGAGCTATGTTTCATTCCAGTAATGGGCAGCTCGAATGTAAGTCTGACAAGAGACCGTGAGAAGCTCAGGGTTCTCAGAAGTAATACTGAGTCTGTATCAAAAGCTTGGAGTTACTGGCATTAACCTCTGCTCCTCAGATCTGGGTCTTCTGAAAGCACAGAACCAACCTGTTTGCTCCTAATATTTGTTTTGCTTTATTACACCATTTCCACCCACCCCTTCATTGATTTAGGGGAAAGTCAGAAGATTGCTCACTTTCTTTATGACTTGGAATGATACTTAGAAAAATATTCTAGTTTGATAAATATATAGATTCAGAAGAAGCCAGATATTTCTAACAAAGTGTTTTTTATGTTTTTAAAGAACTATCAGTGAATTCCAAACTCTCCACCTGCAATTAGTAATAAACGTTTTGTTCCTGTGGGTCAAGGATAATTTTAGCTCCAGTTTCTTTTCATGCCTTTTAATAAATGATCTGTTATGCCGCCCAATTGAAGATAGATAAGTTGGTGGATAGATGCAGAGTGAGAAAGGAAAAAAATCAGATAATTTTCCATTGAACGGTAACAGTTGTTTTATATAGCTTTTGAAATAGATTTGAAATTAACCTATAAAAAGGCAATAAATGTGTGAAAAAAATTATAGCAATATGTATGTGTACTGTAGGAAATTTCTCTAACCAGTTGGTCCAATATTTCCTTCTCTTGTCTAGCTGCTCCTGATTCCGACGACGTTGCTCTGTATGTTGGCGTTGTGATAGCTGTGATTGTTTGCCTGGCCATTTCTGTAGTTGTGGCTCTATTTGTGTATCGAAAGAATCATCGTGACTTTGAGTCTGATATTATTGACTCTTCGGCACTCAATGGAGGCTTTCAGCCTGTGAACATCAAGGCAGCAAGGCAAGGTCAGTTGACATTGCACTTCACACCTCTGACTTATGCATGTAAGCAGCCTCCCTGTGTGGCTTCAAAATCAGTGAAATCATCCAGTTCAGCTAGAACATGGGCTCCACAAGGACAGGAATATTGGTCTACTTCATTGATTACTGTATTAACTTCATTCACATAATAAATGAGAATTGACAAGGAGCATGAATCTTTTTTTTCTTTCTCTAACAGGTTTCTCTATCACACATTTTTAACTATTATTTGAAAAGAGTACATGAATTGATTGACTGATTTCTTGAATCTCCTTTTTTTCCCTTTTGACAAGACATTTTGTATGGTTATGAATACAATGGTCTACAGGTGAGCCCAAATTCAGTGTAGACAAGGGAAACTATTACCTATAGTTACCTAGCAGAGATCACTGTTGATTAATTTAATCTGTGGAAATCGTTAAAGACATTAGGAGCAATGAGTAATTTAAAGGCAAGACATAGAATGAACTTGTCTATTTATTTGTAGCCAATAATAAGATGGATCCTAGTTACTTAATTGCCCGATTGTCAGCAAAATCTTAGAGTCTATACATCTTTAATGTTCATGGATTTGCTTCCCTTTTACTCAGAAAATGTCAGGGGAGTCTGACTAATGTAAATTGCCTAAGTGGAGAATGCAAGTGGACTTCCTTTCTCTTTCTGACTCAGATCTCCTGGCAGTACCCCCAGACCTCACATCAGCTGCAGCTATGTACAGAGGACCTGTCTATGCTTTGCACGATGTGTCGGACAAAATCCCAATGACCAACTCTCCAATTCTGGATCCACTGCCTAACCTGAAAATCAAAGTGTATAACAACTCAGGTGCTGTCACCCCCCAAGATGACCTCTCTGAGTTTGCATCAAAGCTGTCCCCTCAGATGACCCAATCCTTGCTGGAGAACGAGGCCCTCAACCTGAAGAATCAGAGTCTAGCAAGGCAGACCGACCCATCCTGTACTGCATTTGGCACCTTCAATTCTCTCGGGGGTCACCTTATTGTTCCCAATTCAGGTAATTCCACAAGGTTTAAATTGCAACGAAAGACCTTAAAAACATATTTTTGTACCAAAATCTTTTTTGTTTGTTTTCACTAGGCTTAAAAAGTTAAATGTAGCCTATCTAACCCAAATCTACTTTAAACATAAACCAACATGACTTCAGACAAAATCAGCAAAACCATTTATCTTCCTCCAGCCAACTCTGAAAACACTTCCTCTCTGAATATTATGCTCACAACTTTCTGCCAAGGTGTAATTTAGAACTGTCATTGACCTTCTTTTTAACAGAGCTTCAGAAGGCAACATCAAGCCAGAAGCTCTCACAGTTGTCATCTCACTTTAAAAGGACAAATTAATTAGAAAACATATTAGTTGGTTTGGTTCCAATTTACTACAGGAAGCAATACTTCAGAATACTAATTTTACATGATCAGAGGACATCATAATAGATATTGAATCTTCATTTATTAACTCTGTTACACAGAGTAACAGCCTCAAGGTATTTATAAGGGATTCATTCCTACGTCTGATATGTCTATTTAGAATCACAGCTTCATCATGTGTTCTTTCGTAGTCTTATTTAGTTTTCAGTTTATTATTTAGCTTTCTGATTCTATGGAATAAACCTCATAAATGTCTTAAATGATGAATTTAAGCTAGTAATCGATAATGTTCGATTAAAGTTGTATTTATTAATCAATGGTAGTAATAAGTTTGGAACTATGGGTCATTAGAGTGATAATGCAGTCCTCTATGAATCTATCTTAGCTCTTTTTGACAAGACTGAGTATTTTGCAAAACAGCAATAAGAAACAATTTCATTGGCCTAAAGTCTTTATGCAGCATAAGAAGAGAACATAATGTATACACAGCCATACAGCCAAGTAATATACAGAACCAACTGGTCTGAACATGAACTTTCTTGACTCTTCCTCTTATTCAGTCCCCCATTTCAATGCCTTGTCAATTTTTCACCCCATACCTTTAAAAGTATATTTTAATATATTGAAATACTTATGAAATACTTATTACTTTTTCTTTTTTATATATTTTACAGTTTAAATCATACATTATATAAAATGCTCTTTCATTATTAATTCTCATGTTATTGTGTGCTTTTTAAAATCATGATTTTGAATATATTTTAATATTCTGACAAATGAATAAATCAAAATATACTCTATTGTTCTATTGTTTAAGCATCATTCCCAAGACAGTTTTTTTTTATAATATTCACTGGATTCTATTTTTCCTTCCCATTTCTACACCTGTTACTTTTTCATATATGAATTATTATATAGGTTTCTCAAGTGGAAAGGAGGGAGCTAGCATGTATTAAATATTTTCTATGTACTAAGCAATGGTGATTTACATATTTTTTTTTAATTTAATACAGTAATAATAGTTACTTATTATGTGTCAGGCCTTATTTTTATTACTTTACATCTATAATTTCATTTCATCCCCATAACAAACATAAAAGTACATTTTATTATTCCCATTGGAAAAAAAAATACCGAGGCTTGCTGGCCTCCTGTGTGGTCCTCCTGCTTCTAGTCTGTGCCTCAACAAACCGTTCTCTACACTAGCGTGATACACCACTTCTCCTGGCACCACAGCGCTCACATTACTTTCCTTCTCAAGAAGGTCATGCCTCAACATTTTCAGTTATACAAAGGCCTTTGAATAACTATTCCTCCTTAGTTTTCCATTCTTTATTCTTGAGCCATTCCACTGTGGTGGGGCAGGCTTCCTTACTGCCCCATATTCGTTTGACATATTCTATTTCCTTCCTAATTAAATTATAAAGCTACTCAAAGACAACAACATTATCTCTTACTTCTTGGCATTCTCCACACTATAACCACAATGATGCTCCATGAATTTTTATTGAATTGAAATAAACCACATTTGTTGGAGTAAAATCGTGGAGCCAAGTATCTCCAGTTTGCTGCCCACCCTGATTTCCTCTGTGAGATGACACTGCGATGGTGCAGGCCGGTGGTTCTCACAGTGTGGTCCACAGACCACCATCATTGTCACCTGGCAGCTTGGTAAAGCTACAAAAATTTATAGTTTTGTTGGAACTGTAAAATCAGAAACTCTGAGAGTAGGATCCAGTAATCTGTGTTTTAGCAAGTCCTCCAGGTGATTCTTTTGCAAGCTCAAGTTGCAAACCACTGCTGTAGGAACAGTTAACTTAGAATACAGGTCAATCCAATATTCCTACAAATTGGCACTAATTAGCAATGAAGCGAAAACCTACTTGACCTGCTGTGACTAAAACTAACAGTTATTCTTCACTTTCTGGAGTTATGTATGATAAAAGAAAGTTCTTCATCAATTATTGGTCTGTTACAGAAAAACACTGATTCTAACTAGATATTTCAAAAATAATTTTTTTTGATATTGAGGTTAGAATTTTGCTGACTTTGAATCTTGTGGGGATTTTTTTTTTTAATTAGAAACAATGCATCATTACAGCTGTTTGAAATTTTAAGAGCAGTTGTTGGCTTTTCCCTCCTTTTACAAGGAAAACAACAGTGGAACCATCTGTCTATTCCTTAAATAAAACAAGAGTTTAAAAAATTACATCATTCCTTTAAATAATTCCATAACTGTTCAGAGGGAGCTGTGGTAACAAATAAGGCCAACAAGGAAGGAAATCAGGGCCGCCATGAATATTTACACGTCTTTAGAGAAAAAGCGGGCTTATGGCTACATGGCCACGAAATCTCCTCATTCCTTTCCACTTGCTTCAAAGGCATTCTGTGAAGTTTCCTTTTGATTCATAGGTCTTATATGACTGCTTTTCTCTTTTGCTATTCAGGAGTAAGCTTGCTGATTCCCGCTGGGGCCATTCCCCAAGGGAGAGTCTACGAAATGTATGTGACTGTACACAGGAAAGAAAATATGAGGTAAATATGCTTTTTCTGGTGCACTTGACTTTATCAATGTCTGACTTGGAGGAGAATTGTATGATAGAAAGAATAAACCCTACATATTTTTGTCTTGAGTGCCCTGCTTCTGGCATGCCCTGGTTTCCCTAGAGCTGTAAAATCTCAGCTTGACTTCTCTTTGTCTTTGAGGCTCCAGACACTTTTGTAGATCTTGAGTATGGGTGGAAGGCCAGAGGTCTCTTCCCAAGTGGACTTGTGGCCGTATTCACTGAACAAATGGCCAGAAACATGACCCATAGCAATAGGGTCATGTCCAGAAACATGTCCAGAGCAATAGGTGGGTAGACCCAGAGACATCAGCTCAGGTATCCAGCTCGTTCCCATTATAAGGTTAAAGGTTACAAAGAATTAGACAATCCCTAACCCCTGACTTGGCACCTCCACCTCAGCAAAGCACTTTATTCTCACTTGCAGGTTCTTCTTTTTGTGACTCTCTCTAACTTAAGAGTTATCAACTTCCTTCTTATGTTTACCACCTCTGTTCCATACTGGGCCTTTCTAAATTGATCTAGAGTTCATTAAAACTAAATTGAATCAAAAAGCTCTATTTCAAATGTATCATAATCATAAAGATTATGTTATTTTAAGTGAAAATAACAAGAGGAGTTTCGAAGTCCTAATTGCCCTCTAACAAATTAAATATGGCATTTCTTGCTCAGTTCTCGTAGAAAATGCATCTTTAAATAGTGCTTTAGAGGCCTGATTCGGAAGTAAACAGAGATCTTAAAATAAAAGATGTTGAATTGAAGATCCTTACATGTAACTTTCATTGTTTATCTCAAGGAGAAAGGCATCAGCTCCTCAGCCCTGAGCTCTGAATGCAAAGCATTAGTGACAAATGTAGAATTAGGTTATCATTATAATGCATTATACCTTTTCTCTTCCCTTTTCTCATCCTCAGAAAAACATCCATTTTTAGTCTTGTTCTTCACTAGCCGAAAAGCTCTTTTATCATGCTCTCAGGAGGAGATACTGATATTTTGTCATCTGTAGGACTCAGAATGTTTTTTCCTCAGCTGATGTACTTTCACCTACATAAACCTTAGCCTGTCTAAGAAAATAATAAAATTTCTTGAACATTATTCATGCCTTATATTTGAGCAAAAGGAAATCACTGAAAGGCTTGTATTTACTCACATCAAGTATTCATTTTTTCATTCTCAATGCAAAATAACATTCATGGGCCCTCAGAGCCCTTCTTTTACAGCAGCAAAAAATGAAGACTGGTAAATTCCAAGATCCCTTTGTATTTTTTTTTCTTCTTTCTCTTGTCTGGAGTCAAGGTTAGCAACTAAGTACATCCATCCCTCAAGGCCTTTGCCAACATGAACATTTGTTTAAACAGCAATGAATATTGGCTGGCACTTTATGCTGAGAAGCAACGAGGTGTTCGTGGTCTCTTATTTTCCATCTGATCTCCACTATCTTGAGCTGAAGATCAAGCCAAAGGGGGCTGCTGCAGGGGCCTGCTGACGCTCAAAGATGTGCGCATTCACCTGCCTCCCATGGTTTTCTTTCCCATAGTTTAGTTGGCACCCTGACCAGAATAACTGTACATTTTAGATGAAAGAGAGAGAAAACAGAAACTTGATAAAGCTGGACACTTCTGCTTTTAGGTGCCTCTGCCTTTGACTCTAAAAAAGGAAAGTAAATTCCTCCTTTCAGTGCCTTCCACTTGACGTTAGGTGCAGAGGAAATTGTTCTATTGAATTTAATGTGCATCAGAGAAGTTCTGTTTATAAAAATGAAGCTAGAGAAACCTCAAGATTTCAAAAGAAAATAAGCAAGGAATAAACAAGGAACCACAAAACAAGAAACAACCACAAGAAGATAACTGTCTCAAATAAATGTCAAAGTCCTCTCTTCATTAATTTTCTGTTGTGAACTAGCTTTTTTTTCTTGTAAGAACACGATGTCAAGAACGTGTTTTAGGATATAGTGATAACACAAAGCATAGCTACCATTTATTCAGTATACTTTTAATTTCGTTTATTCCTCTTTACTACCCTGAAACTTATGAGGAGCTCCACCTTAAAGATGAAAAACCAAGCTCAGGGAAATTAAGTCACACAGCCGAATCCTCACAGTTAATAACTGAGAGAAGGCAGAATTCACACCCAAGTTATCGCAACCACGAAGCTCATCTGCTCACTCTCTCACATGTCATCCATCCGCCATCTCACCAGTGTGCAACTCGAGCCCCTGCCTTCTTATTACAGTGCATTCTGGAACAGTTTCTTTCTATTGCTCCCTAAAGACCCTTTCTATCCTTACATGATGTGTGAGGGAACTTCTTACAGAGAAGACACTGTGAGGACATCAGGAGATATGAATGTTATTTCAAAGCTTTTATAGGAAAATTCTGATTATTTTTTTCACCATTTTCCATCTCTCTAATTCCCTTTATTGCATCCCAAACTGGGTGTTTATCCAGCTGGATGGTATCCAGCTGGTCATCAGCTGATGTGAACTGTCTAAAGGGAGGCGTGAACTTAATTACATGTGGCATAGTGAATGTGACAAGAGAGGCCTTGTCATTACCAAATATGCTCTAAGAGAAAGCACTGAATGGCAGATGAGCAGCCTAAATGAGCTGCAGAGATGGGACAAGCTGTCTCTGACCAAAGGGAACAGAGCGGCAAGGCTGTACTTGTGATTTTTATCTGCCCTGCTTTACAGATCTCTGGAGAGACTGCAAAGCCTCTGTTTCCCTCTGTGGATACAATTTCTGCGATTAATAGAACTAACATGGGCCATTTTGCTTTGTTTCCAGTAACAGTTAAAAAAATAAAATGAGCCTCACACAGACTGAAGTTTTGCCCATTGTCATTGCTTATTGAAAAACAATTTGAATTGAAGAGATGAGTGTTAATGTTCCCCTTCTCTGTTCTGTACTTGCCTAGTAGTTTTCTCAAAAGGCCAAAAAATCAATTTAGACATTCCAAATATAAAGGTGAATAGAACTTTTTTTTTTTTTTTCAGTAAGCCATAAGGGGCCATGAAAAGTCTCTGAGCAGCCAAGTGATACAAGAATAGCAGTGCTTTTTAAAGATTGATCGAGTGATGGTATGCAGGATGAACCAGTGGAGGAAACAGAAAGATTCCCTCAAAGGCTGAGAGCCTAGTTGGGCTGTAGTAATAATCTAAGTGCGAGGGGAGAGGGTACAGAGCCAGGCCTGAGCTTGGAGAATGGAAGGTGAAATATATTTCAGAAGAAAAAGTATTCACAACTGTTAGAAGAGATGAAAAACACACAAAAAAGTATACTTAAGAATCAAGCCTTAGAGACTGTGAGAAATGTGAGAGCAATGAAAGAGGCCAGAAGCAGCAACTGGTTCAAGGAGAGAAAGGGCAAATTCTAAGATAGGTACAGGCAGTGTGTGCAAGTGAGGGCAGGGGATTCGTGCTGTAGAAGCAGATGAAAAGTGGATCCTCCCAGGGAAATAGTGCGGAAGCAGAAAGAAGAAATCTGCGGACAAAACTTTGGGAAATATTCCTATTTGTGGTTTGTATGTGATGAGCAAAACTAAGTAGAACCTGCAAGGATAAGGCAGAGAAGGAATTTGCATCATACGTGGTTCTTAACATTGTGGCTACTCAAATGACTATTTTAAATGAAAAGTCAAATGATTGTAAGGGTAACAAGAAAAAAATCAAAGGTAAAGAGAGTTTCAAAGTGGAGGAAGTAGTTGACAGAGGTATTATTAAAATTAAAATATAAAGAATGAGAAGGATAATTTAAATTTTTTTGAACAAAATCCCAGTAGGAAGAGTTGAAGGTGTGAATTCATGGTGACACAATTAAAACTATCATGTATATTCACTGAATATAAATAATGAAGTAATGTTAGGATAGTGAGCCAAAAATCTTTTATGGAGGTAATCAAATAACAGAAAATTTTAATTTACTTAAATATATTGTTTTCAACCTTGTGAACAGTAGTTGACATTTTTTTCTCAGTGAAACTCAGGATATTCTCCTTGTAAGTAGAGTCCTACATTCCTCCTTCGAAGGAACAGCTATAAAAAGAGTAAAGGTTTGGGAGAAAGGAGTCCGGGTATATTTAAATCTTTCTCTCACTGTTCTCTACAGTTTTTAGCTATTGAAATCCTACTTATAAAAAAATGATAAAAAAATGATTCAAGGTGATTTATGAAAAAAAAACAGTCTTTTCAATGGGGGAAAAAAACTTTAAATACATAGATAAAATGCTAAGAAAAATAAGATTAGAAAAGATAAGATAGTCAGGTGAGCGGTTAGAATATAAAATGTTTGGCATAATTCCCAGCATATTTTCTGGTAATTGGTCACGAATTTACTATTTTGAAGCTTTCAAGAGGGGAGCATGGTAAGTTACAAGATCCATGTGTCCATGAGGAACAAATATGCCCAGAAAAAGCAATGATTTCTCAATATAAAGAAGACATTTTGTTAATACGATGAACAACATCCTTAAAATAAAAACAGCAATAAGTTTGATAGAGATGCTTCTTTTACTGTCCTTCAATGTAAGTAAATAGTATAAGGTCCTAGTATATATATATCCAGTAAAATAATTTCACAAAGATTCAGTAACACAGTCTAGGGCACAATACTTAACTGTTCTGGCGTAATCTGGGATAGATTTTGGCCTGTCTAGGGAAATGGCGTCATGCTCTTCAGAGCAGCTTCCATAAATATTTTTTTTTGCTCAATTGAGCTTTTGATAGCTAGTGAGTTAGATAATCCCTGTCAGATACCTTAAGTGCAAATATTTCAAGTTGCCAGATATATGTGAAACCGTGTGCTTTAAAAGACAGCTGAGCCTAGGGTGGGATTGTCATCCTGAGGGACCTGACGGAAGCTGTACATGTTAATAGAAGACATCTTGTCTCCACACGGAGGTGGATGGAAACAGCTTCTTTTGAAGAAGCAGTTTCGAACCTGATGTAGCAAACAGACAAAATTTTTCAATGCCCTAACCTCAGATAAGCAACTCAAAATATACCATTATGTGAAAGAAACCAAATGATTGTGTTTGAAATCTAGTTTTGCCTGTGACTAGCTGTGCAGCCTTAGGCAAGTGTGTTAATATCTCCAGATTTCAGTTTCCTCTACTGAAAAAAAGAGGTAACATAAATACTTATTCTAACTACCTTACAGGTGTGCCGTGAGCAGCAAATGCAATTGCTTTTGTGAAAGTGTTGTAAATTATGCACTTCTATGTAGCAGAATTTCTCCTCACTGATAGCAGCAAGCAAAGGATGAGAAAATCTCTCTGACAGGAAATGAAAACTCTCTGAGAGCTTCATTCTATAGGCTTTAGAACACATCCAGCATTTGCCACGATGTTATTATTATTGGGCTTTGAAAAGCCTTTAAATGTTAATCGTTTTTCATTACTGAATTTCTACTTAATTGCTGCTTCTGTAGCTAATTTTTGCTTTGTGTTCATTTCCATATCATCTGCAATTAATATTTACACACTGTTTGCTTAAATAGCTCAGATAACACATGAGACCTAAAGGAGTCAAAACCTTCTCTGCAAAAACATGAATCAGATTATTTATATTTATTTTCTACTATTTTCAGTTTATGTATTTTGATATTCTCCCTTTATATAAATAAAGAAAATGTGAATTTAAATACTCTAACTTTTGATTTTACATAGTTAAATCGTAACCATCTCTAAGTCACTACTTCCATCAATGCTTGGAAATGTTTCCAGTTTCGACACTACTTCTTTCATCTTGAAAACACAAAAAGAGTCTTATCATTATTTCTTCTTTGTTTTCCATTCGCTGTTATGAATTCCACTTCACCACTTCCCTATTCATTACGTGTTTTCACCTCGCTGGGTTAATAAATTCTTTTGACACCCACTGCCCCTTCCTTCTCTTGCTATCTCTCCTCTAAGAATGGCGCCATCAATATTGCATGCCAGGGGTGTGTTTGGAGAGCTCATGTCTGACAGCTCCCCAGCCCAGCAGGGAGTCTTCTCCCTTCTGCTCCAACTCAGTGATAAGAAGAAGCCCTTCTCCTTCTGCCTCAAGCACCTGCTGCTAACAGAGCAGACTGAGAGACAGATGTTTCCAACCCCCAACTTTATTGCAAGGGCCACTTGAAATGGATTCCACTTTAGTCTCCTTCCTTAAAAGTTTAATGCTCACTTTTCAAGGTATACTTGTAACTAAAAGGTAAGAGTAGTGCTCAGGAAAATGTAATCATTACTTTTCTTTTTTAACCCTGATAGGAAAAGTAGTATTAAAAAAGCTCAGGGCAGACAATGTACTATAAACTATGATACAATAAAAGCAAAACTTCGCTCATGTTCTAAGAGAATGAATTTCAGACTGGAAGGAAGGAGGAAAAACTAGGTTAAGAGGAAATGAAAATGAGGGGCCAAGGGGATAGTAATGAGTTATCAGGCTGCCAACCTTAAGATTCCAAATTAAAGTACATTTCCAAGTACTTCAGTAACTTTAGATTTAATAAAACTGCGTTGTTATTCAGTGAGAATGGAGATTATATTAAAAGATTAAAAGGAGACAAAAATTGTTTTGATTTTCTGAATAGAAGGAAAGAAAAGCCATAGATTGGTGAGATCCTAGTAAAATGTTAGAATGAGAGAGGAAGCAGTGATAGCCAAGTTTTATTAAGGGGAAAATATGCCAAGTTTTAATTGAGTTCTCGGAACTGATGATAATAATTGTCAAAACTAAGGAATCTCTAAGATTTAACCTTGCTTGTGAGCTACCAGTTTTGTTGCCACAGTTTTGAGGATGCTGATACATGATACAAGATCCCTGGTCAGAGACAAAGGACAGTTTATTGCTCACAGCAATAGCATTATCTAGAGTGTCATCATTTTTGTGCTAGTCTCCTGAGCCCCAGTCCTGAAAGAGTGATGCAAAGAGAGTCAGATGACATCTACACACTCAGTGGTTGCGTTCCAGGAAAGGACCCCCGAGTTTAGGAAAACTGAGTATTTTATAATGGAGGGGTAGACATGTTTGCCATTTGCTCCAGAGGCAAGCACTATCCTCATCTTCCAAGGCGATTGCTAGACAATCACCTTGAAAAGATAGTTGGGAACATGCAAAACTATGAAAGATCCATGGAGAATTGTCTTCCAACAATATTTAAAAAATAGTAACAACTGCTATCACTCATCGAGTGAGAGCATAAATATAAGCTAACTTTTATATTATGTAGTATTTAATGTGTAAATCATAGATAGACTACAGAAAAATCCATTTCAAGTGGCTGCTGCAATTATAAAGGAGTTTTATATGTCCCTATAATACCCATGTGAGTGAAATGGAAAGATGTGAACTGGACAATGTACCTTTTAATGGATTTATATTTGACTGAACTAAATAACTCAAAGTATTGATGTCAGACTGGAGAGAGGTTTCAAGTAGTGTCCTTGAAAAGATCTCTGTCTCTGCCCTATTCTTGTATTACAATGTTATCAATAATTGGAATGAGAACATAAATGGCAGGCATATCAGATTTATGGAGGATAAAAGACTGGAAGAGACAGCCAATATTTGGAGGAAAGACATAGTGTTAAGAAATAGATGACCTGAAGTTTTCCCTGAAACTATTAAGGTGAAAGTAAATAGCTAAATATAAATTTCTGTACATAGGTTCAAAAGCCATCATTGCAACCACAGAACTATAGAGACTTAGCCTAAGAGCCTTTCATGTTAAGAATACATAAAGTGGTTAGCTTTAACAAATTGCTCAGCCTTCTTGGGGCTTCATTGCCTTATTTTATAAAGGAGATGCTTAACCGTATTATCTCCATCTTCCCATCTAACTCAAACCTGCTGAATAATATTTATAAATATTGATAGAGAATGATCTAAGGCAACAATTTTGAAGACAATGATAATACTATTTATTCCAAGTCAAAGAAAATAGAAGTCTCTCTGTATTGTCTACTTGAGTATTACACTCATTTAAATATACTCCACTTTAATGAAGACAGACAAACATCTATATGAAAATGAAGATAGAAATATAGGGAGAGATCTGGAAACTACGCTCTTTTAGCTGAAGTCTAAAAAATTCAGGAATTGAGTCTGAAAATTCATGAATTTGGTCTGAAATACAGAAGATGTTTTAGAGACATCATAACAATCTCTAAATATTTGAAAGGCTTTTATGCCAAAGTGGAGAGAAAGTAGATCAAGGATATGTGGAGAGGTGTCAGGAAGGCAGATTGGGTTCATTCTAAGTAAGAATGTTTTGCAAATTCGAGTCCACAATAGATGAGGTGACCCTCAGTAGTAGCGGACTACAATTTGGGGTGTGTCTAAAGCACTAACCACATGTCAGCGTATTGTAGAGAGGCTCCTGCTTTGAAAGGAAGGTGGTGCTTGTTGACCTCGAGGGCCCTTCTGCCTCTAAAATTCTATGATTTCATGATTTCTTAAGCCACCCTATCTGACAGAAGTAGTTTTGAGTACTGTTGTTTAGAAAGCATTAGTTTGAGTCCTAGCATTAGTACTGTTCGTTGTGAGATTTGGGGCAATTCACTCAACACCTTGGGACTACTTTTCCAAACTGGCTTATAGCTCAGGTTCATTTACTCATTTACTTGTCGATTACAGTCTTATTGGGGAAAGAATTTAAGGCAATTTTTTTAAAAACGTGAAATAAAGATTTTGAATTTTTAAGGTTCTTTACACCCAAACTCTCAGAGTATGAAGTATACAAGTAGAGAGATTTCTTTTTAAATTGCTATAGAAATACAGTTCTATGTTCTGTCTGGTAATATTTGAAAGAGTGAATCTGTTGTACGGAGCTGAATTATTCCTGAAAATCATTTGGATGAAGTTTAGCTCTATGGTGTCCTTATTATGAAGTCATTTTTTTTAAAGTATTTTTCAAGTTAGATCCTAACAAACACAAAAGTATTTAAAATCTTGTGAGCACAATTACAAGTATTATCAGAAAACATGGTTATGTGACCTCATAAGGACTCTATTCCTTCTCATTCCATCCTGAAAGTATCCGAACATGAATTCAGAGGAAGTTGTCAAAGGCAGACTTGTGTCTGAGGGAAGAGGATCAAAGAGATGTTGGCAGATCCACTATTTATCATAAAGTCTTACAAGATCAAAGTCTTGGTGTAAAGAACACGTCTTCCCATTTAGTTCTGCCTCACCACCACCAACATCCTCCTTACTCCCCCCAAAAAACCTCCAAGAAGAAATTATTTGTTCAATTTTAGGTATAAAATCTCAAAGAGTACATACACACAAATACTATGGAAATGTCAATGATGCTGTTCTCTGCTCTCCTCCTAGGCCACCCATGGAAGACACTCAGACACTTTTGACCCCTGTGGTGAGCTGTGGGCCTCCAGGAGCCCTGCTGACCCGCCCCGTCATCCTCACTATGCATCACTGCGCAGATCCCAATACCGAGGACTGGAAGATACAGCTCAAGAACCAGGCAGCACAAGGACAGTGGGAGGTGAGATTCTGTTGGAATAAAGATGGAACACAGGAGCGATTCATACAAATAAGCAGGAGCAATCATGGGAATGCTTTTATTTTCAAAGCAAAACATGGATGGAATTTTAGCTTATACTCAAAATGAAGGAGAAAGAGAGAAGAAAGGACAAAGGGAGGAGAGAAAGAAGGAAGGAGGTAGGAAGGGAGAGAGATAGACAGACAGTTTGCTGATTGCTTTATCTACTGACTGATAGACACAAACAAAATGATGGTCAAGCATAGGGAATGTGCACTTAGGAATTTTACACAATTTTCTTTTAGAATATACATACTAGATCTTGGGAAGGGAAATATGCACATATTTGTTTGTTTCTTTGCTTATGTATGTGTGAATGTATTTCAAATTAGGAGATAGAGAAACATTGCACCTGGATCAGAAAAGGTTAGGCTCTAGTTCTTCTGAACTTAAGCTAGGAAAACAGAAATGGTGCATTTTCTAAACTCCACGAGAGTGAAGAACACCCATGGCAACATGGCTCTCGATAGGTGTTGCCATCACAACTTCTTAAGGACAGTGCTTTAAGCGTATCCTGTTTTTGACATCAGAACATTTCAGTTAGTGCAAAAGGATTCCCAGTTATATTTACTACAAAGATTTTATACCTAATAATCTTTTTAAAAGTTTATATGTTTTCATTATCCTTCAAATAAACAGTATCTATTGTTTAAATGGAAAATAGCCAAGAAAAGTATTACATTTTAGGTTATTCTCAGGAAAGCATATTTCAGGAATATGTTTATCAAAAAATATCAAATATTTTTATAAACTAACCCTGAATTTTTATATAATCAATGCAAAGAAAAGTATCTGATCTGTATGTTATAATTTTTGTGATTACTCATTCTCTTAGAGAAAAAAAATTTTGGAAAAAATATACATAAAGATTCAATTCCCTAATATTTTAAGAAAAAGTAGTATTGGAGTTAAAAGAGTAGTAGGGCACCCCTGGGATTAACTGGAGTTTCCTTTCTATGGACATGTTCTTTTCTTAGCCACATGAAGAGATCACTCTTTACCAGAGGACCTAAGTCCAGGATTGAAGTCCAGGGATACACTTTATGTTGAGCTGAGATCAGACTTAACCAAATTTAACTTCAACTCCATTAAACTTTAAATGATTTATCTTGAAGACTTGGCAAAGTTTTACTCTCAAGTGACCCTAAATTGCTTGCATGATTCTCTGCCTAATGCCCTAATACCCTATGTCTAGGTAATTTGCGTATTAATAACAATTTGAGTAATAATAACATCAATAATAAGAAGAAAATAAAAGAAAGAGATGAGAGAGTAGAGAGATAAGGGCGATGCTTATGAAAACACTCTATACTTGTGATAGAGACATGTGGCGTCTTGATTCTTCACCATATTGTCTAGGAGACTTTCTGTAACATTTGATGATGCTTGAGACTTCCACTCACTCTGCTAGAGAAAGCAGCTTCTTTCCAGGTGTCTTTTTGGGACTGGAATAAATGCAGAGGTACTGAGCATCTATCTCTCTTTCTGGTTCAGTCTGTGCTTCATCATTATCATTGGGCACAGGTTCAGTCGAAGAAACAATTTCATGGATGCTGTGAAAATACAGCTCTTACTAGAACTCAGATGATGTCGTAAGGTCTAACTGATAAACAACCAACCACTCAAAGGGGCTACTTCTTTCATATCTTTGTCCAGCCCCAGGGACTCAATTTATGATGAAACATTCATTTATTTTTTGGACAAATAACCATTTGCTCACCGTGAGGCAGGCCCACTGAAATACTGCGGGAAGCAAAGTACCTGTAGTTCCTGCCTCTGCAGACATTAAGTAGCCTAATGCAGAGGCTGAGTCCTGCGCACACATGCATTTTACTTCTCCCATGTGAAATTTTCTTTTAAATCTGAATTAATGAAAAGTTGGAAGATTTCACATAAATATCTAAGCTTCCACCTTCTTTTGAAAAAGTAAAGATTTTGTGCTCAGCGGGCCTGCGTTCTAGCATAGCTGCGATGGGCTGAAGCCAAGCAGAGACTGAGCTCCGTAGACAGGCCTGTGCTCTGCTTCACTGCAGTCTCCACCACTTCCTACTGTCTCTTGCCCTTTCTGCTTCACCTATTCTTATTACCTGGCTGCTCTGACTCTGAGAGGCTTGTGGAATTGTGACCCTTGGCTTGTGGATTCTATGCTTGGTCTTTCAGATGATTTTTTTCTGTGGTCTGAGTCATTTGGATAAATCAAAACCTGCTGGAGTTGGTAACTATTTTTAAAAATTCATCACTTCCACTTATTTTTGGTCCTTGCTAAATATTTCCAAAATTTAAAAGGATAGACTGTTTAAAAGCTTGCATGAAAATTAACAGAGAAAAATCCATGGGTGTTGCCATATTGTGCTTTTCAGAGTGCAGCCCAGATTATTGAGGAAAAATAGTGTGTTGCTTCGGAAAGTAATTAGTGGGTGAATTTGGAAGAATGTAGTAGAGTAGTATTGTATAATTCCTTAATTTTTCTAATTTTTTTTCAAAACTCTAGATTTTTAGAGGGAAAAAATTACTATGCTATAATGTCATTGAAATAAAATAGTACTTTTGGATTCAGTAAGAAATTTAGAGATCAAAACATTAAATCCTCAGACACTCAGAGAATAAACTCAGGTATAATGAAGTTAAAAGGATAACTCATGAATTTCTTTTGGAATTTTATATAGATTCCAGTAATGTAGATTCTTGAAAGATCAAAACATGCTAAGTAAAGGACATCGAAATAAAAATATCAGCACTATAAAGACAAGGGAAGTGTAGGAGATAATGATGAAGAATGGAAATAAAGATATAATAAAGCCTGAGAAAGAAAAAAGAGCAGGGAAAAGAATAATAAAACTCAGGAGAAGAGGTCCTGTTCTACCTACCACCAGTGGCCACTGTGACAGCAGGATCCTCAGTGGCTCAACCATGGTCCCTTTCCTCTTGTTCCGCAGGATGTGGTGGTAGTAGGAGAAGAAAACTTCACTACCCCCTGTTACATTCAGCTGGACGCAGAGGCCTGCCACCTCCTCACGGAGAACCTCAGCACCTACGCCCTGGTCGGGCAATCTACCACCAAAGCTGCTGCAAAGCGCCTGAAGCTGGCCATTTTCGGGCCACTCTGCTGCTCCTCTCTGGAGTACAGCATTCGAGTCTACTGTCTGGATGACACCCAAGATGCCCTGAAGGTAAGTGGCTCCTGCCTGACCTGCCCTTTTCACCTTCACATCGAAGGCAAGGTTTGATGTGGCTACACACACTTAAAGAAGGTGTGTTTGCATGTGTGTGCCCAAGTGCATGAACACAAGTATTTGGCCCCAAAAGATGCAGTTAAAAGAAATATTTCTCTGAGGCCATGCTGATAAATGAGCTATTTCCATTATGCTGATTCTTCCCAAGGGCTACTTTTGTTTATTTTCCTTGATTTCCTCTAATGAAAAATTTAGAAATGGAAGAATTTGGCAATGAGACCTATGGATGGTAACTAATCTGCTTCCATGTTTATCTCAGCTGTGTTCTTCCTATAAACGGAATTGGCGTAATTGCTCACACTATATGTTCCTCTTGTGTGCCACTGCATTTATATGCTTTCCCATTCTTTTTATGAGGACTGCGAGGGAGAGTGTTAGCATTTGACAACAGGCTGCTGCTTTGCAGAATAAATGAGCTTAATTCCTGGTGCTATTATTGCCATTCATTTCATCTCATTTGAAGCTTTAAAGGATATAGTAAGTGCCTCTGAAGAAGTTACAATCTAGAAGGAGGGATAAAAGAAGCACGCCAAAGACTAGGAGACAAGTCAGAGTGTGATAAATGCTATAGATGAATGCAAAGTTCCATGGAAGTTCAAGAGAGGGAGGCATCTTATTATTTTAAGGAAATCTGAAAAGAAGCTAACATTTGATATTTGCCTTAAAGGAAAATACAGTTTGACCAGCAATAACAGGAAGAATACAAGATTTCTAGGTGAAGGGAACAGCATGAAGAAACACAGAGGGAACAGTAAATACAGTTACTATACAGGCATATTACTTCTAGTAAGCTTAGAATGATTGGAGTTTTATTGGGATGGACCTTGACTGCCAGAGAGAGGAGTTGAGATTCAGTTTCTTGAGTTAATGGAGAGTCACTGGAGAGATTTAAACAGAAGAAGACATGATTGGAAAAATGTATTAGAAATAGGCTGATGTCAGTGGAAAGATAGAGTCAAGTTAAGAAGAAAAGCATAGTAGAGCTGGAGTGATGATGGGCATGAGAAAAGTATAGTTATGAAAGGTCCTGTTCAAGTAGCTCTTGCAGGACCTGGTGACTAACACTGAATGGGTGGAGGAGAAGATTAAGTCTGCCTCTGAGTAACAGCAACAAATGCAAGGGGGCAAGTAGCTTTGGGGTGTGGATATAATGCCTGTGCTTTGGGAAGATTAAGTCAGAGCTATGAATTAGATATCAGGACAAAGATGCCCAAGGAACAATTAGAAATATGGATGTGGCTCTCTGAATGGAGAGCAGATCCTGAGATAGAGACTTGGGAACCAACTATATAATATTAATATTTGTCATCCATAGTGGTCAGAGAGACTATCAAGGGAGAATAGGGGAAGAAAATAATTTTTAAAAAATAATAAACATTACTGAAAACTTCCTATGTGCAGGACAAGATTCTAAATATTTTTTAACTCATATAATCTTCATGACAACCCTGTAAGATACCATTATCCCCACTTTATAGATATGCAATCTAAGGCACAGAAAGTTTAAGTTGCTCTAGGTCACATAGCTATTGAGTGGAAAGTTCAAGCTTCATACCCAAGCATCTGGCCACAGTCTGGACTCTCCAGCACTAAAGTGGATTTTTCAAAGAGCCGCCCTCTAGAGCAGCGGTCCCCATTAGATTCTGTTATGAGAATCTAATGCCTGATGATCTGAGGTGGAGCTGAGGCAGTGATGCTAGCACTGGAAAATGTCAGTAAATACAGATGAAGCTTCGCTGCTCACCCCCTGCTGTGCAGCCCAGTTCTTAACAGGCCATGACCAGTACTGGTCCATGGTCTGGGGGTTGGGGACCCCTGCTCTAGAGCATAGAGACCAAGGAGAGCCCTGCCATGACAAGAGAGAAGAATGGCATCCAGCAAAGGAGCTTTAGAAAGATTAGTTCCCAAGGAAGGAAGAAGAGAAGTGGAAGAAAAATGTGTCAAGGGAGCCAAGGGAAGCAATTTTTCTGAAAATGGAGGTATTTCATTCTGGACTTTCCATCCAGAGAGTATTTCTGGGTCATGAAAACTAAATTGCAGCTTGGGTCCATGGAGCGAATGAGATAGAGTCAGTCACTAGATATATTTTTGATGGTCGAGCCTATAGGAGTTTCTGATGTTGAATAAATGAAGTGAACACACAGCTCTAGTGTAAAGCCTAAGGTTATTTCTTTTATATCTTTGCAAATGTGATACTTCTAAGGCACTGTCAGGATAGAAATCATCCCTGGCTTAAATTCTTCTTAAGGAAAACTGTATTTGTAGAGGATCCACGTGATCCGATTAAGGCAAATCTTTTTAACAATTCCAAGAGTCATTGCAAAAAGCATACTGTAGACGATCTTATATCATATTTGAAATATTTGGTACACATATTTTATACTCACACACATAGTTCTTATACTTAGATATTCTTGAACTTTCTTCCTAATAGACACACACAAATTCATGAAAAAAAAGTAATGTTTCATAAAATGATTTTGATTATTTTAATTAGTGGCCAACACCAAGAGAGACTGATTACAGGTTTAAGCAGCGAAAATAACCCAGGAGCAGTTTGTATTGTGGTCAGTGCTTTCTGAATAGACATTTATAAATTCTCAGTATCTGGGGATCCAGGCACTTAGCCTGAAACAAATGTGAATAATGGATAAGGCTTTCTTGCACCCCATGGCCTTTTAATGCAGAAATACCAAAATTCTAGTTATAAGTGAATGATCTATCCAGCTTACCAAAGAGATAATTAGTTCTGGCCAACACTGCCTCACACCCATCCTTGAATTGGAACCTTGGGGCTGATAAATTCAGAAAAGCCCTTCATTACCTCAGTTCTGCCTTTGTGGCACCCCACCTACTAATGTG
>NW_006434897.1:6029435-6031203 GCF_000325575.1 Pteropus alecto | reverse complement strand
TCTCTAATCTCCATTATCCATAAATACTGTCTTTGGCATCACCCCTTCCAAATATCTCCCCTTTCTTCAGGTCTACCCTACTCCTCACTCATACTCTTCCCAACTCAGTAGTTCTGTATTTCACACACAAAGGAAACAGTTGGAGAACTTTAAAAAAGACCAACTCCGGGATCCCAACCCAAAGGCTCTGATCTAATAGGTCTGGGTATTGGTTTTTGTTTGTTTGTTGCACTTCCTGGGTAATTCTATTGTGTAGCCAAGATTCAGAACTATGATCCAAAACACTTTTACAGATCTTTTTGGAACTTTAATCCTATTAAGGACAAACTTTCCTATATCCTCAAATCATTTTCTTCCCCATTCTTTTACTTGTTCGCATTAACCACAACTGGAACTTCCAAGTAACATGGCATCCCTCATGACCATTGCAGTGAGGACCACACCCTCTAACAACAAAGCCAAGAGGAAAAATGCCAATGGTTCTCATACCCCATAACCATTCCTGGTGCTTCACTCTACTTCCCAGTTTGTTCTCTGCTCCGTTATTCTTTATTCTGTTACTGTGTTATTTATTATGCATTTCAGCCCCTTAGTGCACAATCCCCTTAGTATATATCCCCACCTTAGCAGTACCTGCCTCATGGTCTTTCTTTCCACTCATTTTATTCCCAGCATCCTCTCAAATTCAAAATCACCACTTAATCATGGTTCCTTTGCCCAAACTTATTCTAGTAGACTTCACATCACCCCGCATTATCTATCCACCAGGGTAGACACACTCTAGATTTTATCCTCATTAGCAACTGCATCCAACTCTGCTTGCTGAGATCTCCACCTGTCAACCACCCACCCCTCCTCTAACCATAACCATCTGACTTTCTATCTCTCATACACAAAGATGCATGCAAGCTACACTTTGTTCTTAAGGAAGAACTTCCTCAACCTTTTGTGTTCTATTCCACAAACCCTCATCTGCTCTTACCCGTATATACAGGGAGCTTACGCCCACTCTGAAATCTCCCATCTGAAGCTGCTACAGGTTTTTCTGATTCCCATAACTAAAGATGACCTCCATTGAACAAGCCCTCCACTTCTACTTCCAGGCTGTTGAGTTGCTCTAAAAAAATCATAAATTTCTAATTGAGTCTATCGCACTTTCAATATATTTATTATAAGCTGTGCTTCCTTTGTTTCTCCACAATCCTTTCATTTCTCTGCTTGACTCATTAAATTTCACAGAGCATTTCTTCCATATCTCTCCTGCTCTCTCAAAGTCCCTACCTGTGTCACAGCCCCTTCATGGTTAGCAACGACCTAACTTCTATTGTACCACCCAAGGGACAATCCCTCAGCTGTTGTCCTTTACCCTTGAAACCTTTTTTTCAGCCTCTTCTCATCTAACCTGGGCTCTGATGAAAAGGATTTCTACTTCCTTGTTTGTGCTTTAAGATGCCACCTCCATCTCCAGCATGGCAAATGATGCCCTAGAATCGGTCTCCATAGACTTGATATGTTCTTATAGCTACTGTACTGGGGATTCTTTCTGAACTGTAGAAAGCCTCCGGAAGGTTGCACTGGGACAAAGAGGGAAGCCCAGTGGAGCACTTATTCTCAGGGCTCAGAACCGCACAGTCCGGAGAGCTATTAGAAAAAAAAACGATGTCTGGAGCTGAACATAGAGAGAATATTAATTCTCACTTCTTATCATATGTGCTTATATTGTCCATGTGGATGGAGGGGAAAAAATAGATACCACCATCAGTCTCAA
>NW_006434897.1:5961778-6029386 GCF_000325575.1 Pteropus alecto | reverse complement strand
GTTCAATTGCTTTCCTAACAATTTCTCTGAGTTTGATAAGCCTGAGGGCAAAAATGGTCGCCCGAAAGCTGTGTTTAGCCATTGGGAAGCACTGATGTAGAATTAGAATGCTAGGCAGTGACTGCTGTAGTAAATGTCAACACTGCTGGGAGACAAAGGAATTATTTTATACCTCTTTCAGGTGGGTTTCTTTTTGTGCATATGCTGGAAGAAGTGGTGGGAGCCATGTGCAAGTTGAGTTCACATAAAAAGATAAAGATGCTAAGAATTCCGAAAGTAGTTTAGAACCAATCCCACTTTCAGAAAGAGAGGTCACGCTATTGAAAAGATTGTGTTGGGTGTTATCACAGCTTTTCTCCTTCCTTTCTCATCAGGTGATTAAATTAAGAATATTGATGTTTTCACTCCAATCTTAATATAAATAGACCAGAAATTAATAGAGAACGAGGTTATATCTGGGGTACGTTTAACACTCCAGGAGAAACATACATCTACATGGAAATAAGTAATTTCTGTCCC
Organism: Pteropus alecto; assembly: GCF_000325575.1. Taxonomy (NCBI): domain Eukaryota; kingdom Metazoa; phylum Chordata; class Mammalia; order Chiroptera; family Pteropodidae; genus Pteropus; species Pteropus alecto. Next base: position 6,028,867 of record NW_006434897.1, on the reverse strand, counting down.
GCTATGCTAATGGCACAATTTATGAGAATTCCCTTTCATAATATAGGGGTTTATTCTGAATTCTCAGATTCAGAACCTAAAAGAGAAGTTACTTGCATACAATCTGGGCAGTATGTTTATTGAGTTACTTGCATACAATCTGAGCAGTATGTTTATTGAATGCAATATAAACCAAGTAATATGTGTTAACATGAGCTGGCTTTCTTCATGTAGTCATTTGGCATGGAGAAGAGTCTTCTTTTCATTTATTCAGTTTTCACATACCCTAATCTAGGCTATAGTATGGTGTAGTAATGCTGTGAAGTATCATATTTTGTGAAAAAATAGGAGAAAATTAAAGTAACACTGAAAAATAAAGAAAGTAGGAAATCTGGTTAAGAATTGTGTGATACTCAGTGGTTAAGGGTGCTGACTCCTGCACAGTCAAAAATCCATGTATAACTTTTGACTCCTTAAAAACTTCATTTGTCCCTCAGTATCCACTGGAGATTGGTTCCAGGACACCAGCAGATACCTAAATCCACAGATGCTCAAGACCCTGATATAAAATGGTATAGATCAGTGCATGTAGTCAGTTCTCTACATCTATGGATTCCCAAAGAGGATTGAAAATAGTTTTCGATACACGAATTGGTTGAATTCAAGAATACACAGGGCTGACTGTGTATTTGTTGAAAAAAAAAACATTTATAAGTAGACCTGCACAATTCAAACCCATGTTGTTCAAGGGTTACCAATAAATTAATATATTCATACATATAACACATGTATTAGATATTATCAACAAAAAGTGTGTTAAAGGCTAAAACTGTTTTTCCTGATGAGTATATGGAAGGATGTGGTGTGATAGGAAACTTGTGTCAGGCTGGCTGACTCGATTGGTTCTACCACTCATTAGTTCTGTGATCCTGGTCATTGAACTTGCTTCTTTGGACAGTCATTTAGTTGGCATCAGGGACCCTTAGAAGATTCAAGAAGATCATAGTTATTAAATTTCCTGGCACAAAATAGGTACTTGATAATGTTAATTATCCTTAGATGGGAATTTAGATAATACTGGCATTTTGAAGATAATGACTCAATGAAAATATCAACTCTAATTGCAGTCTAAGTGAAGGGCGAGTTTCAGGTTTGGTAGCAGGCTAGTTGGTCAGCCATTTAGGGCAGGGATCTTTTGGGTGTCTCTAAATATACCCCATCTTTCTCACCTTCTCATAAGGTGATAGGGCCCTGGTCCTGTCACATATTTTAGAAATAACTTGCCACACTGAATTTATTATTTAAGAGAGAAAGAAAACAGAGAAAATAGAAGTTGTAGTGAGCAGAATAATAGCGCCCCCCAAAGATGTCTACACACAATGTTCAGAACCTGTGAATGTGTTACTTTACCTGGCAAAGGGACTTTGCAGAATTCTTCCCTAGAGCCTTCAGGAAAGGAAGGCAGCCCTATCAACACCTTGATTTTAGCTCAGAGTTAGGCTTCTCATCTGCAGAACTATAGGTTATAAGTTTTGCTGTTTAAAGTTTCTAAGTGTATGGTAATTTATTACTGAAGAAATAGAAAACTAATGCACAAGTTAAAAAAAAAAAACATGTTATGAGTGAAAAGAAATACAAGAAGATTTCAGAAGTTCTAGAACAACCTAAAAAATCCTATTCCTGATACGTAGATGTGAGAGATTATCTTTTCCTTAGAAGTGTGCCCAGAGGTGGACAAGTGACACAGCCACTTCCTTGAGTGTTACCCTTTGGCATTTTGCTTCAAAAGTGTCACAAACCACCCTGACTAAGCAGGCTGTAAGTGGCAGCTCAAACCAAGCATCCATGGCGGCGGCAGCTGTGGGAGCAGCAGGCAGAGCCCTAGAAACTGAGTGACTTGACGGGAAATGTTTGCACATGGTCATTGGAGTCCAGCCTTGTTATTATTAGGGATGAAGTATGGCAGACAAACTCACGGGGAGAGCAGAGCTCCCCAGCGTGAGCACGGGAAGAGAAAGTAGCACAGCCAGGCCAGATGCCAGCAGTGATGACCAGAGCCAGATGGGAGAGGCCGGCTGACAGTCAGATGTTCCCCACAGCCAGCTCTGCAGCCTGAGGCCTGAGGCCAGAGGAGGAGTTGGCTCATGGGGAGCTGAGAGCAATGTGGCTGAAAAGCTGGCAGGGAACAAGGGAGAAGGATGGCGCTCCCTCTGGCCTCTGCTTTGGAAGAGTACAGGCCCACAGCTGCGATAACGACAGTGGTGACAGCCTTAGTAGGAAAGAGAGAAATTTCTCATCCCCAAACGACAAGGGCAGGTTTCAACACAGAATGAAAGCATGAATAGGAGCAAAGCAAGCTCCATAAAATCTGATAGGAGATGTGATTTTTTTAAACACCAGTTAGCACAGCCCTTGAAGGTCAGTCATTTGAGATTTAACACGCGTGGCACATTGAATGCTTGCCAGTTTGTTCTTTGTGCCTCCAGAGCCCTGTGTCCATATGGCAGACACATGGGGAAGGTGGGCATAGGTCTTGACTGTACAACTCAGCCTTTGGTGCTTGGTCCAGCGCCCTAGACAGAGCGCGAGTGTGGGTCCCTCTCCACAGAGCAGTAGAGCCTGGCCAAACAAAAACCCCTTGGAGGGCAAGGCTGGCCGCTACTTCATTTACTGCCCTTTGTGCTCTCACCTGTGGGGAGTGATCTTAGTGGTTTCCCCACAATAACTGACTCTACCTGCTCAGGGTCCTGGCACCATCCCCAAGCTCCTTGGCAGCACTAAATACAGTCGATTCAAGGCTCTGTTTCTATCAAGAATAAAGAGTGCACAGACAAATCACATCCAGACAATACAGAGAAAGAAGCAAGACAAAATAAAACAAAGGAGTGATTTAACCTCCTCCAATGTTCTCTACCAGAAGAGATTTTAATGAGTTATATGAGATTTAAGTTTAATCGTTTGTATCTGGTCGATAAGATTTCTAATAAGAAAAGGAAAGGAGCAATAGGAGAGATGTCTGAGGGAAAACAAGACAGAGACAGAAAAGGAAGCTAAAGGCTAGATAACCCACAGATAGGATGTCACCTTTTGAGAAACTGGAAACTAAGACAAGTGCCCTGAGGAAGAAGAAGAAGGCACGATTCAGAGCAGCAGTGTGAGAGAGGAGGCAAGTTCTAGAGCAAGAGGAAGGTGATCAGAAGACAAGAGTGTGGAGAAAGAGCTGGGGTCCCAGCATCTCACATAATTCCCAGCGCGAAATCACTGCTTTGCACTCGGGCAGACACTGGTCATAGTCTTAAACACGTACTTCAGGCATCTCGCTGTATACAGCTCTGTCGCCTGGGGGCTCTCCTGTGCACCGTTTTTTGAGACTGAGACTTAAGGGAAATTTGCCCAGGCTGGAAAGAACTGGAGGAGGAAGAAGAACAAGAGCAGCAGTGGAGGCAGAGGCGGTCTCAACCCTGGCAGTAATGCAGATGCAGAGTGAAACATTCAGGGGCGAGGAAACCAGAGTGTAGGAGTTGTCCGGCTCCTCCCAATCGCCTTGCTCTGTCAGGGTTAATGAGAGACGAGCCTGTCATCTCAGAGCCTGGGAGAGCTCTGGGTCCAGGCCAGAGGGGCTCCCTTTGTATGCACAGGCCTTTAAAACAGCTTGGATTTATTGTGGCTCTTAAGTGACCCAGGCTAATGGCTTGGCATGGATAATGTCTTGGTTTAATTGGTTATTGTGAAAGCTGCTTGTTACTACTGTGGAATCCCTTGTCCCTGCCTTTCGAGCAATCCCTCACAGGTTCCCTAAATCAATACAGCCCCCACTCAGGGCCACGGAGAAGCCAGTGTTGGGGCAGACACTGCTCTGGGGAAGCAGTCATCTCACAGGATTGCACAGATCCCCACGGGCACCAGGCTCTGATGCATGGGGCCCTGCTCCTGGTGTCATGATGACTGGGGTTCTTGTGTGTGTTCCAGTGTAGCAATGGGCTACAGATACCTCTGTTGATAACCGACCCTCGAGAGAATCTTTTCAAGGTTAACTTAAAAGGATGGAAATGAAATTGACAAAGGAAGTCAGAAAGGCACCCCTTCTGTAAAAGCTGAACGAACTCATCAGAGCACCAGGTAGAGTCGCCCAGAGCCAAATAAGGTACTGAGGTGGGAGTGCTGCCAGGGGGAAGACAACCTTTGCAAAGGAAGGTGACATTTATATTTCTGAGAACAAAGAGCCTAGATGATCCTAATTCCTCTATGGCATTTCCTTCCAAGGTCACGATATTTTTCTTAAGTCTTCCTAAATCTTTTGACCTTAAATATATTTTGTTCCTGTTCTAAGGTGTGTGAAATATCCTAATTGTTGGGATCCAAAAGCAGCCTTTCAGGAAGCTGTCTCAGAGCTGAGCACACCATGTGGGGTTACGTGTTTATATGTTGGTCTCCCTGCCATGGGCCGTGAGTGGTTTGAAGCAAGGACAGGGACTTACTTGTCTGTGTGCCCAAGAGCCTGACATGTTCCTGGCAGAGCATTTGTGTTTCATTGATGCTGAATGAATGCTCCCAGGAAGATTAAGGAGAAAAAAGCATTTAACTGTGAAGTTATATCTTATTGATTCATACATTTATTATTTTTATGTTCTCTTATCTGTATCACCTGTATAATAACCAAAATGATTACATATAAAAGGAATTTTGAAAAATCAACCTTTTGAAATACAAGTTACAGTATTTGTAAAGGGGATCAACTATAAAGTACCTGAAATTTTACTTAAATCACACCAAAATGGAATAAAAGCCCGATTAGCCTGTCAGGTGGGCTTGCTTATTCTGTCTTCTGACACAAAATTTATATATGGGATTTGTTGTACGTGGAAAGTCATTTCCAACTCATGCATGGTTTTACATGATTTTAGTTGTCAGGAGTTGTTTTGTTGATTGATCGTAATATCTTTAATTTGCACTTTAATATTTTTAATTTGTGCTTTGGTTATCATCTTCTTTATTTTGTTGTTTCCTTTAAGTTGAACATCCTGAGTGTGATGATACTAGTTGCTACTTTTCCAGAAAAAAAAAACAGTTAAATTTCAGTTTGGTAAGGATTCTTCTAACTGAGTCATTACTTCTAGGCTGATTTCTCCCAAAGGTCCTAGTGAGAGGAGAGCTGCCCAAGTCACCAGTCTTCAAAATGAAGATACACACTCCAGGCCCAATGAATCTATAGGACAAAAAAAGAAAACATTAATTATTATGTTTGCCTTAGCTCGTGCTTTTAACTTTATATTTTATAATGTAATATGTTAATATACTAATGTATTATTATAGTTATATAATTTAGAAAGAAACATTCAAAATGCATGCACAGTTTTTTAACTGATAGGCACACTCAATCACATATGTTTAGAGACCTCTACTCGAAGGTTGGATGCATCCTGATGGGCAGTTTATCTTTTACCAGGGTTCATGTCCAATTGAAGGGGAGAAAAAAGTCAGGTTTCTCTCAGTTCTCCGCAGCTTTTGTGTCTTTCCTGGTTGGTGACAGGAAGAGGAGGTTAGGAATATGGAGAGAGTCTGTTCTCTGGCTCAATTGTCTAAAATGGCACTTTACTTGGGACTTTCTCTCAAAAAAGGGCCCAAACCAGCCCCGTCTCTTTCCCCACGAGGGAGAACTCTTTACTATGACTTGAGGTCAATGCCAAAGCCATTCATGAGCTGACTCCAACCTAGACTTTGCACTCAAATTTCTTGACTTCAAGGTCATGGCCAATAGACAATTTAAGTTTTTTTCCAATGATCCTCCCTGCCAAGAAAACTGACAATGCTTTTATATCCTCTGGCAATCTATGTTGATTGTGGGAATGGGGTGTGGATTATACATCGTTGGGTACAATTACCTCCCGGAATGCAATGCATCTTCTTTCAGACATCCCAGGGAGATAATTTGGACATAATGAAGATCTATAGTAATCAGATAATTACTATCGATTGCTCTTTAGACGTCTTGATGAGGTAATTAGGGTATACTGGAAAGAAGCTGGAATGGATTGATTGGCATGACTGTAATCTCAAAGATTTCTAATTGTGTTTCTTTTCTTCTAATGGCTTATAAACAAACATCATTTTAGCTTTAGAATTTGTCAGGTGCCAGGTTCACTGGGAACATCAGCTTTCTCTATTATGCTAACTAGACACTGAACATGAACATGATCAACATAAGCTCATTATGCCTTTCTGCTGAAGCAGAAGAAACTCCAATTAACCCTCACTTTTCTTATTCATCTTCATTTCCACATGGCCAGGTTCTTGTCCAGGAATGGAGTATGAAGTGTTGTGGGAGGGTGTTCCATGAAGAGCATGTGTGATTCTGGGTTAGGTGGATCTTTATGGCCTACTAGGGACCCTCAGAGCCTCCTGATCTGCAGGCACAACAGAACCAGAGCACAATGACACAACACATGTGTCCAGGTGGCCAACTGACTGGTTGGGGGCTAGCTGGCTGCTCAGGCTCCTGTCACAAGTAATAGCTACTCATCAGCCAGCAATGTTGAATACTCTCAACGTCAATATTCTCAAGCAGCTGGACCATGCTCGTCTCTCCGTCAACATGTTATTTTTGCCTCATCTCTTCCATTAGACACTAATTAGAGGAGTCCCTGCCTGAGACCACATTCCATATTATCCTATATTTCCTACACCTTATAGGACCTTTCAACAGCTTGCATTGTTCAGAACAGTGGCCTGACTCAGAGATGATGGATGCTGACAACTGATCACTAAAGAAGCAGCTTAAAATGAGCTGTTTACATCTAAGCAATGATGTTAGTGAGCTCTGCATTTACTGGACTGCAATCTGGTTCCATACTTACAGTCCTCCACTATGACCCTTCTGTACTTGGTACCCTGGTAGGTGTTCAATACATGTGTATGGAATGACCCGAATGATTGTCTGTGTTCTTGAACCCCATGCTTTTAGCTGAAATCTCACCAAAGATGAAAATTGTATTTTGCTCTTATAGTTTTATAAAATCCATTATTTTCTTGAACTCCTATTTTTTTAAAAAAAAAAAAGGTCACAAATTGTCTACATATTGAACCACTAAAACTTTTGGAGCATGAGAGGAGTCAAGTGTGTACAGGGATGGTTCAGACAGCAAAGGAGACCCAGGATATTTTATTCATTGATAACTTGTGGTTAGATGCTATTTGTATAATTGCAGCTGTATTTGGAAATGCTTCATTAACTCCGATTAACTGGCTTGAGAAATGGAAGTATATATAGAATTTGTCTTCTTTTACATCTTTGTAGTATAAATGAATTTACATAACAACTTTTTGCATCAGCCACAGTTTTTGAGAAATGAGGTGTTCTTTTTTAAATTTAATCTGAATAACTGTTTAGTTCAATATTTGGTGCTGAAAAAAACCTTCCTAATCTGCATCAGTATATTTTCTTCTAATAGAACATATAATGAGCATATTTTAATGTTTTAAAATTTTGGAATCATGCAATGGATAATTTTAAGCAAAATTTTATTCTTTTATGTCTATAGGTAAAGAAACTATGAAAATCTGAAAAAAAAATGACAAAAACACATTTGAAATTTTTATTCATTAGTTTGTTTTACCAAGTCTAAGACATGAGTTTGTTTTCTAGTTATTTGCCCCTTTCCCTAAAAGTTCACTGAAAATTTACTTACTTATCTGTTTATCTATATGTCCACCTATTTTTTCTTTCATCTGGATTTTTTCCCCATTTAGGGTTCTGATTGTTATTTTTCTGTATTTGATTAAATATTTTGCTTGTCTGTCAGGAATTGCAGACTGTACTAAATTTGCCTCACACCAGTGTGATGTAGATTGCTGAAGCATAGTTGGTGGTCAGTAGGATCCAGTTCCATACGAATTGGCAGGGGCTTTATTTGGAGGGTATCAAGGCTGCCGAAGTGTACGTCACATGTTGTACAAGTTAGCAGTGTCAGAGGAGGCACAATGAGGAAACATACCCGTTTGATGAGGGAACTGACGGAAGCAATACCATTCAGTAATTTGATTTACGTTTTGTGCATGTCATTGTAGGAAGTTTTGCAGCTTGAGAGACAGATGGGAGGACAGCTCCTAGAAGAACCTAAAGCCCTTCATTTCAAAGGCAGCACCCACAACCTGCGCCTGTCGATTCACGACATCGCCCATTCCCTCTGGAAGAGCAAATTGCTGGCTAAATATCAGGTAAGGTTCCTGAGCTGAACTAACAGCTTGGAGATTGTGCCACGAACAACGAAAATCATTTAGACATATGTTAATCTTACATCAGCCCTTGTTTCTCCAAAAACAGTTTGGGATTATTTAAGATTTTTGAAAAATACTCAACACATAGTTGAAGGAATGCTCTTTTCTTAATTCTCCTTCAAATAATTGTACAATAATTGTTTTATTTTTGACAAATAAGACTTCCAAGTTCATCATTTCAACTCATTTTCTGAGTAAATGTTCTATCGAATTGATGTTTAAAAGCCTCAAAATGCATTCATAGGAAAAAAATCTAAGAACATTGTTATCCCTCATGGCACAAATTAAGCTTCCACCTTGCTAGCTTTTACTTTGAAAACTTAGAAGGAACCCCAGTTTTGAAACTGAAATAACATGAAAAAATAAAACCTGGTTAGGATTTTATTAAATAACAGCATGAAAATACTGCTCCCAAGTCTCACTAAATGTACTTGTGGAAGCTCAGGACTCTCTAGGGGCTCCCACCTCCTTTTCCATCAGTCAGCCTGCGCTCTCAGGAGGCTGTGTGATGGGATCCCTAGCTTCATACCCAGTCCCAGGAAATGCAGACACACTTGGATAAGCTGTGAAGCCTTGTTTACATGCATGCAAATCCATCACACAGCCCAGCACTGCAGCTGGACTGTTTTCAATTTCCTGATATAACTCAAAGAACATACTAGGAGCAAAGGGAAGATTTTCCAGCTCTCTTCGTATTCTCATAGGTCTAGTACTCACACATAAATTGTGGGAAACAAACCTACTAATTTGCTAACAATCTCGAGCTTCCACAGAGGTTGCATTCCAGACTCTTCTAAATCACTCAGCACTTGACCGAGATATCCGGCTTTGAACTTTCTCATTTCAAATCTTTTCTTTTGCTTTCTTCTCCCTATTTTGCAGCTGCCATAAAAGTCCACAATTTTCCCCCTTTTATGAACAATTTCCTTTGTGCAATCATAATGGAAAAAACTATTTTTATAATAATGATAATTTTATATTAATTCAAGCTAAGCCTGGATGAATTCTTACCATCTGCCAGACACTCATGGACTTTGGTTTATCTCATCTAAACCTAGCCGGTCTATGACTTAGGATCTCTTTTACTTACTCTTTCACAGATGAGGAAACTGAGGTACACAGAAAGGTTAAGTAACTTGTCAAAACCATCAAGTAGGCGAAGGGAGAGTGTTCTAATTTGTATTGACTCCTGCTCTTAACTATTGTATTCACCCATTTTTTATGTATCAACCTTTTATTTCTTTCCTTTATTGACAAAAGATTCCAGGATGGGCTCTGTAAGGTGGTCTAGACTTTTAAAAAATGTATGTCTGTTAGAAGCTTGGTGCTTTTAAGCCCGAGACTTTTCTGTTGCAGCTAACCAAGTCTACGGTTACCGGCTGTAGTGTGTGTTGCCCTCCCCCGTCCTGTGCAGAGGGAGGGTACAGGCATGAAAAGGGACTGAATCAGTGCGTTATTCTTTAGAGCTTCTTTGCTTTTCCTCAGACTACCACGGCAGGGAAAACTTTTAATGATCAATGACCTGAGTGTGCAGGTTTTATTTTGAGAATTTTCGAAACAAAAAATCATTTACAATGTTTTTGTTTGTTTGTTTTGGGGGGTTTTTGTTTTGTTTTGTTTTGATTTGTTTTGTTTGTAAATGAGAGACAAGTGCCATACTGGTTAGGTATTGTTTTGTTTTGTTTTGTTTTGTTTTGTTTGTAAATAAGAGACAAGCGCCATACTGGTTAGGTGTAGATTCTAGAAGCTGACTCCCTGAGTTTAAATCTCAACTCTGCCATTTACTACTTGTGGGACTTTGGCTTATTTATTTAATATTTCTGGGCTTTTTCATCTGAAAGGGGTTTGGGATGTACTTATGGATAGACCTGTTGTAAGGATTAAATACGGTAATATATGTAATACCGAGAAGAGTACTTGGCAGTCCAGTGTCCGACAGTTACTTTTAATATTAGTCTCTCATTTGTGGTTAACACTTCTATATCCTTTAGGAAATTCCTTTTTACCATATTTGGAGTGGGTCTCAAAGAAACCTCCACTGCACATTCACTCTGGAAAGATTTAGCCTGAACACGGTCGAGCTGGTTTGCAAACTCTGTGTGCGACAGGTGGAAGGAGAAGGGCAGATCTTCCAGTTAAACTGCACCGTGTCAGAGGTAAGGAGCTCTTGTCTAGACATCTCAGAAATCAGGTGAGAGAAGGATCGTGGGAAAGAGAGAGAGTGTGGAGAATAAAGGTATCTCAATATAGGCCACATGGGGAGTCCTGAAAAGCTTTCTATAGGTCCTATTTGTTAACAGAAGACTTTTAATGAACACAGGGAGCTAGATACATAAAAGAATATAATGGGAATCCTTTTTGAAAAATAAGTTCTTCATTTTTTATGACGAATTTAAGGATCACGTTCCAATTTTTTACAACAGATCTGAATTCCAAGCATAAGATTCAAGTAACGTGAGCATGGAGTAACTTTTCCCAAAGCATCCTTTGATGTGCTACATGGCCGACTGCTCCACCTCTCCTCCCTGTCCCCTTCTTTCCTCAGGGAACTCGCCTGTGCCTAATCCTGTGCTGCTCAAAGGGGTGGAGGAAGTGAGACCAGCCTCTGACCTCACCCCTCCTTTTTGCTTCTCTTCCTTTTTCTCCTTGGTGAAAGGAGGAACCTCTTGGTCTCCTTTCTCATACATCATTCTCCAAATATAAGAAGATTGTCAGAGACAGGGGATGGAGGGCAGCAAAACGAGTGAAGGGGGTCAAAAGGTACAAACTTCCAGTTCTAAAATAATAGGTCCTGGAGATGTAATGTACAGCATTGGGACTATAACTAATAATATTGTATTGCATATTTGAAAGTTTCTGAGAGTAGATTTTAAAAGCCCTTATCACAAGAAAAGAATTGTAACTATATATGAGGACAGATGTTAACTAGACTTACTGCGGTGATCATTTCACAACCTATACAAATATTGAATCGTTATGTTGTACACCTGAAACTAATATAATATTACATGCCAGTTAGACCCCAATAAAAATAATAATTATGAAAATAAATGTCCTTTTCCCCGGGGTGGGAAATGTTCCAGAAATAGAAGTAAAATCTACAAATTTTTCCCCTAGTGGCCATCACTTTGCCTTTCTCTGCTGTGATCTTCACTCACTTCAGTTGGGCATTTTTATATGTTCCTATTACAGAAATAACCATGAGCACTGCTATTTAAAACCTCTCTGTACGGAAGGAGGGGGTGTGCATGAACTTATCGGGTACCTTGGACCCCAAGGCTACAATCTGAACAGTGAAAACCCTTCACGCTGTTGGAACAAAGGAAATAGAATAAGCAAATGGTCACAGGCCGTGTCTTCTGACGCCTTGAGGAGTTCAGCTCCATGCTGTTTGCTGAGCTGCAGATCACAGGATTGTCGTATTTTAAAACTACAGCGGGACAGCATGTGATTTAAAAGACTACTTCCACGCTGTCTCAAGCACAGTGACGAATGAAATGTCAGGGTGTTCAGTATGTCTCACTCCACATGTTGTATTTAAAGACTGTCTTCCTTAGCAAACCAAGAGGGGAAGCTTGTCAGCCCCATGACGCTTCATCCTTCTTTCCCACAGCCTGCCGAGGTGCGGTCATCATTTCCTCCTGTAGCTTCATGAGACTTTTGACTCATAAACAACTTTAGTCACAGATCCCGGTGACATTCATAAGGAATGATCTCGGTGTCAGGGTGCCATGGCAACCGCCAGGCCTTCCTGAGGCGCAGGCCCTATCTCCCAGGCACACAGCACCACCCCTGCTGGCTTCGGAGGGTGTTTTCACTTTCCGGGCCCAGCAGGTCCACAAAGTTCAATAACCACCCAGCTCCAGTGACAACAAAGGCTGTGGAATTTTGGAGGGGGTGAGGAGGTCTGCTCCTTTGATGCCTGCTTTCTGTTCAGCTGAATGTTTGCTGTGTGATGAAAAGGTGGATCAGATGCGGGCGAGAATGAAAGAGCGCTGTTGCGGGCTCTTCCCTGCTCGGTCCGCCGCCCCCTCATTGAGAAGAGACAGCTTTGCGTAGTATAATCACAATTTAAGGACTTTCATTCTTGTGCCAACATAGAGATGATTTCTCTTGCAACTTGGTGGCAGTCAGCTCAGAGAGGCCATCCCTTCAGTCTTGTCAGAGGCCTTTGCCCATGTGTGATGACAGACAAGTACCTTTAACAGAGGGAGGGGCAGAAATGACTGGAGTCAGATGACTTCGGGGATTAAGGGGCACTCTGCTGCTTTTACTTCTGGGTCACTGAGTCCCATCATTGTTGTTAGCATTTGAATGTGATGCATGTGGCCCACAGAGGGGGAAAGTGGAGGGCTGGGTTCTGATGTTGGGGAGGGAGGCTCAGCTCTGAACACTTGGCTCTGGAGAGCCCCAAGACCCAGATCCTCATCAAAAGCTCTGAGGAGGGGTACACTGTGACTGACAACCTATAATGAAACAGAGAAAAGGCTCCATTTGTGCTGTCTTTCTTCGGCATAGGGCTCCTTCTTAGGTCACCGGGCAAGCTGGCGGGTGGGCTGGGGTGGCAGTTCCAATGTCCTGTCTCCTAAGAACGAGCTGGCTTGTCAAGAATGTGCTGTTCCCCCTCCCGCCAGCCACCCACCTCCCAAGGCACTCACCAGCAGTCATTTATAAAGTAACATGGCCCTTGCCCTCTCTAGTCAGACGAGGACCTGTTGCCCCCAGGGAGACCAGGCTGTGCTTGACGTAGACCATGGCAATGTCACGAGCCAGCCAATTGTTCCTTTCTGGGTGCCTCAGCCAGAGATTCCTTAACTAGAAACAAAGCCTTGAGTCCCCACAGAGAAGCAGTTTAAGAATAAAAATGTCTGATAAGTATAGGCATGAATGAATCTCAGAATAGAAACGATATTAAAAGTTTTTTATTTTTTTATTTTTTTTTAGAGGGATGGTGGAGTAATAATGGGAAAACTACTCATCACCACCAAGAGAAAAAAATGGTGTAGAGAAAGTAACTTATCACCTCTTCAGGCCTTCTGTTTAGTTTTAGCTATAGACAAAGACTTTATAACCCCTGATAATTATTGACACATGACAATATGGTGTACACAAATAATAATATTAAAAATGTATTAAGTAACATCACTCTGCTATAGCCATCCCATCTATTGACCTCTTCAGTTTTCTATAATCTGTTCAAAATGACCACTGGGAAAATCTAGTTTTTCTAATTGAGTCAGAATATGGGAGTGGATTGTTGATTCTACTGTAGAGTGAGTACTGAAAATCTGTGCCATCACATATAGCAGCTGTTGGTTAATGGTGAAAAATCATATGTTTAACTAAGGGACTCATAACATCAAAGACAGATGGTACCAATATCATAAACAATTATTGTAATAAGCAGTCTGTGAGAGTAAACTCTACTTACTTCTACCTGGAAGTAAAGGAAGAACTAACAGCAACTCAAATTACTACATGAAATTTAAATGTAAATGTAGAAGTATATTTTTCTTTTACCTCCAAGGCTACTGTCATCCATCTGATAAGAGAGATAAGACATTATGCCTTATTGAGCTTGTTTCATCCACACAGAGGTAAACAGGCACAGTAGCCAGGGCTGGAGAGCCAGCGCTGGAAGGCCTACGTGAAGTGGTGGTGGTTCTATATTCATTAGAAGGATGACAACATGCACATGCGAGCAGACCTTCCTGAGAGAGAGGCTTTCCTACCTTTACTTGGTCTATACTTTCAGGATTTAGCAGTGAGAAGAGCCATACTTGTAGCTACATTTCATTGGAAGAAAGGCCAACACACTAACACTTCTGTTAGAAACTGATTTCAGCCCCTTTTGTACTAGGAAAATATTTTCTCTCATTTCAACAAGTATGAATTGAGTAGCTTCCATGTGCTGAGTATCACAGGGATTCTGAGGAGGATAAAGATATTCTCATCTCCAAGAAATTTGGGAAATCAGAGGAAGTAACTCATAAACATAACCAATATGCATAGGGCGGACTACAAGGACTGCAGAAATGCTGTAGAAGGTCCTCGGGTTGATGGCTTTGGGTAGGTTTCCTCAAGGGAGGCTCAGGGGACATGCTTTCGGTCCAGACTGAGGGGTTTGCCTGACAGAGATTAAGAGAAAGCGCAAAGGGACACTCAGAGGTCGATCTGGAAAAAACAGCGAGTGGTTTGTTCTGACGAGAGTTTGATGTTGAGGCAACCTGAGAAAGACAAGGGTTCGGTCGTCAGGTGGTGGGAGCACGTGAATGTGAGGCCCCTACATCATGTCAGGCCTGGCTCTGCACTTTGCAAGCCTCATACCAGCCAACAAGGCAGATGGTGCAGATATCCCTCACTGCTGGATTAAACATTGGGGTTCCATGTGGTAGGAGGGGCATTTAGCGCTTCTTAATAAGAGAGAAGGAAGAGAAACATCAGCCTGGCACTTTGGGAAGATCGGTGTGGCAGACGGGGATGGATCACATGTAAGCGAGAGTGAGTTACTGTGTCTGACAGCAAGAAAAATCTCTGGGGACAGCACTTCACAAAGCAGACTCCTCCTTGTGTGAACTTAACCACCACTGCCAGCAAGGGACAATCAGGGTGAGGTTGCATGTGGGGGACTTGGTGGGTTTCCTTCTAGACACGATTGTTATTGTCCTGACAAGTGGGACCTCAACGTGGGTGATGACACTTACTTGTGGAAATACCATGTGATTTCTCTTAGCCTCTACCTCCCCAACCCATATGTGCATCGCTTAATGCCTAACATAAGCATTAGGCACTTGGGTTCAGACATTCCCAACATAAATCCATTGATAAATGCCAACAAGTACTCTCCAATAACATTTTTAGGCCCCTTTGTTGAAGCCCTATGCCCTGGAGGTCAGGAACCCTCACTCTTCATGGTCCCTTGAGAGGAGCTCTGTGTGTCAGATACGAGGAAAGACCTGCTGGTCGTGTCCTCATTCAGGGATTCTAACTTCCTTTTTTGCTTCTGTGTTTTATGCTAGTCTTTTAAATCTTCTCATGCGCTGCTTGAGTTAACACAAAGGAGCAAATGGAATCCTGGGAGTTTCCATTTGCCAAGCTTTGAGATTTGAGGCCATATACTATGATGGCAGCCAACACCACTGTGGGTATTATGCAAAAATTCCTTTAGTTCTAACATGCCATCTGAGCCCCCAGATAGGCCCTGTGCAGTGGGATTACACAAGCCTACCAATGAGGATTGGCTGTATTGTGGAACCCATTGTCAGTCAACAATGGGACACAGACAGCAGTAACCCCCACAGTGCAGGAACAGCAAGGTTTGGGGGCTCTGGGCAGTGGTGGCACTGCCTGTGCTGAGCACTCTGCAAGACACCAGAGACCCCTTGGTGGCTGAAACTGTGTGTGGCTAATTTATCCTCTAGCAACTAATTATGTACACCAAGGAGTTACCTGCTTTAAAGAGAGAAAGAGAGGTGACATTTAAAGTGGATTAAGCAGATTTTCTGTTATTTTTTAATAGTTCCCAGGCAACATTTGCTTTTGCCTTCCAACAGCAGAAGATTAGAAAATGATTAGAGTTTCTCCTGCAGATGAAATTCAGATTTTGCATTTGTGCTGTTTTATGAGCTGAAACTATTTTAAGAGCCAATTTATGGTTTTCTCTACTAAAATTAGATTTAAAAAAATAAGGGTGTACAGCAATTGAAGGATGCCATTAGCAGCTTACCCTAAGGCAATATACTGTGTTCACGGTTTTCTTTAAAAAAATTAGTCTTAATTTGATATCATTTAGAGGAGAGCTGTGTTACATTTCATTCAACAAAGGCAGAACCAAGCCATCTTCTGCAGAGGTTAGTGCAAGAATTTACTTGGGCATCTGCCTATGGCATTCCCCTTAGGGTCAGAGAGTTTCTAGAGGCTTTGAACTTTCAGCCTTCTGATCTCAGATCTGTTCAAGATCTGTTCACCCATAAATCCAAGGCTATGCAAAGTCAGCTCAAAATGTACCTCTTGTTTTCAGCCAGGTTACAGATAGCTAATCACAACTTTCAGCCAGGAAGAACCCATTCTTACTAGGAAGAATAATAGCACCCATTCTCTTCTTGTCGCTCAAAGCAAGGCATTATGGTGATTGGTTCAATAGGGATTGCTTTTATCTTCAGAAATAATGTTGTGCTGTGCCTGAACTACAGGAACCAACTGGCATCGATCTGCCTCTGCTGGATCCAGCGAGCACCATCACCACTATGACAGGACCCAGTGCTTTCAGCATCCCTCCCCCTATCCGGCAGAAGCTCTGTAGCAGCCTGGACGCCCCACAGACCAGAGGTCATGACTGGAGGATGCTGGCCCATAAGCTAAACCTGGACAGGTGGGTATGGCTAGGCTCCAGGACTAGTTTCTGTTAGACATAGGGCTCCAAGCTGATAACTCCTAAACATAAGACAGCATTTATCTTTTTCCCATCCATATATCTATTTATTTTTCATTCTGCAAACATGTGTTAAGCTTCTTCTTTGTTTCTTGCACCGTGGGCTTGCAAACACATTGCTCAGAGACATTCTGGGCTTATCTGACATTTATAAGTATTCAGTTTTCTTATCCACTTGCAAACCTGATTGGCTAAATCCCCCTAAGTAATATATCGATTCGCTAAAGTAATTATTGTTCCCCATCTCCTGTTGAGCCAGACCTAATGCTGGATGGGTCATTAATATGCAAAATACATCGCTGATATTCAGTTATAAAGAGACCTCAGGAGCCTCTTCTTTGTAAATGTTGCTATCACTACCAAGCAAAAGACATGTCATGGCCTGTCAAAGATGATCAGAGCCTGGGCTAGAAAGAAAACATGTCTTTTGATTTCCTGTTTAGGATATGGACCATACACATCTTGTCTGTTAAATTATCTTACTCAGAGTTGAGGTTAACAAAGGTAAACATCACGTCTCCTGTCTGGGACTGATCTAATTAAGTATGGGCTACTTATATAGGATGGCTCACTGTAAACCAGTTTCTAAAGTAGGGCTTGGATATCTAAAAGGCAAATGGAGAGAAAACTAAAGAGAAAATAAATCTATATACCATACTCTTCAGCACATTTTCCCATTCCCAATGACAGGTACTTGAATTACTTTGCCACCAAATCGAGCCCAACTGGCGTAATCCTGGATCTTTGGGAAGCACAGAACTTCCCGGATGGAAACCTGAGCATGCTGGCAGCTGTCTTGGAAGAAATGGGAAGACATGAAACAGTAGTGTCTTTAGCAGCAGAAGGACAGTATTGACCCGTGCTGGGACTGACAACGAAGGACAGAATGCACAGGGCGTCTGTGGCCGTCCAGGGGATCACAGCTGAGGAGGAAATCAGACTAGACCAATGAGCCTCACAGGCAAGATGGCAGCGGGGGAGAGAAGGAAAACAGACACAACTACCAATATACATGCCCACTTTACTTGGACATCATCACAGGAGTTAAGAACAATTGTATACACTTGTACCTTGAATTTAGAAACCAACCTAATTTTCCTCTTTGTTGGGCTGTATGCTGTGTGGTACAGGATCTTACAGTTTCCTAGGAAACGCTTTTTATTGCTATCCAGATATATGGATAAACTTTCTTAACAAACCCAATTTCTACAAACGTTGTTTACATCGCATTGGACAGGGATGCAGACGCTGTCCATGGCTCGTTCTATTTTTGTTTAAATCATTTGAAGTTGAAGCTGTGGATGGTTTGTTGTGTCTATTTCAGATTAGTAATTTACAGAGAAATCACAGACTTTTGCTACGAATCATGTGCATCGAGAGTCCTCCCATCAGTGTTCTGTTTTTAGAACTGTAGAACCAGTGTTACTGTTTGTATCAGGGAAGTGGAGAATCTAAGTGTAAAGGAGAAATAACTAAGACTCTTTATTCCTTGAGGACACCCATCCAGTGTCCTCTGGGAATACAGCTGTAGCATTGCAGGAAAGACAGTGATTCATGTTCGACCACACAAACGAGCATTTCTTCACTACATGTGTTTGTAATATGCAGTTCCAAGTGTTTTTTTTTTAAACCATTATTATCATCATCATTATTATCGATGAGTATTTACAAGTATTCTAGTAAAAAAGATTTTCTTTTAACTTCTGTTTTTGTTAGCAGTACTGTTAGTACTTAGGTATTGACTAGACCTGTCTCACCTTCTCCCATAATGGGGTGGGCGTGGTCACCAGTTTAATTAAACAGGCATTTCTTCTTGAGCTTTCATCTTTCCCTCACCGTTCTGCTCCAGAAAGGTAGTAAATGCTTACTGGCTTTGTCAATCTGTTCTTTCAGCCTGCTCAGGCAGGGTCTTTCTCCTCTGAGTCTTGTTATGAGAAGTGTTCTCTATTCAAGTTCACTTAATATTGGAGTCACATGGCCCCACAGTGACTCCCCTCAGTACTCTGTATAGACGCAGTATGGTTGGAGGAACAGTCTGAGCTGGAAATCAGGAAACCAGTTCTCATTTTGGGTTTGTCATTGTCTAACTGTGCTACCTTGGGAAAGTCATTTAATCTCACCAGCCCTCAGAAGGGGTGGGATTAAAATGCTAAAATGCTAGACTTCCACTCCAGTCTCATCCATCAGTGTGAAGACCACAATGGACTCTGAGCTGGATCATTTAAAGATCCATAAAAGCGAGTCTTTTGCCCAGGCCACATTATGCCTTTCAAATAGTTCCGAGTCAGAAGGCAATTATTCTAACCTGTAACATATTTTTTATGCTTTCAAGTTTTGTCTTTGTGTCATTGCTTTATGCTGTTCACCAAGAGATAGAATCCCTTTATCATCACTTTCTTTTCTCTCTTGGGACCACTTGCCTTCCCTGGTTAGTTGCAAATTATATTCTATTATTGTCTGGTCAAAATTTTTTAAATTAAAAAAAATTTTAAGTGAAAAATAGTTAATCAACAGACTACTTTGTGTAAACTATGATATTTCTTTAAAATCACCACAGGCTCTTTGTTTTAACAGGGACTCAAATCATTCAGCAGGTAGAAAATAGTTAACAGCCCAGTAGCCAAACCAAGATAGAAAAACAAGGACACATGTGTATGAATCAAAACCTTCGAAACACAGCTATGATTTACTTTTGGGCTAAAGGTATCCAGGTTGCCGAGTGAACTATAATTAGAAATAATTTCATATATTTTCTCCTTTATTTCCACATATAGTTCTTCTTTTATTTTGGTGACTTCTTGATATTTCCATACTTCTCTATCTTCATCATTGAGAAGATATTGATACCATAATATGGAGCCTTTTCTTTAATGCCTTTTATTTATTTTCTGTTTTAAGCACTTATTCTCTAATCTATCTCTCTCAGGCCATCCTCTGTACCATATATAAAAATATGTGACACTTATTTGAAAGGGAAAGATTGCACTAATAAACAAGTTCAGTGGATAATGTTTGCACCAATTCATATTTGACCAAAAGATAATAAAATTGCATTCTACATTTTTTAAAAAAAAATTAAATAGACCCTTTAAAAAAAAAAAAGAAGAGAGAGGTATTGTCCATTCCTGCATCTTGAAATAACTTCTCAAGATTGCTCACCATTATTGGTTGTCATCTGTGGAAATCAAGAATTAGAAATCTGAAGGATGCTGAAGGAACTTCCATGCCTAGTGAAAAGTAGAGAGGAGCAAATATGTAGCTATCCAGATAAATCAATTAAAAACTTGAACTAGAAAAAAGTCACTAAAAAGTCATCAAGTCAGAAATATTGAACACAGCAGGAGCTATGTTATCAAAGCCATCGACAGCCTTTGGGGTTCACTTCAGATACTTTGTATTTTTTTGGTTCAACATTCCAGTACCAGAAATGGGAAGAGTGGTTCATTCCTTATAAGCAAGGTACCTACATGTCATAGAACCTCTTTATGCTCCCTATCAAGTGAAAGGCAACTTCCGTACATAGAACACATCACTTAGGTCAAATAATTTTCACTGTGAATTCTGATTTCCTTCTTCTTTGGAATAAAGTAATAGCTGTTAGATTGCTCTTGAACTTTGAAGGTCCATACTCAACAGTTCATGTCATAGGGAGCCACTTTATCAGCCATTCTATGTGACACATCCTGCCTTTCATTCCCAGGGCTTCTGTATAGTTTATGAGGAAATACAGACTTCATTTAGAAGCGAAACCTATTACTTGTGCATGGTGCCATCTAGCGTATAGGTAGGTGTATAACACAATCTACCCTGAGTTTAATATAAAAACTCACTAAAGGTTTGGCAAAGGGAATGAATACCCACAGAGTCAACAGGACCTTTATGACAAATAGATATGGGAAAATTTTCACTTCAAATAAGTTTTATCCTCACATTTTTTTTCACTTAAATTACCCATATCAAAAATTGCATGTTATTACGAGCCCAGTATGTCATCAACTGATTCATACATGACACGCCTCAAGTTGGTTTTTGGTAATAGAAATAATAGAAATACATAAAAATCTGTATAAAAAAGTCTTGAAAGAGTTATCATCTTTAACATGTGTATTTTTCGTTGATCTTTATATGTTTTAAATCTCCTTATTATGGGTTCTCTCATACTTATTTTTGGAAATGTAAGAAGCATCCACTTGGAAAGAAATAATTTTTATATATGCGAATGAGAATACTATGTCTAAGGAAGTGAAAATCGTGCTTGTTAATCAAGGAGAAGAAAGAAAAGCTTCCCTTCTTCTGAATTTGGGGAACTAAAGGCAGAGGTTTCATTCTGTTTTCATTTTCTTCTCACCACACTCATTCAGATTTCCTTAAAATGATCTGGAAGGAATAGAAGTTGGATTCAGAATTGATAACTGGGCATAAGGTGATGTCAAGTGTGTAAGACCAAGGTCCTCACAACTAACAGCCTTTTCACATACAGCATGAATATCAACATGGATACCCAGTTACATAGAAAAACCCGTCCACACATAAGCAGTGTAAGCTCTTTCAAGTCAGGGTGATATTTTGGGTGAGGTGCCCAATATTAAACTTCATAATAATTAGCCATTTTCATATATACTATTATTTTGTAGATTTTAATCTCACAACTTTCAAATAGAACCATTCTTTAGGAAGCCTGAGTTCAGGACACTGGAAACAACACATTCAATAATATTTCTGAAAGTTACTTGTCCTATAAGATTTCTAAAGGTAAGCATTCAGATAGTAGAATCAAGACATTTTACTTCTTCTGGAAAGGAGCAGACAAGGCTCTTGTCTTAAGCACCCTTAGGTGTGTCTCTGTCAGGGACACAGCAGCTCTTACTCCTCTCTCATCAGTGTATGGGGAAGGGAGCCAGTGAAGTGATCAGTCTCCCCAGAATTCACCAGCCTTTGCAACTATAAGGTCTGCCCCCATGGGATCAAGCAAATAAAAAACATGTAAAGACCTGTAAGAGAGGGTAAAGAAAGTAGAAAAAGTTTACTTGTCAAATTTTCAGGCTTCAGGTTCAATGTGAGCTTTAGCTTTTGCCAAGTGGTTGCTGCGGACAGTTATCAGCATAAATCCAAGGCTGATGAGAGAAAGAACCACCATGGAAACAGCTGAAATGAAATTAGATTTTATCCATCTTCTTTAAGAACAGAGGAGCTTTTGTGAATCATAATGTCTTCGCTCAAAGTCAGTTATTTACAAAGGTGGTAATGGTTGATGAGCATTAGAATTTATAGATCGAATAAGGAAAATATTTTTATTATTGATTATCTCAAGGTAATAAAACATTTTTTTTTTTAACCTTTCGAGTGCCTCGTAGGACCAACTATTACACTTTGGGGTTTTTTTGTTTTTGTTTTTTTTTTTTATTCTTTTTCTTTACCTTTACTGAGCTAATGTTGACTGAAATTCTTAGAACTTTGCTTCTGTGCAATGACGTGCTGTTTCTCTACCCTAAGAAATCTATTTGTATAATCTCTGGCTGTAACGATCACTTTGAAAGATTTCTCTTGTATCTCTGAAGATTTTTTTAATGGAATAAGGCATATGGGGAATAAATATATTGTAACCAATATTAATTTAAGCCTGTGTCCATACAGGTCGAGTAAACCAAATGGAGTCGTAAATATTTCCATAATTTATGCCTGAAAACCTATTTTGAAAAGTAGGGAGATGGTCTTGTATGTCACTGGGTGGATTTTCTCTACAGACTAAGTCTAACCATTAACTTTCTGATCTTTTGGTCTTAACAGCCTTGCAGTTGCACCCATTTTCAGAAATCCAACTTTTAAAATTTGTTTTCAGAAGAGTTTGTGGCTCCCGGATTTTCCAGCGGGCCTGTCACCTCTCTGTATTGATCTGTGGTAGGATATTAATGGGTTCATTCAACCAAATGTAATGTATGCCCCAGACCTATTTTGGCTTGGTTGAGGAAAGCATCACCAGGACAACAGACAGGAGCTCCACAAATGAACTAGCACACTGTCAAGCCATTAAAAGGTTATTTCCCATCCTGTTGTCCACTAGACTCTTATGTATTGATGAGATCTGTCCAGAGATCTTCCAGAATTCCGAGCTGGGAATCCCTGCAGAAAGTCTCGTGTTGTGGCCCACCAGCTAGAAAGGAAGATGCCTTGAGATACCATCAGCTGCCCACCAGCCAAAGTATGTGCTACTGTATACCAGCCTCTTCACGTGCCATTTCAGATTTGTGCCTCAGCAAGGCCATAACACTTCAGGGTCCTTTTCTAGTATATCTAAATCATATGTGTCGTCATCCTTCAGTTCCAAAGGTCTACTGGAGGTGGCACTGTCAGACCTGCTATTGAACCTGATGGCACTGACCCGGGGGAATGACCCGGGAGTCGAGAATCGTAAGCAGGTTTTGCTGATCGGCAGCCTGAGGGATGATGAACCCTTGGCCTCTGAACCTCAGCATGACAGTGAGGCAACATCCAAGAATCATGGCCTGAGCTATGTCCTCCAGTTTAAAACAAACCTGTTTTAGAATGGCATAAAAAAGCAAGAAATCTATAGCTAGTGGAAATGCCTTTGCCCTTTTATATTCTTAAAGTCTCTATGACACCTGCCAATGTAGGGTTATAAATGCAAATGGATACTCCTTCAGGCCTTGAAGAAAGAGGACAGCAATCAAAACGAGTTGAACATGCAGTTTGCATTTTGCATTCTCCCTTTATTCTCTCTTAGACCTTCTATTGGTAGTGAAGCCCTCACTCTCCAGAGTACATTTAGCCCACTTGCAGGGAACATCATCTCTCTATGTGTGTGCTGGATGCCACAGTGCTGTGTGTTTTCACTACGTTTAACGTTGTAGCAAGTTGGTGACCTTCCTCTTTGCTCTTTCTAAAGAAGACAACCAATGTTTGTCAGAGAAAAAGTCCCAGCAGTATGTGTTGAAGAGCCTGTGTCATCCACCTGCTGTTCCTTTTGGAACAGTTCAACTGCAGAAATGTCAGATGGAGGTTTTGTGCTTTGTCATTTTTCTTTTTTTTTTTTCATACACAACAATACAGCGTTGGCTTTTCAGACATAGAACACTTCTTTTGTTGTCATGGAGTTCCCTCTTGCTGTATCTTCTATGCAATTCCTTTTCTAGAAAACCCTGGTGGAGGCGGAGTGCTCCCCAGGCCTCCTGCCTGCCACGTCGCTGTGTGGCAGAGGTGAGGGGGTGCCAGCTCTGGTGTGCCTCTGCTCTCTCCCTGGCTGCCTCTCCCCATTTTCTTGCAGTCCCCTTGGTTTGTAAATTGCCTGCACTTATTCTGTCAGCCAACATGTACAAAATGTAAGAAAGAATTTTTAAACAGGTAATAAATTATATTTATAAGCAACAGAGAATGCTGCCTCCCTTGTTTCTTCCTAGCAAAGCCCTTCTCCACATGAACAGTCGCCGTGTGTTTCTTCAGCTTTTTTTTGCATGGGTAGGAACTGCCACCTCTCTCAGGGACAGGATGAGGTTCCCGAACGGTGCTTCTCAAGCTTCTCTGTACCCTGGAATCACTTGAGCAGCTTTAACAAATACTAGTGTCTGGATCCCACCGCCAGAGATTCTAATTTCATGGTTCTGGGGTGGAGCCTGGGCAGTGAGGGTTTCTCAAGCTCTCAGGCGATACTAATGAACAGTTGAGGGAGAGAACCAGAGTCTCAACTGCTGTATTAGATGCTCCAGGGAGCTCATGGCTAAAAGGAGTGTGGAGGTCCTGCCCTTAGAGATCTGATTTTAAATGAAGCTCATAAACCACTGCACTAATAGATAGGAAATGAAAGGTGAACCTAGTAACACAGGGTGCCCAGAGCTATAGTGAATGCCACACAAATATGTTCACCTTGGCACAGGACACCGGTCGCTCCCATAGGTGAGCAGGAGAAAGACTCCAAGTATGAAACTGAGGTGTGGACGCCAAGGCAGCCCTTTCCTTCGTGAGAGACTACAGCTGACCCTTGAACAAGACATGGTTGGGCTGTGCAGGTCTGCTTATACGTGGATTTTTTTTTCCAATAAATACTGTAAATGTATTTTCCTTATGATTTTCTTAATAGCATTTTCTTTTCTCTATCTTACTTTATTGTAAGAATATGTTATATAATACATAGAGCATACAAAGTTTTGTGTTAACTGACTTTCATATTATTGCTAAGGCTTCCAGTCAACAGTTGGCTGTTAGTAGTCAAGTTTTGGGGAGAGTTAAAAGTTATACGTGGATTTCTGACTTGTGGGGGTTCGATACCCCTAACCCTCACATTGTTTAAGGGTCAACTGTAACTGTCTGCCACCAGCCCCCATCCCTACCTAGTCAGCCAAAGAGTGTGAAGTGACCCAGTGCCGAGAAACTGCCCCCTCCTGAGAGCTGGGAGACTGTGACTTACCAGTGATGCAAAGCTGGAGTCACAAACTCAGATACTTGTCCGAGCTCAGGAAGCAGTGACAATATGTAAACTAGAACCTGGGTAGAACAAATGGCAGAAGTGGGTCCTGAGGCTGAATTAGACAATTCAATGCCATCTAAAAGAATGAAAATTCAGTTAAAGAACAAAAGAGTACTTCAGAAAGAAAACATATGGTAGTATAGACTCAGCCTAATACCACCCATGACCCCTAATTTGGAGCTTCAATAGCTGGGATCTCTGTTCTGAAAGCTGCCCCTAGGAGAGCATGGACACAGTTTCACAGTCACGTCATTGAGGGCCCCAAATGAAGCCCCATCCATCTTGATGCGACTGGAGAGTTCTCAGACTTGGCCACCTTCTGTCTGTCCCTCTGTGCCAGCATATGGGCACCAGGCAAAGAACTTTCATCAGTTCCAGAGTTCCTACAGCCTAATTAATATCAGAATATAGGGTAGAAATTACTTTGCAGAAAAAAAACAGCCCTTTTGAGAGTGAGGTACTTCACTGCTGTGACCGGAAGGAACCATCAAGCTTGCAATTTACATAATGACCAACACCAACAGAAGAACTGGTTCTCCGCAGCCGGAATTACTGCATATCAGCCTTTGAGTCCTGTGAAAGCCCACAGCGTAGAGAAGTCGGGTGTAAATAGAGTGGGAGAGGTGTACCCACAGCAACTCTGGCTTGTTTGAAATATTGCTAGTTTTATATCCTATAAAACTAACATCAAGAAGGAAAAGTAATATCTATGAGGACTTGCTATGTGCCTGGCATGAGGCCTTCACATACTTCACATACTCATCTCATTTGTTCCTAATAAGAGCCCTGTGAGGTGGATATTTTTATCCCAATTTACAGGGGGAAAGATCGGAGCTCAGATTATGTACATCCACAGAAATGAGAAAGTGAAAACCATGGGTTGTGAGCCAACGTGATCTGAATCCCAATGCTGGGATGAATTCTCTTGTCTTAAGTGCAGCTGCCTAAGCACAGCCAATCACACAAAAACTTTTGAGTCTAAGGTGCAAGCCTTCCCATACCCTCCACATCCAAACAATTCTGGGTTTCCTCTCTCCTGATTCAGTCTCCAATGGATCCCCTCAAAACCAAACTTCCACCCTGCCTGCCCACCAGGATTCACAACCCATGGAAAAACGACCTAACACCTTCTCTCTCCCTTTGCAGAGGTTTCCTCCTCCCTAGGGACACTGTTTCAAGGACAACAACAATAGCCTCCATTCTTCCACAGCCCAGGTACCTCGCAGTTAGGAGGAAGGATCACGTATATCTCATACTGTTCTCCTGCTTCCAGATCATTGCTTTGGCACAGAAACCCACTCCTTTGCACTTCAGCCCATCAGGCCCTACCAGCCTCCATCTCTAACCTCTGCCCCTCACTGACTGCCCACCCATCCTCCTGTGGCCCTGCTGAATTTTGCCTCGCAATCTTCCTCTCCCTAGACTGCCATCATGCTGGGGAGACTCAAAATCCATAAAGACAGGCGCAAGTCCTGGCTTTTAGGTTCCTCTTTTATTACCAGTAATCTTGTCCACTAATTAAACCTTCCCACACCAGTGATCACCCTTAGTCTTGTACTTACTCTCCCTACTCCCTCTTTTAGTCTTCACTCTGACCACAGTCCCTTTCTCAGGACGTGCATTAACTCAACCCCATCAGGGTTCACTGTTTTGGACCCATCGGCTGCTTCCTCTTTAAACTCTTCCCTACTCTGGACCATGCCAGCCATCTCCTTGATGATAATAATCATTATTTTCCATGACCCATTGCTCTATATGCCTGATAAACCCCAACCCTAAATGAATCCAATTGTTGTAGTCTCCATGCCTACACTTGGGTTGTTGATAGAAAAATAAAATGATAAAACTACATAGAAAAGGGGCATTATAAATTTGTAATAATAGCTAATGTTTAGTAATGGTTGTTTACCTCATGTTAGTGCATGCATATTTCATTTCATCTTCAAAACCACTCCTTGCAGTAGATATGAGTATTATTCTCATCTTTAAGGGGAATAAACTGAGTCTTCGAGAGGTCAAAAGATGTCTACTGTCACTTAAGCTGTCTGGTGATCAGAGGCCAGGCCGTTGGCCGCTAAACCACACAGTTATCATCAACCCTGCCCTCAGTGTTGGCCATGATCATCGGGCTGTCATTTTCCAATGTACAATTTTAAACCTTCTCACTTTTCATAAACCACTGACTTCTCTACCTTTTCTCTCACTCTCAACAGATGAGTGTACCTCCTAATTACAGAGAAAACAGATGCCATCAGACCATTTCTCTTATTCCCCCGCCAGCAAATGTACAAACTTACCTGCATCACTCTTCTTCATGGTATTACAATGTGATATTTTCAAAGAGCAAAAAAAGGCACAACTACAAGATAACAGACATGTTCTTTCCAAGGGGAGAATGAAACCATTTTATTTGGGGGAATGTTCAAACAAAGCCATATACAATTTGTAACAAATACAATTGTTTGTTCCCTAGTACTGAATAATTACAGTATATACAAATTCAATAAGGCACTGGTTCCCCAAAAGAACACAAATGAGTCTTCTTTTGAAAAAGACAACAAAACCCTTTATATATCGCCAACTCTTCTCCAAAAAATATGGCATTTTTGTTTTGTTTTGTTTTGTTTTAGAAGAGGAATCATAATTGCTAAACTAAATCACTTCTGATGCCATTTCTCTCATTTCCACTATGTGACTGAATTTTCTAAGGAGATTTAACTATAAAACTATTCAAGTTTAAAAACTGTACTTCTTTCAATGCCTTTCCACCAACAAAGAAGAACCAGAACAGACCAACAACATAAAACAATGTAACTTCTAATGAATATGCATGACTCTAGGAACATGAAATTCGGTTTGTATTCAGTACTTGTATACCTGATTACACAACAATTGAAACAAAGAATGCCCTGTAAATAAAATCTGAGCATGTTTTCTAAGAAGCTTTATGTTCTGAGAATAAAAAGAATGGTCACTAATGACTTTTGAGCGATGCTTTCCAGGAGGTCAAAGGCCTGTCTCCGCACACACAACGTTCATAGCACTGTCATCTGTGATTTAACGATCTACACACTTTCATAAATAAATATTATGTTTCATTTAGTACTTTATCATCCATAATATTTTACTCTCTAATCCACAAAATGGAGTTGTGCCAGACTCCAAACTGAACATAATATTTATATATACATATATATTTATATAATATATATACACATAAACTATAAACCTGAACATCTTAGCATATAAAACTTATATTAGCTACCAACTAATATTTTAGGATTCCTTGGGGCAGGGGATGAGTAGCGACTAGAAGAAAATCTTAGTCTTTGAAATCGTTCTGATAGTAAGAATTCAACTACATTACTAATTTCCAGGTTCTATCGAAAGACAAAACAAACAAACAAAAATAAAACAAAATTCATTTCTGAGCTACTAGGACTTTAAAAATAACAACAAAAAAGGATTATTTGAAAGTGAGTAGGTAGTCTCTTTCAGAACAATTTAGTATTCCCTAAGTAAAACGGATTTTGGTAAGACAGAAAAATCTATTTATAAATAAATTCTTGTCACATTGAAAGACTATAAAAACTAAATGGGTCTCTTGAAGTATCTCAGGAATAATTTTTAAATGTTCATAGTGAGTACATCTGGTTGAGTATTAGAAAGTAAGCTATTGGTTTTTCCAAAGCAACTAAACAAATAACATAGAAGAAATTTCCTGCCATTCTTCATTGGAACCAATACTTCCCTAGAAATCTAGTTTACTTTCAAATCATCATCTCCCCCCAAAATGTTCTGATCTGAAGTTATCCATGTATAAAAATTGCCAAAAGGAACACACGTTTTTATCTAAGTGATATGTCCAACCTCTTTTAAATTTAGGGAAAGTCAAGAAACAAAAACATGTCCCCACTAACCAGCATAAATGTTTACTTATTTGTTTGTAGATGATCTGATTAGAGGCAATGAAGTTTCTCTCCCCTGCTCAGATGATCATCACCCTTAGTTCTTGCCACATATTCTTTCTAAACTATCACAAAGAATACGATCTGACACAAGAGAAAGGAACCTTTACATTGCTATTCAGGTTATTTTAATACCATCAAAAGCAGCATTCTAATTAGAGTTATATTTGGAACCAACTGTTTTTCATCTTTGAAAAAACAGAAATTTTATTCATATTCAAGAATTGAGAAAATCTTCTTTCTTTGTTACAAACAAAATGTGGCTATGAAGCACTGGGACATGAATGCTGAATGTAGAATACTGTGTTTCTCCTGATGATTTTCCCAAACTATAAGCACAGCTCACAACCACTCTCTGCTCTAGGATGTTTTCTGAACGAACAAGTCACCAGCTGCAAGCCTACTTCAGAGGTGAGGAAAATATTTTCTCATTTTTCATGCAGCTGTCAAATTTTCAAAAACGTCCATCCTTCGGTCACCAAGTGGTGGAAATGTGTTGTAAAACACTGCCCCCTGGAGTATACTGGAAGGAACATCATTTTTTAAAAAAGGCCAAGGGTAAGCACTTCCCAATTCTTTACTAAACACTACAGAATTTCTAAGAAGCAAAAGAAAACCATAGTAAGGAAATGTAAATGCATAAAGGTGAGAGGGACGTGTACAATTTTAAACTTTATTTTCCTGTTGCAAGAAATATCGGCCCTGTCAATGGTTTGATATATGTTGCTCAAAAGTTAAAACCTCGTAGAATTGAGTAGGTGAGGAGATGTTTTACACAAGTGCCACAGAGTATACGAAGATAATAAATAAAAAAGTGAATTTAACATCTTGAGAATAAAATAAAATAAATTGAGCCAGCATTCCTAAGGTGTGAAATTATCACTTAAGATGTATATACTTGACCCATATCTATTCTAGAATAATAAATCACAGCAGCCATAATATTTTGCGGCTTCAACTAACTCTTCTGCTGTACCATTTGGAGGTTATATTTATCTATATTTAAATTAAAATTCAGTTAAATTAACCTGACGTATGCTTCCTTCCCTTAACTCATACACAAAAGGGAGAGAATAACCAAATGAAACTTGTTTTATACAAAATAAAGTGTGCATACTTTTTTCCCGTGTGCTTCTGTGATTGGCTTTTCTGCATATATAAGAAACAAGTCATTTGCATCCCCACCCTCGACCTTACTGACATGGTCTTCTTACAATGCAAGAGCAAAGTATCTCTATTTTAAAATGCCTTGTCTTCAACACAACTGATGACAATTTTATTTAATAGTGATCCTTTCATTTAAGAGATCAAAAGTATGCATGGGTCAATTCCCTGCACATAAAAAAGAGATTTGTTTATGTTTAATGAGAAGGAAGGGATTTTATCATGAAAGAAATGCCTAACAGAATCAGAAACACAAAGTGGTTCTGAAGAATAGCATTGACACTTACTTCTGATAAAGTCACATAAAATCTTCATTTGTTCCACATCATCTGAAGCTGCAAACGGTTAACCTGCAGGAATCCCAAAATGTGGGCCCAGACAGGTGGTACTTGTACCCAGGTGCATTCACATTGCTGTGGCAGCCCCCAGTGCAGGGCTGGCCAAAGTGGTCTGAGGAGGCGGGGGCGGGGGCTTTTCAGATGAGTTCCATTCTGCATTCTCCAACTTCACAGACTGACTTTTGGTTTGTAGAGTGCAACAAGATTTTTACCAATGAAAAAACACATTTTAATTTGCCTTCCAGAAGAAATTCTGGGAAGAACTTTCATTGTTATTATTTAAACTATAACACTATACCAGTATAAACCTTAAAACATCTACATTATTTGTTTTATTTTGGCAAAATTAAAGCATCTTTTGGGGGGAAAAAAATGGCAATCCTAAAATACAGGGCTTTCTTAGAAAGCAACATGCATCATATCTTGAACAAGTTACCCGAGCGATTTCTCCCTCCTACAAACAGACCCGATGAATCCGTGTTTCTGGGAATTTCTCTGTCTCCGTCCAGGCTGCTCCCTGAGAGGCCAGGCTGAACCCACTGAGAAGCAGGACTATGTTCAAGGCTTGTACTGTGGATGCTTCTGGAACATCTTTTGCTCTGCCCACAAACAGAAGAATATCTACTGGCTTTCTCCAGTGGTGCTTATTTTTTTCCCCTCAAATCAGAGTTTAATGTCCTGGGACTCTGACATTTTGGCAAGTGTTTTCTTAACACGCAGGGCTGTCAGTCTGGACGCAGGATTGTGAGCCCAGCATTCTGTCATGAGTTTCCCCATCTGCCTTAGACACTGTGGGAAGGGAAAAGGAAAACTGGGAGTAATTCTAGAGAAACATTCTTATTACCTGCAAGACCGGTACTTGATATCTGACTTAGTTTTGGGTTTCCAAAGTTTGAACACATTTTTAAAAGATACTTTTAAAACCTTATAGATAAAATTTTGTAGAAATTCTTTTTTCATGCAAATTTTAAATGACTAAAACAGATTTTCATGTCTTCCTTCTGATGGGAGCAAGCAGGTGGTTTTGCTGATTTTTTTGTAAAAGAATGTCTTTGAAGTCAGTATTAAATAAATACAAAAATACCCAGAGAGTCTGTATTCCACTCCATATGCCCGGATTGTTTATAACACTTGATAAGCTTAACTCTTTTATCTAATTCCATACTATTCAAAAAAATTGGTTATTCCTAAATCACAGCTGTCTGCTACAATAATAGCATCACACTGTCACATTTAACAAGATTAATAACCTGTGAGAGCTTCGCTAAAACTTTCTCCTGTGTTCTCCTGTGGTACATCAATTATTGGTCTTTATGTTGAAAAGCACAATTTCACTTCATTAGAAATCCTCAGTGAAGGAATTCAAGATAATACCAGTGCTCATAACCACCCTCAAAATAATATAACTCTAGCATCTGATAAAGTTTTCTCCATGGCTCACTGGAAAACATGTATTATTTAGCGTTTCAGTAACTAGACTCAAAATCAAGGAACCGAAGGTTATTTTTAAGTGCATTTAACACTAAAGTATGTTTATAAACAGTGCTCTGTCCATGTGTTTGCAATGGCTTTGGCACATGTTTAATGAGTCTTCCTCCCTTCCCCTCTGGGGATGCTTCAGACTCATCTCCGAATGTTCCAGCCTGCCAGAGCACTCCAAGATATGGATGAGTTTACACGCTTAGAGGATGGATGCACAGAATGTAGAATAGGATATGAATCAGGAAAGGCCAGGCCCACCCCACTCATTTCCTCCATCTGAACAGCTCCTTTGTAGACCGTAGGTTTCACCATTACATCCTGAGAGTCTCGCTGCGTGTGGATTTATTCAAATAGCATCCCATCATCCTTATTAATAAAGATGCGCAGCACAGTTAGGCATCTCAACTAGATCAACTTGTATCACTTCTGTATACAGAAAACTTGATTCTTCAGAAAGCTATCTTTTCTCTCATCAAAATGAGAGAACATTGTATGTGGGTTTGTCATGGAGAAAACTCACGATGCTTTAAAACACATACAGAGAGAAATAATAGTATTTATGCAAACGTCAGCACATCACGAATAAATGAAATAATCTTATCCGCTATGCAGGCTAAATGTTAACCCACTCAATATATTTTGTAAGTGGCAACATCAAATTAGAAAAAAAGGAACAGATAATTTACCATAGCTCCATGTAAATTATTGCAGTGAGGCGCCATTCCTATCACCATCAGAACAAAAAAGAAGACTATCTGGAGTTTTGGCAAAAAAGAGAAGTCTATTTAGAGGTTGGTGATAGCGTGTAGTTACCTCAAGCCTTACCTCATCACTACTCCATCGGTTGGGGAATGAGGGGCGTAGCTTCTTGATGCACACGATCTCTCTCATGTCCTCGTAAGAGGGATCACTGGGCACTAGATCATGATAGGGAAGCTGGTATTCTTCCACTATACCTGAAAATATGGTTTTATTATTTTTTTCTGTGAAGTGGAAATAAAAGTCTAACATACAAATTGTTCTCGAAAAAGTTCTATCAGTACTAAAGACAAGTTCAGGCTGAAAAATACCAAAAAAAAAATAGTGGAAAAAAGGAGTCCAAATGACCCTTAATCTGATTTTTTAAATGACTAGAAAGCCTATCGAAACATATTATTATAGGTCTTCAAGCCTTTTTTCTCATTTCCAAAAACAAAGTAAAACAAGATCTCAAATTTATTTCCTATTTTATGAAGGCTCCTGTATGCCAAATTAAAAAAAAAAAAAAAAACTATATTAAATCTCAACACGAATTTGGCAGACACATCCCAAACTCATATTGCATAATATGTGATTGTTTCTATTATTGCAGTTGAGATTATGAATTTCATAATAAATTTGGCAGTGTATTTTACTTGAAAAAATGTCAGATTTACATTTTTTCCTGCTTAATCTTAAGACTATGTTTTTATACATTTAAAATTTTGAAAATCATACACACCTAAAAGTATTAACCATGATTTTTTAGGCACAGAACTGTCTGATTTTTATTCTTTTATTCTTTTATTCTTTTATTCTGTACTTATCCAAACTTTCTACATGGACTACATAACTATTAGAAAAAATATGTATTGTTAAAAGAAGGATTAGGAAATACAAATTGATATCATTTTTAGGGAAATGACACTTATCATGCTGAATTCTATTTCATTTTTCCTAGTATATAATTTCTACCTTTTTCCTCTTATCCTTTAAAAAAGCAAGCTACTTACAGCTTCATTCGTACCCCATCTGATTAACTCCTCACAATAATTATAAGTAGGCTGTCCTCAGAGGACACTGCTGTGAACAATCTTTCTGGAGCACTTTTGCTCCCTTATCCTAAATCATCTTTTATAGAAATGTCACTGCTTTTAACCTGAACAATATGATACCACCAGGTTGGCAGATTATCCAATGCATCATTAAATTCACTGGGGATGGATTCTGACAAATCTGGAGTTCTGTATTATGCCATTTAAAAAGTAAATTCAAACGCATATATAAAGGATCAGAAGGTTCAAAAATTTTCTCAGACCATTCCAACTCACCACATATTCTGTCCCCTGCTGAGACTCTAGAGCATAATTATATGTATTATTTATATTAATATTTCCTTCCATTGTGTTTCACCTCTATGTGAGATAATAAAAACACAGGGTCTAAACATAGGGGATGCTCACTTCATTTCTAATTCTCAAGACAATGGCTCAGAAACATCTTGAGGGCAAGGACCGTGTCCATCTTATTCATCTCATATTTTCTCAGTGCCTAACACTGGTGTCATTGCCTGGCTGGACTGATGCATCGACGCTGGGGTAGATGTATATATTACAACAGGCACAGAGCTAATAATATAAAATTATGAATTAACCAAAGTCTATCTTTGAACTATAGGCCTTATTCCTTTCTCATTATCATGCAATTATGTTATCAAAATGTCCACGTTAGCTGCCATTTAATTGTTCCCGAAAACTGAAAACTTTCTCTCTTCCAAAGTTTGAAAGACCTTCATCTGGATGCATCTACTTCACTCCAAACTACCTGAACTAGAAAGATTAGCCCAAAACTTCTAACATCTTCATAAAGGAAGGAGTTGAAGAATAGAATTTTGTGTGCTTTGCCTCTTTGGAAAAGAAAGTCATTTGTTGAGAGCCTATTATATACCAAGCCTGGAGGTAGGTATGCTATTTATCTTTTCTATTTTTATTAAAGTATAGTTGACATACAATATTTTATTAGTTTCAGGTGTAGAACATAGTAATTCAACATTTATATAACATTAAATTTTTACAAGCACATTTATGAGACAGCATTATTATCCACACTGTATAGATGGGGAAACTTGGTTTTGAGGGATTAAGTTACTAGCCCAAGGCCATAGAGTTGGTAGGTGATAGAGCTGGGACTCACATCTCTGACAAATACATGAAAATCTCATACAGAGACAAGGGAACAGTTTAGTGCCACCAGTCTAGCAGATTACCTAATGCATCATTAAATTCACTAGGGATTTACTCTGACAAAATCTGGAGTCTGTATTATGCCATTTAAAAAGTAAACTCAAACGCATATGTAATCATAAAGGACCAGAAGGTTCAAAAGTTTTTTCAGACCATTCCAACTCACCACGTTTTCTGTCCCCTGTTGAGACTGCAGAGTACAATTACATGTATTATCTATATTAAAATTTCCTTCCATTTGAGAGATTCCTTCCTCTCAAATCTCCAGAGGCAAAGACATCCCTAGCAAATCAAGAAATACTTCCCTTGTTTTTATGCTGAGAATCATTTCTCCTATATTCCAGCCCCCAGGCTTTCAAATACAGGAGTCTTGTGGCCCTATTTGCTTTAGATGTTCAGGAGAACATAATTAGAAAAGTAATCTTATACTCTACTACTCCTATAAACCTATCTAAAATAAGTGTAAACATATTAGTAAAAAATAAGCTCATCAGCTCTTTAAAAAAATAAAATCAAGGCATAGGCAGTTAGTTAATATAAATTATATTAATTTATATCTTGGTTACTTCTTTTCTTTTTCATAATTGTGATGGGAGATTTATTCAATATCTGGTTAGGAAAAGTTTCCTACATTAACTTTCCTTTTGGACAAAGAGTTCTATCACTTCAGAGAGAATGTGTTCTATTTCAAATTAAGCTTATGACAGGCTCAGAATTCCCAGAGTGAGTAGAAGGCATAACATCATTGAAGATGATCTTTCTACAAAAGTGTGAATGCCTAGTTATTAACTGTTTCTCCTTATGTTTAAATAAGTTAAGATTCTACCAACCAAAATGAAAATTTTAAGTAGCAGCTAACGTGTACTGAGTGTACTCTATAGACCAGGAAGTTAGAATTCTCTTTACAATCATTGAAAACTCACAACTGTCTGAGGTTGATATAATAATTTGCCTCCATCTTAAGATGAGAAAATTGACACAAAGAAAAGTTTAGTAATTTGTCGAAGAATAAATACCAATACTAGTTAAGTACAGGGTACACTTTCAGAATCTTGGGCAAGCTTGAGCTTTCAAGTAGGCGAGTTTAACTTGAGGAACAGCAGAAGCATCAAGGTTTCTTCACAAGCACAACCATGAGTAGAACCATAAACACAGTACTTGATACTAAAGAGTCTAAGACTCCACTCCACAGATGGTGGAGCCTACTCAAAGACATATTAAGTAGCAGTAAGCAAAATACTACAAGCAATAACACCTCAGGGTATTTAAGAATGTCTTCTTATTCAGTTAGTTTTACTAGGAAATCCTTATGTTTGTAGAAAAATTATCATAACCAATATATCATTTATGTTTTAATTTCCTTTTGAGGTAAACTGATATTTTCAAACTGCTTTATGAGGAAGTTTTATATAAAGTCAATAAGTAGGGTGATTAAAGAATGGGTATCCCACCCCACACTTATATCTCTGACTTCATCTGCACAAAGGAAGACACAGGAAATGGGGCATTGGAGTTGGGGATGAGGCTCAGAAGGTTGGTAAGAAGAAGCTGGAAGCAGCAAGGAAGGAAGGTGACTTGATGGAGCAACTGCTGGAGGAAGAGCTTAAGAGAGAAATGAGACAACACATTTAGTAGAAGGTGTTGATCTTTGAAAAGGCAGAGGAAGTTGACAATGTGTCTACAAGAGATTTCGCAGTAGTAGGTGGAGGAAGGAGGCAGTCAAAGATAATTCTAAGATGTGAAATATCATTTCCTGGGAGAATTGTGACTGCATAAACAGAAATAAAGAGAAAAATAAAATCTGTTTTTTGTGGAAAAAATGATAACTTTGACTTCCAGTCAGAAACAAAGAATCTGTAATAGCTCCAACAGTATCACTGTTACTTACCTCCTGATACACATCTCCTAGCAACCTCCCAAAGGATGAGTCCAAAACTGTACATGTCGGCCATGATGTAAGACTGAAAGTGATTTCTATTCAAGCTCTCGTCCAACACTTCCGGAGGCATATAGCGTTTGGTGCCAACTCTAGTGTTGGGTGGTATGTCAACTTCATTTGTATCACTAAGGAAAAAGTAAAGCAGAAGGCTATCAGCATTAAAGAGGACCAACAAATAAATCAAGGTGAGTCCTGAACCAAGGCTTTAGTAAAAGGTCAGGGAGGATATATCCCTTCAGGGAATAGCATTTCCTTGAAAAACATGTCTTGCCAAAAGTTATATTAAATATTCATAGGTAAAATCCCAATGAAGATGACATTAAATAAGAACAAAGCTGCAAAATATAAGACTGTATTACCACTAGATCAAGTACAAACTCAAAATAATTTCTAAATATCTATTTATTAAACGTCTAAAAATATCTTCCTTCTCTTCTTTTAATGGCTTTGCTCTTAAAATTGGCATGTGCACATACCAATTTAGACTGTTTGAGACAGTATTTTTTTAACCTAAGTGTTGTGAGGCTTTTAGATCTACAAACACATAAAAAATGAGGAGCAGGGAGAAGAGGTCCAGCAAAGATTTGCAAACGTTTTACTTTGATAAGCAGGGACCTATAAATAAAAGCTTTCTACTATCACTATCATTTCATGAATCAAATAAGATATATTTTAATAAAAGGGGGAAAAATAATTTAATATCTTTAGTTTTATGAAAATTTCACAACATGTTCCGTTGTTATTAGTTCCCCTAGACTTGGAGGAAATTCATGCTGGATGGTCACCAAACTACAGACTGGCACTTGAGAACCACTGCCTCAGTGCAGTGAGCTGGAGATGAAGTTATGAGACCATGTTTCAAAGTGGTTGAACTACTATTGCTTAATAGGTTGATGATTAAATAAGATGAGAGGTGTAAAATCACTGCCAGCACAGAACTAAGCACATAATAGGATAAACAAGGAGCACCTGCATAGAAACTAGTGACACTAAGAAGAGCAATAAATTCCAGCTTTGATAGATGAAGTAACCATAAAACAGAAAAGGTACAAAAACTCTGTTATTAAACTGAAGTTTGTGGAAAATCTTGGATAAACTTTCCTATCTCCTGATCCCCAAGAAAGCATTTTTTTTTCTTTTTGTCACTCTCATTGACTCTCAAGTGCGTACATGTTTTTTCTCCTCAATATTGAAAAGAGGTGTTTCGACTATCACCTTTATCATGCTGAGTTACAGACAATACTAAATTTACTAAAATACTAATGGTTTTTGGAAAAAAACCCTCTGGATTTGAACTTACTGCCTCAATCTCTATCTTCTAAAACATAAAATATGTAGTATCATTTGGAAAAACTTGAAGGGTGGCAGATATCCCTCTGTATATTTCAAACTATTTACATTGACTAAAACTTACAAACACAAAGTTTCTTTTTAAGAACCTTTTTAAACTCACTTCCAGCTAAAATCTTTAATCTAATTGCAGCAGACTTGTCACCAGTGTGTTCATTAGGTCTCTTATGATCTCCTAGGAGCTACGACTCTGAAGGAGCCTCTTTTCCTAAAATAAAAGTAGACATGTAAATTTTTTTAAATGAAAAAAAGAAAGAAAAAAAAAGCTCAACAACTGGTATTCCTTACTATCAGTAAATGTAAGTCTAAGTGTTCTGGACTCTTTCCTGACTAGGAAAAGAGGTTAAAACATGAATTCTTAATATTTACCCACATGGTTTAACAGGAAAATGTCATTTATGTACCAAAATTGTAAATGGTAAGGAAGGAAAGTGAGTTGAAAAGGGGCTTAATTATAAATTGGAAAAAATATCAGATTTTGCAAACACTCCACCTTCAACGATAAAGTTCTCTCCTCCTCTTCTACCACCTGAAAACACCTCTCCTGTGCACACAGTAGGTATTTCATTAATGTGTTACATGCGCATTTTAATTTATAATTTTGAATCATTAGAGAAAGACAGTGGTGGCCCCAAGTAGGGGGTTTGCAGATGGCAAGAAGCTGGTAAAGGGCCTAAATGATATTTCAGAATATGTACTGGGAAATGAAACCAAGAACAGGCTCAGCATGGTCCTGACAGGAGTGCTTTTAGATAAGAGATATACTCTGACCACAGTTGATAAAGATTTTAGACATTTCCTTTGCATTATTACTCTTAGCTCCTTAATGTTTCATCTGGATTTTGGGGGTCAGGAAGAGCTAATGGAATGTGTGACATTGAAACATCTATGGGAAAACTGAAAGGTAATTGTTACCTAATGATAGAATCAATTTAAGATTTATAAAGGCCAGACTATATATAGTTTATCCCTAAACTCTCATTCTCTCAAACACTGAATAAAATACAATCAAGTTTTTGTTGTTGTTGTTGTTGTTGTTTGGTGCATTGAATCTCAAAAAAGAGCCCCTTAACATAAGTCACGAATACTCAGCACTACTGCCTCTCCTCCACCTTGCTCTCCCCACCCAAGGAGTTCTCCCTCACTGTATCTGAATAAATGTCCTCATCTGGTAGTATCCGATTACGGATCTGTCTTCGAACCTCAGATTGTAAGCTTTTTTCAGCCCTGAGCATCCCTCATAACCATTTGGTATGTCCCTAAAGAGTATGGCCCTGATCCATCTCCATTTACACTGTGCCTTGCACATGGTAGTTAAGTAATATACTTTACATGAAAGAAGAAAAAAGCCTGTTTACAGTAAGCTCCACTTTGGATAATTTAAAGAGAAATGTAAAAATCTCTATTCGTACAGCTCATAAAATAAGACATTATCGATATCAAGAGTAATAAACAGAATTTTGTTACGCAAATTAATTTTGTAAAAGATTACTAGTAACCTAATAACAAATGCCGTTAGCACTACATTTAAACAATAAGCATGCCAATTATAAGTAATTCGTATCTGATACTATAAATTATCAGATCCTCTAAGACATAGAGCTCTGCCCCTTCTTCCCTCAGGAATGTGTCTATATTTGAAAGTAATTAAACCACATTTCCCTCTCAGGTTTTCAGAAACATCATCTTACCTGTCCTAAATAAGAGCAGAGAAAAACTGAGTTGTTAATCTTCAAGGCTACAAACAGAAATTAAAGTGACTGAACACTGGGGCGCCAAAAATAAAAGAAGAGATGGAAGTAGAGTCGGATGGTATAGAGATGTAACGATAGAGGATGAAGTAACTGAAGAAAAGGGCCAAGAAGAAAGGAGGAAACGGAAAAGGTCAGGATGCCTTCAGCTTTCCCTGGCTTTCTTTTCCATGGAGGGGTGGGGTAGGGTAAGAAATAAAGTTGGCAGGAAAAAATGGATATGCATAAGAGGAGGCGGAGTTGGAAAAAAGAACTTCAAACCCCAAACATAGTCACTGCAGGGGCCACATACATATGTAGTCGAATGATAAAATCATATTCAGGAAAGACAATATCAACTTCCAGATACCGGTTACTTCTGCAAAGGATACAGGGGAATAAAACAGGGAGGAGCGTGCAGCAGGGCTATCTTCA
The DNA here is from genome assembly GCF_000325575.1 of Pteropus alecto. Lineage (NCBI taxonomy): Eukaryota > Metazoa > Chordata > Mammalia > Chiroptera > Pteropodidae > Pteropus > Pteropus alecto. The sequence continues at coordinate 5,988,317 of NW_006434897.1, read as the reverse complement.
ACATTATACTTCTTTTAAAAAGAAAGACCAGATAAAATAAGGAAATTGATAATGTTTGTAAATGTTACACTTTTCTATATGTTTAAAATATATTATAATTAAATATGTTGTAAATGAAAAAATAAAAATATATAATTTACTGAGTAGGAAATGAACAGTAACTTGGGAGGTAAGGGGTAAGGGATAAGTCGGCAAGGGAGAAGAGGGGTTCTCCCCTCTGGCCTAGGGTCATGACAAGATGTTAACCCTCTGTAGGAAAAAAATCAGGAAAAATGTTCTGGTAGCATCAATTTTCTAACTAAATTTTATGCACTACCCTACAATATATCCCATTAATGTCTTCAACCTTGGGCTGAAAATGTTTGGGGAAGAAGAGCCAGCAGCTACATCAAGTGGAAAAGGTACCACAAATATCAAAGGTTTAAGGCTGAAGGCAAAGAGGAAAAGAAGCTCCTTGGGGTTCTCATATTCACTGTGAATGACACTGAGCTCCCTACTGTATTGGGTAGGAATGAGGATGACAAAGTCTAATTTGATTTTAATTTTAAAATGCAAGGTGCCCTCAGCTGGGGCTGCATAAAGAGGCATGAACATCAAGTTCATATTTCTGGCCAAAGTCCCCTGGAAGACAGCGGTATGATATAGAAAATGCCAGCACAGTGGACTAAGAGGTCTACACTGATGACCAAAAGGCTTCCTAAGTGCATGCACACTTTGAGTGGCGCTTCTCACCTAGGACACAAAGGTGAGAGAGAGTTCTCAAGGTCACTGCTTCAGGCAGGAGGAAAGAAACAACGACACTGATACTGTGAGACAAAGAGAGACTGAGGGGAGGAAAAAATACAAAACTGAGATATTTCTCTCCTCTTCTGCAGTTTCCAGGGAGGGGCTTACTAGGGAAGGGATGGTGAAAGCAATGCACCCTGCTGGGAGAGGCATGGTACCACTAATATTGTTTGGAATTTTGGCACATGGTGATCATTGTAATGGGGGTTCATGTCTACAGACAGTGTACCACCTTACTGCCTGTACCGGGTGGGCTGCCTGCAGTGTCCCCCTGGTGCTGAGTGGTGTGTGTGCACCTCGGGGTTCAGAGTAACTAGGGGAGGAAATCACAGAAGTCCCATTGATGCAGAGAGGCTGAAAGTGGAGCCTCCAGCTAGGATCCTGAACGGGCTGGAGACCGAACCTGAGCACCCCACAGGCAGGACTCAGCAGAGCAGGGCACGCCTTCTACCCTCAGTATCATGCACTGGATGAAGATTTTTATATTGATGGCAGGCAATAAGAGGATTTTAAAAATATAGTACCCGTCTCAACTTTGTTTTATATCAAATATTTTGTCATGATAATTAAGCTTCCTAATTATATACTCACAGTCAGAATTCTTACAAGAAGTGTTATGTAAAGGAAAAAGCCACAGCTGGGTTCAGCACAGTGCACGTTCCCACTAGGCCATCAACAGAAGGGAGACTTTCATGAAAGCTGGGGTATTGACAGCCAGCTTGTGGCTCTACCTCATTGAGCCTTTGGGCACATGTGTGGGTCTTCTGCTGGATGATGCCCAAAACAGAGGAAAGAGGAGAGAAGGAGAAAGGGGATAAAGAGATAATGGAGAAAGAAAAGAAGCAAACACTGTATACCTTTAATAAGCTAAAAGCTTTTTAAAACTAAGACCTGAACTTGAAAGAACAGTGAAAGAAGTGCAGGGAGCAGAAGACATGAGAGGGAGGACACTGGCTTGCTTGTGGTTTACAACCGGTGCTTGAAATTAACCACGCACGACATATAACGGAGGCTATTAAATCACCTCTTAGACGAAAATGACATGAACAATTCTCACGAGCTTCGAGAAGAGGCTGTGCACACCCCTTCGTGTTTACTGGAACATCTTATAAATAGCTACGGAACTGATGTGCTGCACTGACCTCTGCCTAGTCACATGTTAACCAAAGAGGAAAGTTTTCTGCTGTACTTTTCAACAGGATTCATTACTTCTATAATTAAATCCTGAGAAATCTCAAGGTTTCTTAGAAACAGAACTTCAGAACTGAAAACTCAACAGAAGGCAGATAGGGCTGCAGAAATCTTGACTGGGAGAGCTGACTCAGCCACTAATTAGCTTAGTTCTGTGACTCTGGCAAGTCATTTAGCCATGTCACTTTTTTCAAAAACCACTAAGTATACAAACCAGACACAGTGCTAAAAAGAGTGACATCAGTAAGACTGAGGAAATTTAGTGCCCTCTGGGCTAGGCCACTCTGTCTCCTTTGCGCTTGGACAATTTGACAATCGCCAATTGGGAGATCTGTGTTACAGCCCAGTCTTCATTATAGGCTTTCTATTTAAAATTTAATACCTCAGAGGCCCTAATCCAGGATTTATCTTCCCCCTGAGAAAATATATTATTCTGACACTGAAGGACCAGAGAAGTTGCTTGATCCTCCTGAGTAAAACATGAAAAGCTTTGTTAAGTTCCTTCAAGGGATTTCACATGTCATTGTTTTCTCCCCACAAGAGAGATCTGGAGGCAAGGTAATGTCTGCCACGGCATCAACTGTAGTAAATCTCTGTAGAGCAGGCAATGTATCAGCACTTACATCATTTTCAAGTGAGTGTATGAAGAAATCAATATAGAGGAAATCTATATTGATTTATATAGATTATATGAGCAGGAAATCTCTAAAGCAAGCCCACTCTCTGTGGCTCTAAACTTTCCTAGGAACCTCCCAGAAATGACTCAAAAGCCTGAGAGAACACTTACCACATAGAAACCAGGGTAAAGATTAAGTTTTCATAGGAAGTTCACATATGAAGGATGAGAACTCAACACTGGGTTAGCTGTGACCCTACACAGATTCTAAATATCTGCGTGTGCACACGCACAGACACACACCCCAAAAATAGGAAAGTCAGGAAAAGAGTGGAAGCCAAAGAAACATATAAAGCAAGGTTTAAAAGCGGGCTCAAAGACTGAGAAGAGCATAGTTCCTTTGAAACATAGCAAATAAAGGTGTAAAAAGGACATACGAAATTATCACATCACATGCAACCTCCATTTAATGGAAGAGGAAACTGAGGCCGATAACGGTCATTGCTTTTACAGCTTCTCTTTAGCCATATGAGATTTGTGCATCCCACAGCCACCGCAGTTGCTCATCTGAGCCAGTATCCTCAGATCTTTCCTCTCTTGATGAACTAGTCTTTATATGCCAAATAAATCTCTGAATTATCCCTTAAAGTATTCCCCTCTACTTCCTAGAATCAGAGTTTGCATGGAATTTAGAAGGTCCTTTGGTACATTCCCCTTACATTAATCAGAACTAAGTTTCAGAAATATTATAGACACCCACTTTCCTTATTTCTTTTGAGGTCCATAAAGAAGATGAGTTCTCAATTACTTTTATATAGCCAACATTTATTGATTCAAAACAACGTTAGAATACCTATAATGGATAACTCACTATGTCATGTCAAATGGGAAATACATTAATTAATTTGGCATGGATCCTGCTCTCAAGATGCCCAATGACTAGTGAAAAAGATGATGTATGTACTAAAATAATTATAATATCAGCAGGCAAGGACCAGGGAATTACTGCAGGAGTAAAAAGATGACGTCATTATTTCTAGCTGGGGGATGAGTAAAGTGACTTAAAGGTAACTCTGAGATTAAATTAAGGTACATGGAGAAGCAAGGGCCTTCCAAGCTAGAAACTGTGCAGTCAAATGCAAGGCAGTAGCAAACATGGAATATACATGGAAAAAAACACAAGTACTTCGGTTTTGCAAAAGAAAGCATACAAGTTGGAGAGTTTGTGGGATATAAAGCTAGAAAGGTGGATTTAACTCAGAGCATGTAGAATTTCTGCAGCTAAGAAATGTGCTTTTTTTCTTCATCCCACAGTCCATAAGTAATCACTCATTTATCCATTATACAAGATTTTGAAGCAACACCTAAATAATGGGCATCAAGGAAAGGCACTAGGAATGCAAACTTGAGAAAAACATGGTGTCTGCCTTCATGAAGCTTAGTCTCCAATGCAAATGACGAATAAATAGTCAATGATTACTGTAGAACAGTGTGAAAAATGTCATGATAGTATGCACAGGGTCTCACAGGAGAATATAAGAAAACTAACTTTATTTTTAAAGAAGACTAACTTAAAGTCAGACTTGTAAAGGAATAGTAGGTGTTCCAGAGGAAGAAACTGTGCAGATTAGTAGCAGTTATCTAAATAGAAGAGGGGATGTTGGGTATTCAAGTCAGGATAAAAGCATGTTAAAAATACTTGAAGGTGTGACAAAGTATAGTGTTCAGAATATAAACTACATTTTAACCCAAAGCCATAGGAAACCATGAAATTATTCTGATGTCTAAAACTATGCTTCGAGAAAATAAATCTAACAGCATTATATAGAAAAAAATTAAAAATAGGAAAGATGAAGAGGAAGTAATTACAAAATGCTTTACTTTAGAATCTAGAAAAATGATAGAGAGAACTCAAACCGGCCCAGTTCAAGTGGGAATATCATGGGGACATAATTCATTCAGTTGAGCAAACCAAAAACTTAGGAAACAAAGGAAATGTCAAGCACCTCACACTTTACAATGGATCGATCAAAACTGGGAACTAGGAAAGAAAAGCAGATATGGCAGGAAATCTAGCAGTAGGAAAATATTTAAATAGACAGAGGCAGACCCTCTAAAGAGAAAGAAGGTGAACCTGGAATAGAAAGGCACATCATGAAAGCAGAAGGAAGGAAGGCTTAGGTACTGTGGAGAGTGGAATGACAATTAGCCTTGTGGTAACAAACGATCAATAAAGGAGGTTCAGAAGAAAAAGGAGCAGAAATCAAATCATACAATATTATGAATTTACTAGATTGTGAAAGCAGATTACTCTTTAGAACTCTTGAGAAATTAAATGAGAAGGCAAGGAGAGAAGGTGGTAACTTGAGAAACAAAATGGGAAAAATTATTTGGTAAAAGAGACTTGAAAATGGTTGTAAGTTAAAAAAAAGAATTCAGAAGAGATTGAGGATTTAATAATCTTTCTGGGCAGGAGGTTCGCATTTCAAACAAATTTACAGTCCAAATCATTTCCTCCTGCTTTGTTTTTAAAGATCAAGAACTTCAATTTGTCATCCTCTAAATGGTGAAGACCTTCTTGTATTTGGGGCCTATTTTTAAATCACACCTCTTTCTTCCCTTCTGCGTGAAAATACAAATCTACTAGTCCTTCCTCATGAATTTTATTTTCCAAGCTTTTCATCATTTCCATGACTTTCCCTTGTTCCCTGTTCCATATCCTACAGAGTCATCTTTCGAAAAAAATCCACGAGAGGGTCCAAAAATTTAATAAAAGCTAAGCCTAAGATGAGTTTTTTAAAAGGTTATATGATTCCCCTCTATGCCAGTGGTTTACAAACCCATTTTGTTTGGTTGGTTTTGAAAGCAGAAGAATCATTTTTTCCTAATTAAATCATCTGTAAGATAAAAGGGGCTGCTCTAAGGAGAGTGCGGGTAAGCAAAATAATATTCCAACTATTGGGCGTTCCTCCTCTCCATTCTGTGGAAGCTACTGACGTCACTCCAAAGAACCTCCAGGGGTCCGAAAACCACTGCTTTATAACATGTACTGATTTATGTGTCCAGGTATTATAATCACTGTTTATGTTACAGTATAACAGTGCTGCACACTGGCTGTGTTTTGTTTATTAGTTTCTAACATTTCTCACAGAACATCTAGGCAAGTTATCTTTCTTCTATCATATAAAAACACTGCCTTTATCACTACGTAATCTGTAGATCTTTCCTAAAACCTTTTCCTACTTATATATGTTATTCAGGATTCTACCACATAATCCCAGATATTAGCTACCTCTTTTCTAAACAGCTTCATGACAGCTAGGATCCTAATGACTCAACTCTATCTTGAAGCCAGGACACTGATAAGCACAGAAACCACAGGACTGACTGAAACACTCTGTATTGCAAATAAAATATTTCTTCTTTTTCCACTCCCAAGAAAGGTCAAAATAAATAAAATCCTTCTTCTACTAAATATCTTTGAAGCACTGAACTATAAAATGTGTAATCTATAAAAAGTCATAGAAAAGAATCATAAAAAGTGTACTTGTTCATCTTGATACTGACCTAATAAATTTAACAGCCAGGCCCAGGTCAGCTATACAGCAAGTTCCATTTTTCTTCACCAGGATGTTCTTACTTTTCAGATCTCGATGGGCAATTGCTGGTTTGCCTTGAGTACTAAAAATTTCAGTGTGTAAATGACATAAGCCACTGACAGAAGAATAGGCTAACTTCAGCATTGATTTAGTATCTAAGGTGGTGGACTTCAGATAATCATAGAGGGAACCATTTTCATGATAGTCTGTGATTAGGTACAACTGTGTCCAGGACCCTGTCCCTTTGATATCTGCTGCAATGAACCCTAAAAGAAAAAAAAGACAAAAAGGTTTGGAGCTAAGTGTTTTCTGAATATTATCAGGAATAATTCATATCCTCTCTCATTTTCTGTCACAGGTGTCTTTTGTTTAGCATTTCATTCAGTTTTCTGATTATGTCTATGTCAGTATGAAATTACTAATACCAATCAGAAGCTATCAAAACAGTGGAAGTAGAGAAAATGTTAAGGGTTTGTATTGAAAACATGATCTCTTTCTAGTCAGTTGTTTATATTTAAATTAATTTTAAGTTAACAGTAAATAACTCATGGTATTATAGTTACATATAAGACACTGTTTACAAAACAGGGACTATAGTTAAAGCATACACTTCAGATTAGCTTACACTCTTGACACTTGAATGATCTAGCTAGGTCATTTCTAACTGGAGAAAATAAAAAGGAAATTGATTATCCATATAAATTCTGGATATAAATAAACCCTGCAAATAAAATTCTTATAACTTTTGACAACAATCAAACAAAAATGTGCTCCTTCAAATCTCTAAGAAACCTTAAGAAATGCTGGAATCACATTTGCATTTCCTGTCCCTCAAGAAAAAAATATTAGAGTGTTCCATTTCCAGCCCAACATTCATTCATAGAAGTACCTTAGTCATTCCTCCTGTGAGGTCTCCCATTAGAAGCTTATGACATTCTTGGGCTCACGCCAAGAAGAAAATGTCTATATATTTCATAATAGGTCTAGACAGATGAGTTAATAGGCAGATGTTAACAGAAAAATAGAGAAAAGCTAGGAAACCTTGAACATTGCTATACAGACTCACCCAAAATGTTTTCATGCCTCATCAACACTGTCTGATATATTTCTGTTTCTCGGAACCAGCTGGCTTCCTCTGTGGTGAAGAACACTTTCACAGCTACCTTTTCGCCACGCCACTTTCCCATCCAAACTTCCCCATAGCGACCTTTTCCAATCTGTTTCACCATCTGAATCTGCTTAGCTATAGTCCTTTGGACCTGTTAAATCCCAAAACACACTGTTAGTATATTTGCAGCACTACAGATTTGTTTAACCTTTTTTTCTCCAGAGAAGAAACAATTACTGCATATAAAATAAAATTAGCCAGTAGTTTCTCTTTACATAGAGAAGTTATTTGTATTTATTTACGAATTTATGCTGTCCTCTTTTAAGATTTGAGATTTGAAATTGATTGTGGATTCTGAATGTTTGAAATATTGCTTCCAAGTTATTAAATATTTCGTTTTATTATTTTTATAAAGAAAAAAATCTAAATGGGTTCACAGTCGTTGGTAGAAAAGAATACTTTTCACGTCCACCACTACAGTGTGATATCAGATACTCTGAAGAGACTCATGCCTCTATACACCTGGATAAAATACAACAAAACAAAATTGTAATGCATTGTTGGGTACATAAATAAATAAAGCAAATCTACAGGAAGGGAGGGAAGAAAGTAAGGGAGAGAGAGGGAAGGAGGAAAAGAGGAAAGGAAGGAAGAAAAGAGGAAGGAAAAGAGGGATTACAGAGTTGAGATCAGAGCAGAGAACAATAATCGTTAGCATATACAAAAGCCAGGTTGCTGTCTAGGCTAAGAATAATATCAGCTCTGGCATCCAGAATCTAAACTTTAATCCCTTTAAAAGTAGAGAATCCTAACTTAGGGCTTCGGCCTTAAGCTGGGACCACTGAATGGTACTAAATTTGTCCTATGATGGTAGTACCCGGGGCATTCAGCAAAATCCTTTCTTAAGGGAATCATTTGCAGAAGGGAATCATTCTACCACTATGGTAAGATACTAAGTACTTTGAAAGAACTCTTGCCACCACATCTGTTAATCATGGGTAAATCAAAAAGAAATAAAAAACTATAATACATTTTTGTTCTCACAAGTATGGACCAAAAAAGGGGGTTCTAAGGAAAGTAACCTCACAGAGTGATCTGATCATAAATTCCTAACTGGGCAGGTCATGGAGTAGTCACACCCCAGGCGTATAACTTCTTTAGTAAAAGATTTATCTTTGCCTTAAGGATTGTTTCTGTGCATCTAGGTTAACACACCTTTGAAATGCCTCTTTTCAGACCCCTCAGAAGCTAAACCACCAGCAGGAGAGCATACCATCTTAGTAACTATCCTGTAATCCAATCCAGCCTTGCTTTCTCTCATCTTCATGCACTTTCCCTCCTTAAGTCCAAATGCATAAAAGCAGCTGTAAATTGCCACTCTGAGAAGCACTTTTCTCAGTCTGTTGAGATCTTCCTTCCAGTTATATCCTCTCTTTAGCTCAGATAAATTTTTATAACAATTCTCTACAAGTTTGGACATACTTATGTCGACAAAGAGAATAAAGGAAATCCCTAAGGTGGGGAGAGAGAGAGGGGAGGGAGGAAGAGAAGAAAGGGAAGAAAGAAAAGATCCCACAGAATAAATTCCTTAAGACTAAAGAAAACAGCCACTATAAGTGAGAGTCAAGAGAAACCCAAATATATTTAACCCCTTCAGACTACAGATATTGGAATTTTCAGATATAGAATGCTATGGAACAATGTATGAAATATGTAAAGAAATAGAAGATGGAATGAAAAATAAGCAAGCAGCAAGAAATTAATGAAAATTATACTCTGAAGTGGAATAGTTAATGTCAGAATCAAAAATGTAAAATGAACAGGTAAAACAACAGATTAGAAATGGAGAGAAAGTTCAACTAAACCATGAGAGAGCTCTGAAGAATTATAGGGTGCAGTAGAGACAAAGAAAAAGAAATTATGAAAGTTAAGTTGCAGAGAGGTTAAATGTCTCTTTATACCTAATCTTTATCCCAACTTCACTTATAATAAAATGTTTTTGTAACAATAGCTACTATTTTTTAAAATTTTACTATAATTATGAAAAAGTCACCACATAATTGACCTCTTTTACCCCATCTACCTCCCCCCTCCCCTCTGGTAACCACTAGTCTATTGTCCATGTCCATGAATCTCTGTTTGTTTGTCCTGTTTGTTTGTTGCTTTTAGGTTTATATCCCACATATAAGTGATATTGCGTGGTTTTCAACTTTTTCTGTCCGACTTTACAGTAAAATATTTTAAGAACTCCACAACTGAAAGGGCCAAGTATCAGTGACAATTGACATAATTTAGGAGACATGTAGAAAGAACCTAGCACAGAACTCATAAAATACGATCAGAAAACTGAAATAAACTCTGCAGAAACATGCTTTGCATCAAGTAAACTTAGTGTTTCTTTTTGTTTTTGCACTTTTAAGGACCATGGGATTACATTGAGTCCACACAAGGTCAGCTAATTAGCGTCCTTAATTCCCCTTTGCCATGTAAAATAACAGATTCTACAGATTAAGACATGAACATTTTTGGGGAGGAGGCGTTATTCTGCCTATCACAGATGTCCACCAACTAGGATTGGTTCTGTTTTTGCACAATGAATGATTCAAGGGATAATGCTATCCATTGCCATAACCATTAACAGCACTAATGTAGCAGATTAAAAGCTATTTTAGGGAAAAATAAAGTCTTTTAAAAATTTTTCTAAAAGCAGGATTGAAAAATAAAAGCATTGCTGACATGCCATTAAGCCACTCAGCCTGAAGGAAATAAGAACTAAGCATGAGTGTCGAGCAGCTTTCCTCCTTCAAGAGTCGAACATGCTCCTCAAGAGTATGTTTCCGGCATATTTCCATTCCCAAATGAGGAACAGAAGCATCAATCGTGCTAAGCAGTTAAGAGCCAAATCCACAAGTAAATTATTGACTTGAGAGGAAACTTTCTACATTTATAAAAGAAATATTACATTTAATTTACAGATGTTACAAAATATTGCTTATATAAATCTTTGGAACATTTCCTAACATAAACAGTTTGGCATCCTTTTCTAATGCTAACATATCTTATAATTTAATGAAAATACTGATGAAATTGGCATGCTTGAAAGAATAAGAAAAACATCTCAAGGATAAAAAGTGTCACTAAACTATATTCAAAAATTACAAATATATTTTGAGATTTATTAGAACATCTAAAGACCTAAAAAATAATTAGAAAAAAATTTAAACTATGTGATTTATTTGAGTTTTGATTTACTAATGTTTCTAGTCTTTACCTAAACTTTCATTCTATATTACATTCTTAGATATGGATTTTGAAAGCTTGATTGTATAAATCAAATGCCTGCAAGATACAATCGCTATAATTGTGATTCCAAAAAGAGAAGAATTATTTCATGTAAAATGAGTACAACTGAGGATATATGGATTTATAAGGAGTTACCATTATTTCAGAAATGTCATTTATCTGGTGATGTCTGATAGTGTCTAATGTTTAAGTCCATGTACATGTATAGACACTGAAAAATTGTAGCTGTAAATAATGCTCTGTACTCTCTAATATGTCCCTGAATTAGCAACACACACACACACCTACACACAAATATACAGTTTAAAATATTTTGCTTAATAAGGCTGAGTTAATAGCACATATTGGAAAGATTTTTCACAGAAGATTCTTCACTTAAGAGGCTTAATGTTCAGTAAGAGAATTTACCCTTTTTTTCACTTACAAGGTCAGATAAATAGGGTATACATAAAAAATGATAATGTGTTAATATTTATTGAATATATACCACATATTAAATAATATGGGAGGCACTACATTAAATGGCGGGGAGACACCAACACTAACTTAATACTTGCAACCACTCTGTGATATTCCTTCCTTAAAGGACTTATAATATAAAGACATTTAACAAATATTATGTTACTGAAATAAATAATAAATTAGTATTAAGGTAAGATACTTGCATAATAATGTATTGCACACTTTGTATTATCTTACAATAAGATCTTAAGATCTTGAGATTTTTCCTTCACCAAACTGGGTTTTATGGATCCTCCTTCCCATCTTGCCCCTATCTAATGCATTCCCCTTGTTTTATTTAATTAACATTTGGTTCATATCTCACAAACATGAAGAGTACAAATTCTAGAGGCAAATCATCTGGGTTTGAATCCTGCCTTCTCCACATACTAGCTGGTTGACCTATCTGAGCCTATGTCCCTAATGCGTAATACAGGGATATATTCTAGAACAACCACCCAGGGTTGCCATGAAGCTTAAATGAGATTGTATTTGCGAAGGCTGGTATCTGGTCAGAATCAGAACCCTGGCAATCTGGCTTCTCTTAACCATTTTTTTTTTTTTTAATGTAAGCCAAATTCTATTTTTTGGTACCTACAGTATAGAAATAAGATAGCATTTTCATAGATATTAAAAATTGGAGTTGAAAGCTTTTAAAACAAAGTATTAAACAGCCCCTTTAATCAACAGGGGGGATACAAAGTAAACAAAATGTATTCTCCATCCTTAAAGTATGAGAGTCCTCTTAAAGACATAGACACACTAACATCAATTATAAGAGTATTTTAAACTGCTGTATTAAAACTATAAGCAAAATGTTATGACAGAAGAGAATAGACTGGCTCGGTCTGAGGTAAGTTGTCACAGAGATAAAACATGAGGTAGATCATGAGCCATAAGTCTGAGGAACTCTCCATAAATATACTACATTTGCAAAGACATGGACTTTAAAAACACATGTTATATACAGCAGGTCCTCAAATAGAATAACGCTTCATTCAATGTTGTTTCATTATAACCTTGAGATGCCATCGAAACTTAATTGTTTATGTTAATTAGCCTTTAGTAAAATTGGTTTTGTTATCAGTCGTTTCACTTAAAGTCATAGAACCAATCAACAATGTTAAGTGAGGACTTACTGTATTTGAGAAACCATTACTCAAGGCTGATACTAGAGCTCAGGAAGCAGGTGGAAGAGAGGTGGGAGAAGAGGTATGCCATGCAGACCAAGCTAAAAAAGAAGACCCAAAAAGGCTATTGGATAGTAGAACATTTTATCCAGGAAAGTAACATAGTAAGGTCAAAGGTTTTAGAGAGAGAACTCTACAGTAATGAGAAAGATGGGTTAGATAGAGAAAACAAGTAGTTTTCAATTCCAAGAGCATGAGTATGATTCATTAATATTAAAGGGGATTTTAACATTTGTACTCTTCTTTTAAAAAAATATAAGACTTTTAAATTTGAAAATTGTATTTGCTGTATATTAATTAAATTCTAAGAATAAAAAAATCAAATAGCTTATTATCAAATATCGGTATTTGATAATAATAACTTCTACATAAGAAAAATTTACATCCAAGTAGTATCTGTTTGGTCATTATGACTACTTCACAAATGGTTTTCTGTCTGGTCTATTACCTCCTGGGGAGGAATTAATCAAAGACTACAGAGTTTCAGTTATACAAGGTGAATAAGTCCTGTAGCTCTGTAATGCCTACAGTTATCAATAGTGTATTATACTCTAAAATTTGCTAAGAGAGTAAATCTTATTTTGTGTTATCATAAAATAACAAAGAAACAAACAAATAAATAAGTAGGGCAGGAATAAACTTTTGGAGGTGATGGAAATGTTTACGGCATAGATCGTGGTGATGTATTCAGAGATGCATACTCATCTCCAAACTCTTCAAGTTGTATATATTAAATATATATAGCTTTTCATATGTCCAAAAAAATGTTATAAAATAAATCCTTGGGTTGAGATTTTATAAAAGTTACTTTTAGTACTAAATAAAAGGTCACCAAAAGAATACAGTAAACAAGTTTTCCAAAGTTAGAACCAGACAATAAAGATTAGGAAAATCAACCTTAAGAGTTTTTTAAAGGAAAATATTTCTCATTAAAATTGTTATTTCCATCCTGAGTCCCAACAATCTTTCTGCATGGTCCATAAGGGAACCAAATGTTTTTCTCATTAAAGCAAGTGCCTTGGATTCGGTATATATTTTCTTCATGGTTGGCAGTGTTGACCATCAGAAAATTAAACCTCTCCTGAATGGAAAAGCCAGGACTTCACCCTGAAACAGAAACCCTCTAGCTGAAATGCAGCCTTATTCCCTTGTAAAAGTACTCAGATCCCAGTTGGTTGTAATACTTTTGCCTTCAAAAGCCAGGCCAAGGTGCAGTAATGCTATCCTTACTGAAAACAGAGGGAAGAAGGCCCCAGTTTATTGTTTTCTAATCTGCTCTTAATCAGAATGTCTGAGGGTCTGGATTGTAACCATACACTGACATTAAAAAACAATCACCTTACTCTCAATATGTCAAAATGTTATCAGGAATCCCAGCATCTGAGATCTGAGATCTAAGTGATTGTACAGAACGTTCTCTTTGTCCTGCCCTATCTGTTTCAGTAAAATGAAACCCTGTATTTACTGACATTTCCTCTCAGAAGACATTTCCTTTAAATTCAAGGTATGTTCTCCTCATACCAGCAGAGGGAGGCCTGATCCACTTCCTGAGCTTTGAGACTGCTCAATTAAGTCTCTCAGGGATTCTCCAGGAGGGATGTAAGTTTCATCCTGTTCTAATCCAATGCTGTACCGAGGTCTGGTTTCTTGTCTTTTATACCTAAAGATGCATAAAGGAAGATCATTTTAGACACTGGATTGCAATGATATAGACAAAACACTGCAGATAAAACATTAATTATGGCAGGTTTTATTTTTATTTTAGCACATAAATACAAGATTAAATGCTCAGTTTTTATTACCCTCAGTTATTTCCAAAAAACAAATCATAATTATTTTCCTGACTTATTTTTTACAGTAAATTACATGTTTTTACTCAGTCTCAACCATTTACAATTTTTCTTCTCTATTCTTTTCAGTTGACTATGTTCCAGTCAGTTACATTCTGTTAATGTTTCTATGTAGCTCCAATTTTCATTCCCTAAAATTTTTCCCTTTAAGATCTAATTATAGATGCAAATTTCTGATTTACAAAAAACATTACAGTGAACTCTCTCATCCAAGGTAATATAGAGAGCAATAATATAGATAAGTGAAATAAATTTAAATTTTAAAAACTTTTGTCAATAATTATATCTCCAATTAGAAATAAATTTGAATCAACTCTCATTTGCAGAATAGTATCATAAATGGGTAATTACAAAAGGCAAGTGATATGAATTTAAAGGTCTGATATTTCACAAACTACAAAATAAGTTCTTAGTGACAAAATAATTTGCAACCACCATACTTAACTTTAATATAGTAACTGAATTTATTTTAATAATTAATTTATAAATTATCTTTAAAATCTTTCAATACTAAGGGGGAAATTGTTAGCTCAGGAAATAAGGAATTATTAGAGTGATTCTATGTTCAACATGCTCTTTTCTCTGCTTGAAATCAAACTCAACAGCAACTAGTTCCTTAATTCCCTAACAACTCTAATTTCACTAGGGGTGAAATTGGGTGGTTTTGATGTCTGAAGCAGAAATGAGATAGTCATCTATTAATAGCTTCATTAGAACAAATATTTATCAATAATAACTGATATTTTCAGTGAAATCTAAGAACTACTTAGGTCAAAGAAAGCCGTGGTGAAAAAAAATGTCAACAGATAGAATAGCAGTATGAGAAAAGTATTACAGACTCAAAATTCTACATCTACATGTTGGAAACTTACCTGAAGTAACAGAATAAAATGATAAGGACCAAGAGCAAACTACAGACAGTCACAGATATAAGTAAGGCTTTGTGGTGTATAGATCCATCAACAAAATCTGAAATTAAAAAGAAAGTAAAGAGAACCATAACACAGAGAACACTTTCACTTAAAAATTAAGAAACAACTCTTTCCTAAAAGTGCTTCTAAGCTCCACATACAAGATGTGAGAGATTCTTTTAATCTAATTGATAAGAAAAAAATACACACACACACACACACACACACACACACATATGTATGTATGTATATACTCCAAATTAAATAATGTTGACTAACATGAATTATCATTCATCTATGCACTCAGTTCAAGAGCATGCATTTCTTCCTGTCTGGAAGGAATACGCTTGACATGAGATAAAAAGCACAGAATATAAACAAATGTAGTAAATGGATCAATGCCCCTAAAATATAAGTAGGTACATCATCTTTCAGATCTGGCTGATAGAAGTGCAGACTTTTCTCATGAGGTTTCTGGAGCACTCTGTATCATGAATTTGGAAAAAACTCATCTGTATTTATTGTACATAAAACACAAAGTCATCTTATGATGGATACAAAGGAATATGATTCCTCAAATGTTGCCAAATATAGAATATGTAGTTGTATATCACTTTAAACAAAAATGCCCTTCAAAAACACATAGCTAAATTCTTCATAAATAGCATTTTATTTTAAAGGAATGGGTATGTTCTACTAAAAGAATATTGTGTGATTTTTTACAGAAAAAATTATTAAATATTATTTATGTTGTTCTAACTCCAGTTCTTAAAAAAATCAGATTTACTTATGACATGATTTATCGAACTTCATATAAATAAGAATGACTTGGAGAGCTTTACACAAATGCATATTACTGACTTCGACCACAGAGATTTTTACTCAAAGTACTTTTTTATAAAATAATCATCAGAGGTGAACTATATGCTGGCAGTCTTTGGAACATATTTTGAGAAAGCTGACCTAAAACCAAGTGCACTCATATAGTCATGGCATTAGCACCACTCTTATTAAGGGCACCATAGGCCATTGAGCATATGATTGCTGTTATGAAATTTTAAATGGTATTATTGTAATTTATGACTGTAGTTACTACAAAGAAGAGGTTTTCCAACTGTGCTGTGTACCTTTAACTGTATAGCTACCTGAACACTTTGGATGTGGATCTTATCCCACCCAATGTAACTTTTTTTTTTTTTAATCAGTCAAAAGTATTATATGTTCCATGAAGAAAATGGAAAAGCACCAACTAACTAAACTAAAATAAATATAATCACCACTACCTCACTACTTAGGAAAATTACTACTAACATTTTATCCTATGCCTTTGCAATATCATTTTAATAAACAAAAAAGTTCATGAGCAAAATATTTCACAAAAAGGCATTATATACTCCCATGTCCATAGCAGCATTATTCATAATAGCGAAAACATAGAAGAAATCCAAGTGTCCACTGAAAGATAAACGAATAAGCAAAACTAGTATATATATACATAGAATATTATTTGGCCTTAAAAAAAATATATTGTGATGTATGTTATAGTATGGATGAATCTTGAGGACATTATGCTAGTGAAATAAGCCAGTCACAAAAAGGGAAATACAGTATGATTCCACTCATTTGAGGTCCTTAGAGTAGTCAAAATCATAAAGACAAAAAGTAGAATGGTGGCTGTCAGGTGCTGAGGAAGGGGGAAATGGAGAAGTTATTGCTTAATGGGTACAGAGTTTCAATTTTATAAGATGAAAAGAGTTCTGAAGATTAATGATGGTGATGGTTCACAACATTATGAATGTAATTTAATGCACTGAACTAAAATGTACACTTAAAATGGTTCAAATGGTAGATTTTATGTTATGTGTATTTTACCACAGTAAAGGGAAAAAATCATTATAACTGTTTTATAAGTAGATTGTTTTTATTTTTAATATTGTGAACATTTCCAAAACCAAAAATTTTTCTGTAACATGTGTTTTAAAGACTACAGAGCATATATACAGACACAGTCAGAAAGTCAATCTCCTGATGACATATATTTAGGGGACTACAAAGGTTTTGTTATAACACATCTTTGCTGTAACACACAAAATTCTGTGATGAATACTTTACACATACATCATTATACATGTCAATGATTATTTTCTTAATCTAGACTCCTAGAAGAATTATTAGTTAAAAAGATATATGTTTTAAGGCTTTTTATATATATTGTCAAAATATCCTTTAAAAGGTTATACGGTTTCTATTTCACCATCGACATGAAAATACGTTTTAATTATTTTGAAATAATTTGAGTCTTACAGGGAACCTGTGAGTATAAAGAACTCCAATATGCCCTTAACAGAGATTTCCCATTTAAAAAATTTTGTCATATTTGCTTTATAATTCTCTTGTTCTCTCAGTATGTGCATGATTCTCTCTCTACATATAAACATGTATATATAGAGTCGTGTCCTGTATAATGACGTTTCAGTCAATGATGACTGTATACATGACAGTAGTCCCATAAAATTAGAATGAAGCTGAAAAATTCCTATCGCCTAGTGTCACTGTAGCCATCCTACAGACATAGTGCAATGCATTACAACTGCCTACAGTATTCAGTACACTAACATGCTGGACAGGCTTGTAACCTAGGAGATATAGGCTATGCCGCATAGCCTAGGTGTGTAGTAAGCGATAGTATCTAAGTTTGTGTAAGTGCACTCTGTGATGCTCGCACAAGGAAATCTCTTAATGACTCATTTCTCAGAATGTATCTCAATTATTAAATGATGCATGACTGGATATATATTCACATTTTTGTTTATTTATTTGTGTGTATATATAATTTGTGGATCACCTTAAGTTATAGAGATAATGTCCCTACCCATAAACGCTTTCGAGTGCCTTTTCTAAGAATAAGGACATTGTCTTACCAAATGGTAATATAATAATCAAAATCAGGAAATTAATATGAACATATAAATTGAAAATTAATCTTATTTGAAATATTTCAGAAAAAGTTTAGATTATTTATAATGAACTAAAATCTGTAGTTCTTTATACTAATTTCTTGTCCAAATATTGTGATGGTTAATATTACGATTCACTCATCAGTCTAAATATATGTTTAACAATTATTTACGATCTACACTACTTGCCAAATATTATTGGAAGTAGCCTGCATCTGAAAAGACTAAATAAAAGACCATTAAATATAAACTAAAGATAGATCATTAAATATAATATGTTAACAAATTCAAAAACATTGCCAATGGCCCAGAAAAAAAGGAGTTCAGGAAACTGACCCCGACTATAGGACAATCAAAAAGCCATTCAGGCTTTAACACCAACAGGAATTAATATCTAATTAGCATATGTATTGTATGAAAAGTTGCTCAGGAAATCTTGAAAATAATTTGTAGTATCTTAAAATTAAGTGGGCTAAGATTTTACACAATGAAACATCTTAGCAAATTTCCCTTCCTCCCTTAGGTTATAGGTGAAGTTAACAATAAACCTAAGGTGAGCAAATACCTCTGCCAGTAAGAGCGCAATTCACAATGTTTACCTATGCAGGTGTACAAATACCATGGCACATATACCTGCAAATACTATTTCTGGAAACTTAGATTAAAATGTAGTTCCAATTTTAAGGCTAACAAAAGCAAAAAAAAACGAATTAGTGGAAAACCAAAGAGCACAATAGATACTAAAAACTAGAGGAACTAACTACATAAGCACAACATACTATCAGTATATGAATACAAACCACTTTTTTTATTCAAGTGATATAATTTTACTAACTCTCAGCCTCAGTGCCTTTCACTTTTCCATATAAACACAGAATACACACTGAACTGTAAGCACACTATATTTATTAATACTCATCTTATATTTCTGATTTAGGAGAGCAATGAGACCAGAAAGGATCTAAGGGATTCTTTCCTTACCATCAAACACATTTTTAAGGCTAGTATTACTCTCCCATTTTCTTTTTCTTTGCCCCAGTGACTTTATCCCCTGAAGCCTCATTTCTGCCTCCTTGTCTTTTGTCATGAATAAGAGATCCTTATCAATAAAACTTTTGTTTCTGTTGGTCATGCTGGTCATGTTTTAATCTGCCATTACCTGTGCTCAGAGCATTAACAATATAAACATTCAAGTCACCTCCAGAGTCTCGGAAAGCCAATACTTCCAGATACCTATCAGGGAAAGAACAAGGCCTGGAGTTCTCGCTAGGGCAGCAGACTTCCACCTGCACTGTCACTCCAGCTGCTCAGGGAAGTAGAACAGAGAACTCCCCAGGGAAATCTGGCTCACCCTGAGAGGCAAGTAAGAGTCACCAGTGGTTTCCTAACTAAACAGCATTCTGTCACTACCTGTCTCCTCTTTGATAATTAGGTGGTTGATAATGGCTTAAAATGACAGGGCTGTTTTCAGAAGGCTAGACGAAGGTTCACAACTGCAATAAAAAATTTAATAGGAAATTGAATAAGCGATTTCCTTGTAACAAAGGAAGACAGAATTTTCATATCCAGATTATTGTGTTTGAAGAGAAATAAACAGATTATTTCTAAATTCCTTTCATCTGTCCCAACTACAAAATTAACGAGAATTCCAAAATAGGAGCTGAACATTTCAAGAAATTTTAGAACTACTCCTTGACAAGGAATTTAGTTCAAATTCATGTATTAGTTTATGTGGCCATGGTACAATATAGGTATCAGAAAGCAAACTGTGGCACTCATCTTTGCATTCTGGACACTATCCTATATTTGATCTATCTGTGTTGTGGAGAATCAGGGAGATGTTTAGTGTTTAAATACCTGTTACCAATATAGTTTAATTTATAACTGGCAGTATCTATGCTAAGCAATATTTTAAAACAAATCTATAAACTGCTCAGAATATATTTTTAATTGAGAAAGATTAACTTTGGAAATCTTGTACTATAATTTCCCTTAAACTACAGTGAAATTATTGTATTTCAAAACAGAATATTATTTCTGATATATTTTCTGTGAAATATATATGTAATATATATGATTAATCCCCAGATTTAAATACAAACTTATGCTTATTTCAAAAATTAAATAAACTTTTATTTTGTAAAAGTAAATTAGAGTATTCCATTTAATAAAGCAAGGGCTTCTGTTCATTTTACTTTAACCCAAGTCTTCCATTACTTTAAGTTTAAAAAATATTAAATAAAAATAAGTGAGTATAATAAGTAATTTGGAAGAGGGGGAGGGGGGAAACCTTATCAAATTCTCTGGCCTACATGCCATTTCAAAAGGACATTTTACTCACAGTATCTTTGTCAAACCATTTGATGCTGAGACTGGGCATACATCATCCCTCCCAGCATCCTGCTGCCCCTTCATCACTAATTTTGCAGGCAGAGACCAGAAACCAGGCACCATGACTTCTTCCTTTCAGCCTCTCCATCAAAACAGACATCTCTTCCTACTCTTCCCACCAGCTGCAGTATTACTGGGATTTCCAGATCGTATTTTATTTTTTATGTTAAAGGTGCTGCATCTGATGTAATTACTTTTCATATTTCCTCCTTCAGGAGAAAGACTGTTATCCTAGGGTATTCTGCTTTGCTGGTGCTAAAATGGAATAAGTACAGCAAAAGGAAAACTAATATTCATAAAAGAATTTAAGCTGCATTCTGGCTACCCTTTATCTCCTTTTTTTAAACAGAAGATGACATATAGTTCAGGGACATAAATAAACATTGATAAATATTTGTTGAATGAATGTCATTGTATATCTCTAATTTCCTGCTAAATGCACCTAAGTTTAAAAAAAAAAGTTTGAGAAAACTCTGGATCAGTAGAAAAGCTTTTCCAGTATATTCGTTTTTAATAAGGACATTTATTTGTAAGTATTTAGCCCTCCGCTGAGTACTCCTCTGGTCTCTATTACTAAAACCTCACCTAAGCCTGTTATTATTTAGCACCTAGTAACACAGATGTTTTGCCATAAGGTTAATCACTTAACTTTTTTGGAAGAGCAATTATTAAAGAATGAGAACTACACTGGTAAGCTGGACTTTTCTTCCCTCTATGCTTTTAATAACATAGTCTCTATTTTATAGTAATTTGACATATAGATTTATAATAAAGCTATAATAATATATAATAATCTACTAGACAATGCCTAGTACAGAGGTTCTCAAGGTGTGGTCTCTGGATCAAGAGCATCAGCATCATCTGGAAACTACTTAGAAATGCAAATTGCTGGGTCTACTCAGATCTACTAAGTCAGAAACTAGGTAGGAGTCAGTAATCTGTTTTAGCAAGCCTTCCAGATGATTCTGATGTACCTAAAACTAAAAGCCACTGGCCTAAAACACAACTGGCATTTAATAAATGTTAAATTAGAAGGAAGAAGAGAAAAGGAGGGAGAGTACACACACGTGCAAATAGCAGGGCAAGCAACCTTCCAACACCATATTCTAAAAATAGTAATTATTACGTATCTGAGAATAGTCTGTGCAAGGCAAATATAATAAACAGATTATAAAAATCATGTTGTTTATCAATTGTTATGTGAAAGGGCTAAGCACTATTTACTCATAGTTTTCTGACTCATATGGGTGAAAGTATTTTTTTGAGAATGTCATTCAGAAATTTCTATAGAAGACTTAGTGAGAGGACATCATTGGTCCATTTCCTATCTCCGCTACTTACTCTAGCTACGTAATCTTCGCACAGGACTTAATCTCAGGATTCCTCAGCTTTCAAGTCTGTTAAATGGGGATAATAGTAAAAGTGCCTCTTCTTTGGGTTGTTATGAGGATTAAATGTATATATAAAGGACTTAGAACAGAGCCATAGTAAATAAACACTCCATTCACATTAGAAAATATCACAATTAATATAACGATTTCTATTGTCCTTAGACCAGAAAAGTGGCCTGTGCTCTGGGCTTTAAAGGGTCCTGCTCTGTCTCCTTCCAGTGGTGCTTCTTCTCACTGAGCAATGGATCTGCAGGACCCGGGGGGAGGTGTCTACCCAGACCCTGTCCCATCCCATTCTCCATTTAAACCACTGGCTATCGCCCAGAAGTCTGGAATTCCTTGCCTAAGGGGCCCTGTGTTGTGTCCAGGACCTGTGAGGCCCTTTTCTGAACTCCTGTCCTCCTGAGGGTGGACCAAAGAGCTGGTGTGGGTACCCCAAGACCTGAGGGGTGGCCAAGGGTGGCTAGGGCAAGAAATGTGACTGGAGTATAAACCAGAGAGGCGAGGTGTTCTGGTTTAAGTGCCTGATATTAAAATTTTTGATTATAATGTAAATGCCTGATATTAAGCTTTTGATTGCTAAGGAATCCATTCAAAGACAGTCATCTCGAATGACCATATTGTCAGCTATATGATGCAGCTACTAGTAAAACAACTAGATAAGAAACAAGGCCCCTCTATACATGAAGTGCCCTTATAGAAAGCCCAGGTAACATAGGTAACTGACCACTTGAGTAACCCAACTTCTCCCTAACTGTACCTAATTCCTATTCTTATGTTTTAAATCTGCCATGTGTGAGCTTGCCACAAGTAGCAGAGGCCCAGGTGAGTGCTTCGGGCATTTCTAGCCACAGTATCACTAGTCAGTCTGAGACTGACACAAAACAGGTGTCTATATGGATATATGAGAGACCCTTCATGGTGCCAAGAATGGGGCTTTTCTAATCACGCACAGGAGAGAATACAGTCTCAGTTCAAGCATTCTAAATGCCAAGTTGGTGTTCCCCATCGTTTTGAAAATGTATTTAACAGAATGTACTATATTATGTATTTAACAGAATGTACTATATTTACCAGTCTTTTATATTGGTTTATGAGTTTTAAACATGTACGTAAACAGTATGTGGACCTCTTTTTATACTACTGCCCCAGTCCCACAAAAGTTAGGGCTAGTCTCGAGTATAAAAAAAAACAGCTAAAATTAAAAATATCAAAAGAAGGTAGTTCCATGCCTCTTTAACATCATCTCTGTTCTTTATTTGGGGTTTTATACCAAAACAAATATGCGCATATCTCCAATAGGAATTGTGAAAAATAATATAAACAGAATCCTTCAAAATGGAGTTGGAGCTGCTACCCCAGAGGACCTGCCTTGTAAGTCTCACTCCTCAAACCTTTAGAATGTTAAAACTATACAAAATAACCTTTGGACTAGACATAAAAGCAGCACTGTATACCAAACAACTGTTTGCAAAGGCAACAAGAAAGCTGACATTATGAAATTAAAGACATTTAGAATTAGCATCATTATGTTAGCTTAACTCCATCTGTAAAAGTTTCTTCCTTCTATTCAGGAAATCGTTCCCCTTTCCTTTCTAATAAATATCCCTTGCCTTCACCTACTAACAGAAACACAAATTGGGTTTCTGCTGAATCACTGCTTCCTGAATAGCTATTCTTTTGTATCTCAAATAAAGACTTGTTGCCTTTCACTTTGGCCTTTTATTTTTAGGTTAACATATCTTACATAGACAGATATCCAATACGGCTGCAACTCTAATGCTTCTGACCAAGGCATTACTGACAACCAGTAAAGATATATAGTATATTCCCCGCCACAGCTCCCCCAAAATACTGTATATGGTGGAGGCATAAAACAACACACACACACACACACCACCCCCCAACCCTTGCCACCACCCCCAGCCCTACAGCTCTATGGTATAAGATGACAGTGTTCTCAGACAACAATTGAGTGACCTCGTCTAGATGCTCCCTGGGATCCTCAGAGTTTAAAGCAGTAAACCATAATACCGCTAAACTCTACTCAGGCATCTCACCTATGTAATCCTCAGTGTAATCCACCTGCATCCTCCTTCCTAATGCGCTGAACCGAGTACTTGACCTCTCATTGCTGCTGCCCTTCCTCTCAAAGCCTTTTCACTTAGTTCTCTAGAGACTTTTCCACTATTTTTAAAAGTCCCTGCATTCTCAACTTCAGAGAATACTCCCTCACCTGCCTAGTCCTAACTAGAATCTGGCTCCATCTATAGGACAATCCTTGCACTGCAGCCCTTTCAGCATCTGAAAAAAAAGAGTACATTTTTTCCTAAACCTTATTATTACTTCTAGGACAAATCACTTCCACTTGCTTGTGAAAAACCTTTTCTCTTTGAGGCAGAAATTCTAAAACCTAGCACTTCTACCTTTGTTTCCAGACACTCCTAGTCCTCCCTCCCATACTTTCATCATATGAGGCTCTTCACCAGGGCTATTCAAAACATCAATAGACTGCCTACTTTTTGAAACTGGTCCACAATAACTACAAAAATTGAAACTAAATATTTAGAACTTTATAACATTTTGACATCAGTGGACTTCTCTTTGAACAGGTGTCGAGTTCACATGGTGAGACACAGTGGTTCTGGCTATGCTCACATATGGGCCCTGTTTTTTTCTACCATAAGTGTTGCACAAACTTTATTGTGCACATAGGTAACTTAGAGAATCTTGTTAGAAATGCAGGTTTAGTAGTCTGGGATGGAGCCTGAGATTCTGCATTTCTAATGAGCTCCAAGTAATAACGATGCTGCTGGTCCATTGGCCCACTTTGAATAATGAGGCTTCAAACAACTTAATTAAGAGATTTTCTCCAACCAGCTGTGCTATTTCATATGCTTGTTATTTTGTGACTATTTCTCAAATATTACAAACCTAACCTGTACAGTTACTATAGTCTCTGTTTAGAGTCACTGCTACTCACAGACAGTGCAACTATGAAAAAGTTAATTATCCTCACTGTGCTGAGATATTCCTGATGGAAAATAATTATTTACATGTTTCTCTTTCACATCTTACTGTGCACACCTTGAGAGCAAGAATTTCCTTCATCCATTTCTGTATCCCTAACACATAGCATGTTCACAGGCAAAATTTTTTAAAAATTGACTGATTTTTTGATGTGATTATAAATCAATCTTATAAAGCTTTCAAAGCTATAGTAGGAACGAGCATTATAAAATGTTATCATGAAAACCATGAAATATCATATTTTGTTGGAAAGATTTTCTCTACTCGAAATAAAATCAACCATGAAGAATCATTTTAAATAACTTATGTAGGAGTTAGGACTCTATGACAATTACAAATCATTTATTTTGTGGCAAGAGTAAGCAGAGGAAAGAAAATGTGACAGCTGCTTATAACAAGAAGTCTTTGTGGGTGCTATTTTGTCTTTTTAAACAAGCAATACTTAAATGTATAAGTCTTGAAATTAAATTTTTTAGGTATGTTCTCCATTTTATCAATATATGATATATGATTTGACTAAAAAGTAGTTACTCAAGCATTGATATAAGAGAGGACACCCAGCAAACAATCTGATTTATTCCTTTATGAGGTCCTTATTTTTAAAACAAATTTAGACAAAGAGCAGTTTTTGAATGAAGTACAACTTCCAAATAATATTTAGGGGTAAACATAAAACACTGTCTTCTTCTTTTACCCCCCTGAAACATACTACAAGCTCTAGAAACTGTAGTTTTTTGAGGGGAAGTAGGGAGAAGTTAAAAAATAAGATTATTTGGAGTGAAGCCATGTAAGAGTATTTTCCCAAGAACTACTTGTACATGTCTTTGAATGACAGTTTCATTATGTCATCGTGCCTTGTCCTATGCCCCAGCAATGGAAAATGGTACAAGTAGATTCATTCAGAAAAGAGAGAATAATTCAAGATTTTATTTTCTTTATGCCTAAAGCTTTTCCAGCTTGGAAGCCTTCTTCTCCTTACCTCTGTTTTTCAGTGGAGGCAGGGTGGGGTGCAGATCTTTATTACATTCATTCCGTTCTGTGCAGCATTCGATTGATCTTCTTTGATGAGGAATGGGAGTGTCCTAAAATTGAACCCAAAGAGCTATTAGGGGTGTCCCCTAAACTTTGTAAATCACATAATCTGAAACTTAAAAAAATTAACACAATTTAGAGAATTCACTTAAAATTCTTACACAAATATGTTGAAAATATTGTTTTCTATTAGGTAATTTCTTTCAAATTACCATGTATTATCCTACTGCAATGTCTGCATTGCAACAAAATTGCTATTGCATCTGTAATAACCAGTGTGCCCAGCATAAACTGAGGAAGAAGGCTTGACTTAATGCAGTTAACTAAATTGGAATTTGAGCAATAAGATCTAATGGGTCACTAAGCCAGAAGTTAACAGCAAAGATAAAAATAATATTCAATTTTAAAATGAAGGGAGAATTGGCCCAATGAGAATGTTCAAATTATTTTCCAAATTACTAAAAACAGGCTAGTCAAAAAAAAAAAGTTTTTGTTTTATCTTGCTTGAAACTTAACTGCTTGAAATCCAGCTAATGAAAGGTTACAGAGTAGAATCGAGTTATCTTCCTTACCCGACACTGAAAATCTGAGCCTTCTAGTCCTAGACATCCAGAAGTTACCACAGGCATCCCAGAATCATCTTCTTCTATCATTGTGAAACAATATCCATCTGTGCTAAAGAC
>NW_006434897.1:5957499-5961748 GCF_000325575.1 Pteropus alecto | reverse complement strand
GGTGGGGGGGGTGGGGGGGGAGCGGGAGCAGGCAAGGAGAAAAGGAAATAAAGATATTTATTATTTGTTGCATTACACATAAGAAGATCAAGGATCACTATAGGTTACAATCTATTAGGGAGATCTCAAAAATTGCTTTTCTTAAAATTGACTTAATTATCATAAAACATTTGGTAATAGCTTCTCTGTCCAGAAACTTGTGAGAAAGAAGGATACAGAATTTCCACATAACGTATACCATTAATAACCATCCACTCCAATTATTAAGCTCTTATTTTAGTCCTTTCCAAGGCTCACTTTCACAAATCCAGAAAAACAACTCCGTGAGGAAGGTCGTACTAGTCTAACCTTCTATATGAGGAAACTGAGGCTCAGAGAACCTGAAGACCATACGGCTATTGAGAGGCATAGTAGAGGTTTGAACCCATGCAGGGGAACATTTATGCTGGTTCTACTTGCTCTGAGGTAGTGATATAAACTGATTTCTCACTAAGGCACACAAACTGAAGAGGGGTAGGCATTGGGATCAGCACATAGCAAGTGAGGTAAATAAAATTCTGACCTCTGCTTCTGGGCCAGCCTGTCATATGAAAACATCAAGCTTTGTTTTAAGTAGTTTGGACTTAAGTTGGGGGTGGTGTAAAGATAGACAACAGAAGGAAGAGGTTTTAACAAAACCATAGAAGGTAAAAAAAACTATTTTAAATTTCTGTATGTGATTTTAGATTTAAAAAGAACTTTCTTTTAGATTTAAAAAGAACTTTCTCTCTCACATTTAACTTTCTCAACAACAATTAGAAATAATATTATTTCTACTTTACATATGGAGAAATTGAAGTTATGAGAGTCGAAATAAACTTATACAAGGTCGAAAAAGAAACAGTTACAGAATCAGGCCTTGAATCAAGGACCTCTTCTTGCTTCTTTCCCACACATTTTCTACTATCCCCTCCTGGGACTAAAAATGAAAAACAAGAACTACTTTTTATAGAACTATTTATAAACAGACATTACTGTCTTCACAAGTTTGAGTGATGAATGCCAGCAGACTCCCAATATAAGTCATAAACTCCGACTGCATGTACTAAGAAATAAATTACTAAAATATATCGCCATCTTTTTCTCATTTATGCATGCTCAGCAGCCAAGACAAATATCACAAAGCAGACCTGAAAAGTCGGGGAAGACAGTTCTGAGTAGTATTGGCTATGATTTGTGGGCTGGTCTGTTCTGTCATAGTGGCAGCAGCATTCTGCCATACATTAGCCCTTCAGTTATCATCAACACCCTCAGAATTGTTTACTTGGTTTATAAGCTTCAAGTGATCCAAAATACCTCAGTTTATAAGAAGTAGCACAGTAAAGTTCAAACATACTAATGAAAGGCTGGGAAGGGCCAATGATAAATCTCTGTTAGACTAAGGTCAAACGCATGAATATTGTTGTGGAAGAAAGACCACCTCTGAACAGTCCATGCTCTGAATTCTTTGGGGGCTTTTTAGCCAATATACTGAGATTGCTATGAAGATCTAAGGCACATAAACACTGAAGGCAATAAATAGAAGAGCTGTCCCTTAGAAATTTATTTTAAACAATATGAGCAAAAATATCCATGTGATTTTTAAAAATTCCTTTCTTACACAGTGAGACTATTATATGTGTAACATATTTCTCATCAAAAATAAAATTCAGGAATTATCAGAAATAGTCATCTTAACTATTTGACATTAAGAATTCATAAATGCTGGAAAAGTCGATATAATATGTTAAATTAAAAAAAATAATTTCTCCTTAATCATGAGTTCCCCTTGCTCAAACTCTGAGTATATGGTAATGTATTTTTAGGCAACTTACAAAAATCAAGAATGAGAATAGAAAAAGCTGGTAAAGCTGTTGGCAAGTTACTGTTACAATATCCTAGGAAATATAGAAACATCAGTGAGAGTAAATTTAAGCTTTAAAAATACACTCCCTTGTCTGCAAAGAGGATGGAGATAAAATTATAAAGAGGGGATAGGGAGAGAGGGAGACCCTGAAGAAAAGAGCTGGTGTCCCGTTAGTCGTAAATTCAGATAAAAAGCAAATATTTGGTTGGAGTACATGCAAGAGGGTAAGATAATCATTTCAAGTGCATATTGTCTGCAACAAAGCAAAAACAATTTATAAGCTCACTGAAATTGCTTGCTAATCAGGGTTTGTTTACTGGAAACTACAGTACAATTATAGAAGCTTAAGAATTAGCTGGGAACTTTCAACTTTACAGTAGGCCCAAATGTAAACGAAATTGTGCTCCAGTCAGAACTGAACAACTCCACCCGCCATTATGAGATGGCTGCTGAATGCCACAAAAGGCATTTAACTCTTACCATTGGCTTATCTGTACATTCTGCTGCCTGGTTGCCATGTTAAGCTTAGTTTTGATATGTTTTATATATATTATTACCTTATTATTTCCAGAGTGTTGATTGTGATAACAAGAAGAGATGAAGAATAATAAAGGAAACAAAAGTAGAAGTCATTTTATACAAAATTAAAAGTAGTGATATGTATACAAAAATGTAGGATCAATCATTCGATTCCAGTAATGATTATGAATTAAAAAAAAAAAAAAAAGACAAATGTAACATTTCAAAATTCTGCCCTTGTGTTATAGGAAGGAAAAGTAATTGACAAAATAGAACAACAGTTGCATATCAAGATGATCAGTCATCAATACTGAAAAGCTTCTTAACATAATCTTAACTCATGAAAAAGCAAAGCATTTGAGAATTTGAGAGTCACATGTGGTCAAATTAGTGATAATGAAACTTTTGTTACACCACTTGGATGGTGCTACTGGTTCAAGGCTCCTTGAATCTGTCCAATATTCCAAAAGCAAATGATTACCTGGAACATCTAGAAAGATTATCGGGGAATTAATTGCCTCAAGGGATTTTCGGCATGCCCAAGTGAACATTTCCTAACAAGAAAGAGGTACACCTGGCTTAAAGCTTTGAGGAACCAAGTGATACTCTTTTTAGGTGGTTGTGCATGGAGAGCCTGCAAGATGTGACTCTTATTTGTGGTCAAATGCATTTATAAACAATATTTTGGACCCCAGTTTGTTCATTAGTTCTTATAGGATGGTTGGAAACCAATTTCATAATGTCTAAAATTGCACTGACAACATCCTTATTTAAGGTGCTCTACTTTTTATTTTATTTTAGCAAGTGCAGTGTTTACAAGGTTTATTGAAATCTTAGTCCCTTTAACTCTATTCTTCCACTATTCCTTCCTGTTTCTCTATTGCAAACCCCAGGGTTGTTCAGAAACATCACCACCACAGTTGAGAAGGGATTACTGTAGAACATTTCTTCTAACAATTTTAAATCTTTGTAAAGATTAATTTCATTATAAAATATATATTTTTAAGTATGAGTTAACAAGAGGTTATCTGCCCTGCTCAATCAAGGTGACAAGAAATTTTAAAGCATTATTAAAATTAAAAATTATTAAATCACTTAAAAATTATTATTTAATTATAAATAGTTTAAAATTTTGCTCTTAACAAAAATTAATTACAGAACTGGGTATCCTCTCAAGTGCATGTGCTCATAAGGATTAACAGCTCTCTTGACTGATCAATATGTGTTCCGATATTTTTTCAGTATGTGAGAGATACCAGAAGTCTTAAACATCTTTCAAACTTCTTTAACTTTTCAGTCAGAATAGATTTGGAAAGGCTGCTTGATTTTAGGTCATTTATAAATAAGTCCTTGAAATCATTCTGTCTTCTAAAATAACTATTTCACATTCGAGGGAATAAAGTTTTCAATGTTTTCTGTCATGGGTAAATTCAAAGATAAGTACAACTTTTAGATTTGCTATTTAAATCATGTGGATGTTCGTTAACTAAACCTGCTAAAAGCTACTTAGAACTTTGTTAACAGTAGTTCGTTTTACAAACATGCATTGAACACACTATGACTCAGTCATAGATGCTGAGAATGCAAGAGGGAGGGAGATGCAGGCTTTGCTTCGGTGGAGCTACTAGTCCAGGAACGAACACCACTGATCCAGGGAGAGAGAAAGTCACTCAACTTCAAGGGGCAGGAACAGAAATCATAAGCTGGTCAAGTGTTTTACATTTACTGGGAAAAAAAGGCAAAGAAGAATGTTGGGCACCAGTAATTACCAAAGTGATAGAATCCTAAGGTTTATATTATTTTTGTTTGTTTCCTTATCATCTTAACTGGGTGGATTCTTATAGT
>NW_006434897.1:5895720-5957479 GCF_000325575.1 Pteropus alecto | reverse complement strand
TATATGGCTACTACCATTCCCCTTCTCTGGCTTTTCCTCTAAGAGGTCATAGTCCTGGGGAAAGGTGAAGTTACGACCTTAATGATAAAGTTACAATGTGAAAAATGCTTTTTTATTACTTTATCCTCAAGAATATGTAGCTATCATACATCCTCTTCTGGCAGCCATGCTAAGTGATTTAGCATTTTGTTCATTTTTTTAGATGAGGTATGAATATTTTTGAATTTGTCTCAATTTTTATATTCATCAAGCATTTGTATATTCTCACCCCCACCACCCTGTGCAGGTACTCTCACTACCTCTCACCTAGACTGCTCCAAGAATCTTCTAGTAGAACTCCCCCATCCTCTCTCTGTACTCTACCTGTTCTGTACAGCACTGCCTGATAAATCTTAATATTTTTCTTCTCTTCTCAAATATATCTAATGGTTCTCTATGTATAACTTTAAAGAGCCCTACACTACTCACTTTCTATTAAGTCTAACGACAAATGAGCCCATTTCACATTCTCATTTATGACTAACGAGAGGCACAAAAGGAGTTATTACTTGTAAAAGCCTTCAGAAGCAAATTTGAAATCACAGCCTCTTCCAACTAAATTTCAAGTACTAATGCAGGACTCACCATTCTTGTAAGTGCAATGGTTTGAACTTGACATCTTCTACTGAAAAAAATGTTCAATATTCAGATGGCCTGGGCAACAGTGGAATAAACTAGATGCAGTGGAAGATGTACAAACAAGTAAGAACGATGTGTACCCTGAGACCTCGAGTCTGGAGCACCTGTCTGAAAACTCACACCCCCAGTATTCAGCAAGAGGTTTAAAAGCCCTATATCAATACAAATTTTGTAAAAAGACTCACAGACCCTAAGTGTTTCTCTCTACCTTCTGTGACTCTTAAAAGTGCAGTCGGAGACTTATTTAATTCCTCATATAGGCAGCCTAGTGTCAACTGCACATCCTTCATGCCAATATCCAATGTGATTTATTATACTTATAAACCCTAAATATTGCCTAGGCAGGAGAATTCCTGGTCAAAAACCAAACAAGATAAATTAGAAAGTACTTACAATTATCTCTGGAAAGAGTAACAAATAATTATTTAGAAATGGATAGACTTGTGTGAGGGAGGGGAAGAGCCTGAGAGAGGTGATGAGACAAAAATGACTACCACAGACCAAGTCAAGTAAGACAAGGAAAGATAGATAAAGTGGGACCGGGTAATACAGAGTAAAAAATAAGCAAACAAGGCTGAGATTACACTTGATAGGACAGGAAAATAAGGCAGAACATTGGCATGGTGAAAGTCATGTAAAAAGAGGGATTCAAGGAGACTTGACCATGTTCCGGGCTTGTAGTGATAGCCTGCAGGAACCGAATCTGGAACTGGAATGGGAAAAATTAACGGTGCAAAGTACTGCCCCGAAAGATATTTAGAAGATAGATATTATCTTGGGAGAGATAGGACAATGGCATCACCCCTTACTTTGAATTACAAATACTAAAAAAGGCTCTAACACTGCATTCAGCATGACATATTTGCCCTTCATCCTCTAATATGCATGCCGCTATTTCTGCACCAGATAGGAAACGAGGCCAAGTATGACTTTGGCCTTGTTGTTGGCTGGTAAGGTGATTGATGGTACTCAGGAAGAGTTTAAAAACCCTCTAAAGTTTGCACATGGTCTCTGATATATTATGTTGGATTTCAGAATGTCTTTTAAGCATGATGCACTCTTGATTTGTCTCCAGGAAAGTGGGAGTGGTAATGAGCATGAGGTTTACCTAGAACCCCCAGCTTGGCTAAAATCTACTTAGTACAAGGCCTCAGGCAAGACGGCTTAGACTGGCCCTTATCTAAACCTCTAGCAAGCACACCTTTGTCTTCAGAACTGTTTACCTCAGAGTGCAAGATTGAGTGCAGTATTAAGCAAAGTGTGTCCACTTGAAGGTCAGCAAGCTGCCTGTTACTGGTCTGTGAAGAGGTTCATACAGAAATCAAAATTTGTATAGCAGTAAATTTAGCTCTGTTGAACCTAAATAATGGAAAATAGAAAAAATGGAACAGTAATTTGTAAGTATTTTAAAATTTGTTTTTCTAAGTAGCTTATAATTCATTTTCATTGTACTTTAGAAAAGTGTCAGTGTACAACTTATTGTGGGGGAGCTTATCTTACAACTGAGATACCTTGAGAAGTACTGATTTGGAGGTCAACAAGCATGGGGCTCACAGAAAGGGAGGCAGAAACGCCTGGATTTATTCTAGGTCTTATGGCACAGGAACAGAAGCAGCCCCTGTGAGTCATCCATGATGGATCTCAGTGCACAGGAGACTCAGCTGGAGTCAATACCACATTAACAAAATGGATGTGCATTTTATCCAAGTGAATATTTGCTCCCTTGAGAACCAGTGTCAGGGGTTGCCTGATGGTTAAGGATTCAGAACTTTGGAATTTGGGCCATGATTTTTTTCATCATATTGGCATGAACAGTGACCTAGTGAAAATTACCAAACCCCTCAGAGCCTCAGATTTCTCACCTAAAATATAGATAATGTTACATTCTTTATAGGAATGCTGTGATGATTAAAGATAGGTGAAAGTAAACATGCCAGTTTTTATAAAAAGCTCAATAAATATTAGTCTTTCTATTCGAGTCAATAAGTTAACTGATTCATGTTGACTGTCATTGTACACTTGTTTCTTTGAGGGGTTCCATTTTTATTACTATTTTTGTTTTGGTTGTATTTTTGTTTTCTTTTTCTTTGCTTCATAAATCAAAAATTGGAAACCATATAATTCACAACCCATTCCAATCTGGCTTCCATCTCTACTTCCACATTAAATATTTCTAAACTACAGTTATTAAGGTCAATACATATGATTGCTATATTTCAGTTCTTATCCTATTTAACCTCTAATGGCATCCCAAACAGTCAACCTTACTTCCTCTTTCTACAAACTTGGCTTCAATGACACTGCTTTACTGCTAATTCTGAGTCTCCTGGGGAGAGCCTCCCTTACCTAAGCATTAAATGTCTCAAAGCTTAGTCCTACTCTGGTAGATTAGATTGTTTTATTATTATTCAATTTGTCATGCCCCACCCAAGCCACAGTTTCTCCTTGGCTTTGAGCTTGACTATGACTCTTGATTTGGTAAACAGAATGTTAGAGGACATGACACAGAAGCTTTAAGAGGTTGCTCCCTCACACTCAATGCGTGAAAGAGTATGCCCTGGGTAGCTGCTGGTCCAAGAAGAATGAAGACACATAGAGCAGGCCTAAACTCGAGAGATAGCTTGAAGCCAAACCCACCCAATCCAGCAGAGACCAACACAGCTACAGCCCACTTGTAGACCCAGGAATAAAATATAAATAAATGCCTTTAATTCTAAGTCACTGTGATTTTGAGATTGTCTGTTTCACAATAAAAACTAACTGATGTTCTTCTCACTCTGTACTCTCCCCGCGACCTCTTATCTGAGCCCCAAATGTATATCCTATTGACTATTCTTTGATATCACCATTTGAATGTATCCAAAGTCTTAAACTCAGCATGTCCAAATTGGAACTTGATCTTCTGTCCTCCTTTATTAAAAAACTTTTATTTTATTAAAAAACAGAATACATTATACATCTAAATGTACACTATACATCTAAATGTACATCCAGAATCTTGTGAAGACTCTCTTGGTTCCCTCTCATACCCAATTCATCAACACAAAACTTTCCTTCTAAGTATTTATTTCTCTAATTTCTCTAATGCAATCCAATTCTCTTCTGCACTAGCACTGCCCTAGTCCAAAATCATTTTCTCTTATATGAATTGACTTTTCAATTTCTCTTTCCTAGCTGTCTCTAATATATTCAATATTTTGCAACAAAGAAAATTTTTCAATAAAGTGTTCTAATTTGATCACATTAATCTCTACTGCTATTCCTGCTTAAACACCCCCTTTGATGGCTTCCCAGTGCTCCTAGAAATAAGACCAACATTCGTAATATAGGCCATAAGTAATCTTTCCTTGATCTCTAGGCTTAACTCTTTCCACAGCTCCTCCTATACCCTGTACCCTAGGAAAACCAGTCTTCTTTGAACTCGCCAAGCTTTTCCTTCCCACTACAGAGAATTTACATTACAGTTAACCCTGACAAAACACTTTCTTCCAAATCAGCTTAGGATACTTCAATGGCCTGTAAGGAAAATAGGACAAAATATTTGAAACTGGATAATTCTGGAAAGCCTGAACACATGATCACCAGAACTGTGGCTCAAATGACACACAGAGATTTATTCTTAATTACTGCAGACTCAGACAAAATAGTAAACTACCCCTCTAATACGCTTCCTCCTGCTAACTTTCTTCAGGAAACTTTGTAAAATTCCTGATACTTTCTCTATTTACTACAAAATGTTTCCCAGAAAATACTGTCCGATCTTTAGAATCATTTTACCTTCAGGACTCAGTGACTCCAACCTCGTTCTATCATATAAGAGCCAAGTTCTGAGACCTTTCTGGGTCCTGAATCCCTTATGTCTAAAGGTAAGAAATAAGCATTTCCTACAATGCTGAGCTGTTTTACTGATTAAATGAGATCTAAATTTATTAATACACCTAACTTTCCTGTGTCATTCCGTTAGTATATATTTCTTAGGCTATATATTTCATGATAGACTGGTAAACTCAGATTGTACTTCAAAGGAAGCTTTGAACAAAAAAACAAAACAAAAAAGTTTTTAGAAAGAAAAAAAAAAGCATTCAACTCATCTTCATGCTCCTTCCTGGATAATGAGGCCCCAAATGGCTACCCAGATACTCTGCCTGGACTTCAAACCTGGCAGCCCATCTCCCTGTTTGGGTCCATTACCCTTCTTGAAGCTGATTCTGCTTCTCTAATATTTTAACTTCTGACACATGCACTTGTTTGGTCAAATCAGCCACTTCTCCCTGGGCACGCCCTGGCCTCATTAGTCTATGTCTCTGTTGTCCTTGTCCTGAGGAGTAAAAGTCAATAATAGTGACCAGCAAAATGGATGTTGCTACATGAAGATGCATAAAGAAGAAAGAGGCAAATAGTCCAGTTTCAAATATTAGACAGTATCTATACAACATGATAATCTACTAAGGAGCTTATTCTTTAGGACTTTGACAATGTCTTTCCCATCGTCTGGACTCACATAAGCTCTCTTACCACACTGCTTCCCAGAGTCAGTTTATAAATATTCCTAGCATCTTAGGTGTCCTTTCCAAAATACGAATAGCATCAGTATGATAAATGGTTTGAAAAAAAACCCTGATACTCTCTGCTGCTGAATTTATTTTGGAGACAAGGTCTTTTGAAAGAAAATAACTGGTTTTTGCTCCAGGACATGGGATCAGTACTCTATGTTAGTGAATGTGTGGTGTTTGTAAGGAGGAAGAAGAATCTCAGAGAACCATTCAGGGCAAAATGCAACACAATACAGGCACAGCTCTGAGAGGGAGTGGGGTTAGGCACTGTTCCCCAAAATGTGCTCTTGGAAGCAATAGCCTGCAATGCTTTAGTCCAAAAAGTATGACTTCCTGTTAAAACTAGGTTTAAATAATTATATGACCAACCTGCAAATATTGTTGACCGAATCTTCTGGACAATGATGGTGGCATTTACAACGCAAGATCTTTGGGCGAGGTGTGGGGGCTGTACTCTCACCATCCTCTTTCTTGGTGCCCACATTTAATTTTCCTGAACTTCGCAAAAGCATGTTATCAAGGAATTTTGCTGAAAAGAAGAAAGAGTAAGAGTGTAAGTATATGTGGGAGAGCCCAGCCAAAGTCTTTTGTCCAAAGAATAATGTGACATCAAATAAAATATTAAGTATTCATGATAATTAAAGATTTAAACATAAAACAGATATTCTGTTTGTTTCTGAAACTAAAAATTATGCTTTCTATAACAAGTAGATTACATAATTATAGATAACAAATATAACTATATGTCTCACATAGAATACAGAAGTTCTCATAATCCTTTCAGGATAGTATTTATACATTATAATACTTGTATTTGATTGAGTGCATGGAGGTCAATAAGACATTATTATATAGATTATCTCTACACCGTATGGGAATATGTGGGTAAATATTATTCTCATTTTCAGATGAGAAAATTAAGACTCGAAGTTTAAGTGATTTTACACAGCTAATAAATCATGAAGCCAGCATTTAAACCCAGATTGTTTGTGTCCTAAAACTCTCTTCACAGCAGTCTCTTTACTTTAGGAGTCTCTTTACTTGAGATGTATATATTTTTAAAGAAATTATGAGAAATCT
Source organism: Pteropus alecto (assembly GCF_000325575.1). Taxonomy (NCBI): domain Eukaryota; kingdom Metazoa; phylum Chordata; class Mammalia; order Chiroptera; family Pteropodidae; genus Pteropus; species Pteropus alecto. The sequence goes on along the minus strand of NW_006434897.1, from coordinate 5,951,168 downwards.
TTAATCTGAAAAATTACATAGGAAGATGAAAACTTAGTTATAACTAAGACGTATTTCAAAAGATACATCTTCCCCATCAGCTTTTGCATGTGAAAGTGCCTACCTATATTAGTGACAGTTCTGCATCTTTGATGAAACACACTATAGAATATGATCTCTATAGCTTCATTATTTACCAGTTGGTCGGCCTCAGATAACTTTAGAAATAATCTCATTAGGTCTCATTTCCTTACTCTTAAAATGGAGATAATAAAAGCACCTACCTCATGTCAAAACCTTAGAATGTATATGTTACATAGTAATATTTGATAAATACTAGCTAATATTATTACAAGAATATTTTTTTTTACATTTTAAATAATAAGACAATGTTTCATTAAAATAGGTTGATATATCACTGAGTTTTCATATTTTCCTTCTTTACCACTACTTTTGGATAGTACCTATACTCGAGAAGGGGGCATGCATGAATTGATACCTATTATGTTTCCAGGCATTGGAATAAAATCTCTCACACAGGCTATGTCACTGCACAAATTGTCACCCAGAGCACTGTTTGATTTAAAATCTCTCAAAACACATCCAGCTTGCCTATAATTAGATCAAAATTTCAACAAAAATATTATTTAAAAGATTGTTAGGCTAAAAAATGAAATTCTAAGTCAAAGTGCAATGTACAGTATAGATGTGTACAATGTGCATGTGTTACTTTTTAAAACAGCAAATAGATGCCTCTAGCCATTGGTTACATCTGACAATGAGAAATTTAGAAAAAGATCTGTGATTTTTTTCCTGATTTTCTGTATGGTAAGCTAATTAGATGAATTCTCATTCTCAATATTACTAACTTTATAACCTGAATTACCGAAAAGTAACACAAAGTGGTGAAAATAAGATATTTAAAACTTATTATATCCTGCTTCCCTCCATACCAGACCCCATCTCTTTGAAGTTTTAAATAAAATAATAAAACTCATTTATTATGCATATGTTTACTTAGCAAATACGTATTAGCTGTCTACCCTGTTCCAGACACAGCCTGTACGTAGGATGAACTAAAAGTACACAGAATTTATCACTTGGTAGGAAAAGTTATTAAATAAAATATTTATACAGAATGGTCTACATTATAAAGCAAATATCTCATACTGTTGGAAATAAGGTGTCACTTTGTAAGAAACATTTTAAAAGAGTCATGATTTTCTCACATTTCAAATTTATATAAATTACAGAATTACATAAAATTCAGCTATAAGAAGGTTCTTTGCAATATTGCTTATAACAATCCACATTTAAAACAATAGGAGATAAATTAGATCTCTAAACTGAGATTCCTATGTGGCCATTAAAATGTTGAGGTGGAAATACATTTATTTATAAGAAAGAACATTAAAATATAATTTTTGTTGAACAGAGTAGATTTCCAAGGTATTTTTATTGTAAAATATCATACAATAATAGGAAAAGAGGCTAAAAGATGAACCTATAATATAAAATAGATTGAGAAAAGACACTAGCAGTAAAAACCTAGAAAGCAGAAGGACGTTCAGAAACTGACTTAACAAAACCAAGAATGCTGATCCTAAGCCAAAGGTGGGGAGAAGCCAAAAAGCAAAATAATTTTACCACTCAACCCCCAAAAGGCCCCAGAGTAGTACCACAAGTTACTTTTAGAAGTGAGAGTGAAGGGAGTATTGAAAACAGGAGGCTTAAATCTATCTTAGAAGTCACAAGAGCTTCAGCTAAACTTTCTCAGTCCCTATGGGTGAGTAAACCTTCATTCTCCACCTCTGCAGAAGACTAGAAGGGTAAATCTGATATACACAGCATTGAGATGCCATCCCTACTTTCTCGTTTTACCATCAAGGTGAGGGACTACGGGAAACCAAGCATAGAGGCAGGCAAGAGTACCACAAACACTCAGTGAACATTTACTGCAAACACACAGTGAACATTTACACTGGGTGTTGACTCCTTCCATCCTCCCCACCTACATGGTTTCCAGAACTCAATATAGTCTGGCTTATGCTTTCCTTATTCAGGTATCTGACCAGGTCATGAACAAGCAGAATATCTAAAGGCAGGGAAACTGGGAATTTCTCAGTGAAACAGTCCTGTGACATTATCCTACAGTGAGGCCCACTGGTGAGAAGATCTACCCAGAATTCTCAATCAGCTTTCATAGTGCTTCTTTCTCTTACACATAAGCGACTAATTCAGGGTCATTAGATAAATGAAGAAAGCCTTAAACATCAAAAGCTGAGAACAAAACAAATACACAGACAAAAGCCCCTTGAAAGCAAATAAAAACTTACAAACTATTACTAATACTCTCAGCTTTGTAAAAAATATATTACATCAATGAAATAGGAACATGTTGCTATAAGAAGGGAATAACAAGAAAATCTAAATATATGATTGCATAAGTGACAATCTCAGTAGGTGAGGTGAAAGATAAAGATTAGGAAATCTCCCAAAATGTAGAAACAGAGATGAAAAACTTACGTAAATTAAAACATCAATCCAGAAAATTTAACAACTGAATAATAATAGTTCTAGAAAGAGAGACTTGAGAAAATAGAGGGGATGAAATCATCAAATAAATAAATCATGCAAGATTCCCATAACTGAAAATCCTGATCTTCTTAGTTTGAAAGGACCTATAGAGGATATGAATACACTCACACCAAGGTATGCTATGTAAAATTTTATAAGACAGCAAAGGAGAGTTTAAGTTTAGAGCAAGAGTGAGAGAGAAATTAATACCTGGGAAAATTATAAATCGAACATGAGGGCAGGAAAAAAGCATTTTAGGTTTTTTAAGGTCTCAAAAGTTTACCTCCATGTACATTTCTCAGAAAGTTATTCAAAGAGATGCTCCGCTCAAATGAAGGTATAAATAAGAGAACAGAATATATTCCTGCTACTAGGAGACCCAACCCAAGAGAAAAGTGAACATACTCTCAAGATAATGGTAAAAGGGCATCAATAAGATGAGAACTATGCACTGGACCTAAGGGATAACCAGACCTAACTGAAAGATTCCAGAAGCGATATCTCCAAAAAGTGGAAATTATGAGAATAACTCATATATTTTCAATTTAAACTGAGAATTCAGAAACGAATTTGTGGTGGGAACATAGGAAACCAAGAAAACAAATAACATTTTAACTGCTAATATATATATATAAGATGGAGGACAGAAATATGTGTGTATACAGTGAGGGTGAAGGTCATAAAAGAAAGCTAAATCCTTACCTTCAACAGTGGGAAGTCAAAAGTGATGGCTAACATTGAATAATCAAGAGGTAGCAGTACAATTATTTCTTTAGAAATATGAAAGAAAACTCAAAAAGAAAGAACGTAAAGTGGTGTAGATGTAGTTGCAACTGGAGAGATGAGTTGGGAGAATGCTTTTTTTAAAAGCCTCTTTAAACTATGTTAAAACAAAAAATAGCAAGATTTAAAATAATATATTTCATATGATGATCCCACTGTAGCTTGTGTGTGCATGTGTGTGTGTAAGAGATAAATGTGTAGAAGGAGTCACACCTATATGGATATTGATAAAATATATAAAGATTCTACTTCCAGTAGGAAAATATAATTATCTCTCAGGGATTATGAGTTTTGAATTTTGAATCGCGAAATGTTCAGTTTACATTCACAAGGGCCATAATTCCTGTTTCTACGTCAGCATGGACCTACAGAGTAGTAACATAATAGTTGGAGCTATTTAAAAACATTTGCAAATTCCTTCTTAGTTTAAACAGAGAAGTAATTAGTCTCATATTCTGGTGTGGAATAAAGAATATCAGTGAACAAAGAACTAGGAAATAAAAAATATATATAGCCAAGAAAAAGGAACTTCCCTAGCCAGTCTTCATTATGGGATTCACCACTAGACCAATAAACAGGGTGTGGTATTAACACCAAATCCACTTTTGGTTACAACAGTTTGTGTGGTATGTACATGTGCTTAAAAGTGTGGTAAATCTACACACCTCGTTCTATATTGCAAGTTATCAACAATCTATTTCCTGGTATTTTGTAGGACATTCTAAGTTCACTACTTCAGTTATTATTAAGAAAAGATACCTGAATCTGGTAGCTCCAAGCAATCTACATAGTCAAATCCTGGCTCTCAAACACTGGAGAAATCAAGAGCAAGCCATTCTTTCTATAAAGATTGTGCACATGAAATATTGTTGCATAATCTTTTAAAAATTACTTAATACTTTAATATGTAGTTGAAATATATATTATTTTACCAGAAACATATTCACAAAAACAAAAAGCTAAGAAAAGCATGGCTAGCTCACAACTGAGACACGATTTCTATAAACTGAGTTAGATGACATCCTGAATAAGCACGTAAGGTTGCCTTAAGACAATGTGGCCTAAAAAAGTAAAAGTAGTGAGATTAAAAAAAAAAATGATTGCTTTTAATTGGCATTATTAAATAAGTGGATGATTAAATGCAAATTTGAGACACTGTGGAAAGTTCTTCACTTGCTTTTGCCGAAATAAGCAAATCAAGGGAATATCTTATGTAAAGTGTGCAACCATACTTAGGAGTCAATTAACCTATGTGTATTTAATTCTTTGTGAAATGAAAATCATTATCACACAATTCACAACATTTTCAATCACCAGATAAAAGTAAAGTAATTAAGTGATAATTTGGACATTACCAGACAAAGAGGAAGAAAAGCAGAAGCAGCAGAATAAAACAATCTGATAGACTCACCTTAAAAGCTAAGAATACCGTTAAAAAGAAAGACTATAAGATCTTATTGAGGGCTAGTCTACATTTGAGAAAAAGGGCCAGTGAGAAACTGGACTGTTTTATCTACTGTTATAATGATGAAAAGGGATTTATAAAAGGATCACTTTAATATAAAGTCATACTAAATTTGTACAAAATTCAGCCCCACACAAGCAAGGCATTTTGGATCAAAAACAAGACAGAATATATTAGCTAAAGCATGAAGAAAGGCAATTACATGCATATACAAAAAATAATCATTTTATGAAAACATGAATTTAGCCAGATAATAATGATACTGAAATAAGAGCTAGAAGGAAAGACAAAGATATGTATCTATGATAAATATGAACATCCAGATGAAGAGTAGAGCAGCAATAATGAAGATATAACCCACATATCAGTTGTCTAATTAATGTCTAATGTCTAATTATCACAATGTGTTTTTCACATTTTATTATATTTTTAGTATTTGAAACAAGAGAAAGGAATAATTTAAAATATAATCAAGTTAGATTTAGTCAGCTCATTCAAAAATGTAAAATTTTTAGATATGTGACTTGATTTTGTGTTAAATTTTATATGAAAGAAGCCTAATCATTGAAAGCAATTGGAAGATGACTATTAAAGAAACATTAAGTATAATTTAGTATACTGAATTTTTTAAATCAATAAGTGAAATCTTTAAAAGAAAATTTTCCACCAAGGAAAGCTAAATAGTGAATGGTTTCTACTTAATTAACTTAAAAAGAATTTCAACAAAATTGTTTCTTCCCAATAGCATTCTAGGCAATTATGGCTTTTTAAATGTTTAACAATACAATTATAAATAAACCTGACAGAAAAATGTAAGGAAAAAAAGATTGAGAAAAGTCAGACTGTCTAGAAATTTCTTAGGAATAACTACTACACCAAATAAATCACTCTTTAGGAACCCATTCCATATTTCAGTTCCCTTCCTCTTTCCTACACTCCCTTCTCTCTCTCTCTCTCTCTCCCTCCTTCCCACTCTCCCTCTTTCCTTGTGTGTTTCTCTCTCCCACTCCTCTCCCCCAACTCCCTCCCCAATTTGAGCTTAATAGTTTGAACCCAGACTTTAGATGCTGCTGGGTTAGTTTAGCTGGTTGTATTATAGTTATACCAGGAAGTGAACTATCCAAATTACCAAGATAACAAAAGGTAGGGCATGTGGAAGCCAATCTAAAATTAGGTCTCATTTTTTCACAGAACCACTAGATTTAAGGGAACAAATGGACCAGAAAATCACTTCTAAACCTGTGGGGTGTGTCTGTGTGTGTGTGTGTGTGTGTGTGTGCTCTTAATGAACCACAACTAAATTATATTTCTTATGATTTTCATATATGAGTTAGATTTATAGATTTCCAGGCAAATTAATCAAACTTCATAAAATAACCTTATGATCGTCATGCAATAATATGACTTCCAATCAATTATAAAGGTTAAATAGAGTTATTTTCCTTGACTATCTTGAATATCTTTTATTGGATACATATTATACTCATATACATGTTTTCAACTATTTTGTATATATTTGTATATAGTTATATACAAGTTTTCTATGGCATCTCTTCTATAAGTTAGGAAGTAAGGCAGAGTTTCTTTAAACTACTTATTTCAAACTAGTGGACAATTATTAGCTGGAAGCCTGGTATAAACACAATAAAATGTATATATGTATATACTTAATAAATGAGTTTATTTTTAAAACATTTCTATATTTTTATATTATGGACTCTTCTGTATGGTTTTTACAGAAAAATGGAACAAGGTTATTACACAAAAATCAGAAAACACAAAACAAAAGTAAAATGTAAAAAAATTTTTATAATAGTAATAAAACTCAGCAACAAATAAATTTTAATTTCTATATTCATCTATTACATCATAAAATACGTTTTAGCTATATTAAATTTTAATTATGTTTTTCTCAGTAACATTTTTATCATTTCAAAAATACCATGAATAAACATTTTAAGTTTTTGATACAAAAGATTGTTTTATATGTCATAGTGAAGAAATATCAGAATCCACTGCCACATTAAAATATGTAGAGAACAATCTTTATGAACAACAGAGGTAATTCAATACATTACACAGTATGCTTAGAAATGAATTTGAGTCTTCAAAATTCATTGAAAAATGACATGATTATTTTGTGCCACAGGATCTACTAGTAATCGATTTGCCTTTCTTCATTTTCCTTTTTACTTTTTTTAACTCTCTGAATACCTCAAGAATTAACAAAATTTTGAGTGTCTTCCCTGTTCTATCCCCTCTACACCAGAGGGCAGGCAAGGAGCAAGAAGAGAAATTGAAACTTTTATCACATTCATTTGCACTTAAGTATTTTGGGCAAAAAGAGTAGTGGAAGAAATTTCCGAAGTACTGAACTGGCCAGCAATGCTTTGGGAATGATCCATTCTAACCCAATTCATATTGTTATGAAAATAAATAATGTGAATCAATACCCATTTCCTTTGTCAACCAAAACTGGTTTAAGTATATTGCTTAAAAACAAAAGTCTATAATACACAGGAATAAAACTTGAATCAGACCTTTTAAACAATATTAATTTTTCAAATAACTTCTAGTTATCTTAAATAGTGGGTTTAATAACTTTTATTTTTATCATTTAAACCTTGAATCACTTAACTCAGTTTAATGATTTAATTTACTGTCTATTAAGTTTACTTAGTTTTCATTGCCTATCCCTCTTTCATTTTACTAAGACATTTTGAAATAAATTTGCTATGTTGTTTCCAACAAAAACTTAGAAAATATATATATGAACAACCTGAAACCCAGTGATTAATAAAAAGTTGGGATACGTGCCTAATTATTTTGAAAAGTAACAAAATATAAATAGAATTCTGAATCAAAAATACCAAAGCAAAATCACATGTATTATAAAAATAGATTTTCTATTATCAATTGTGAGGTTGTTACCTGCACAGGAATCTTTCTCCTTCAAGAGTCTCAGGAGTTAGAGGAGAGAGGGATAAGGGAAGGTGCTTGTGGGCATATTATGGATGGAGATAAAATATCAGGTGAGAAACCAATATTGAGTATGATCACCGAGCAGTGGACCCAGGCTTGACCAGGATAAAGGGTAGAAGAGACAAAACAGTTCAAATCTCAGTTCAGCTACTACTTTGCTCTGTGGCCTTAGCAAGTCACTTAACTTTCCTTACAGAGGATGTGGAGAGTGGCAGCAATCACCGGTTTGCTGTGAGAACTGGGTAAAACAGGCCAAGTGAAGCACCTACCACAGTTCCTTGCACATGATGAGAGTGAATAACAGTAAATTGTTGTTTCCTGTGCTACTGAAGCTTATCATTCAATTTTTTGTTTTAGTTTTCATTCTTTAGATTTTTCTATTTTCCTATCTTATTTTTTGTGTGTCCTTTTGGTCCCCACTCCTTCCTCTTTTATATGTTTCTACTTCTTTTCCTTTTCTTCTTTCCTTCGTCCTGATTCTCTTTTCCTCTTCAATTTCCTTTTTTATTGCATTTTACTTTCTTTTACTTTCCCTTTTTTTCTAGATTCATCACTAGGTATCTATGAAAATAAAGAGCCTTTTGGTATAAGAAACATTGAAAGTTTATTCAAGGCTGACTATTGTTATTAATTGTCTTTTTTCCTGTGGTATATTCATTTATTTAGCAACTAATCATTAAACCTATTCCATCTACATAACACAATGGCCTAGAGCAGCTGACACACCCTCAGTAAAATAACAGTCTTGCTAGTGAGATAAATCGTCTACACGTGGAACATGGTGAGACAAATCAACTACATGCGGAAAACCAAAAGCAGTATTTGAAAACAATAAAATAGATGTCATAATGCCACATATAATTATCGAAAATAAGTATGTCCTAGGTAGGAGCACATGGGAAGAAAGATTACTATGGGTAGCAGTTATCAACCGCAATCTTTTATGAAACGCAAAAGCCCCCAAAACAAGGAGATATTCCAATTCATTGTTGACACTACTGAGTAGGTTAAGAAAAATACAGTTTGTCTTAAAATGTTGGAGATGTACTGGCTCCATGGAAACTGGGGCTTTTATCATAAAATATTTCTACATGTTTCTATTTACCGACAATTGTTTCTCTTTTCACCACACTCACATATCCACATTACCACATTGCTCAGGTTCTGCAGAATAATCATGTTTTCAACATTTTATATCATAAAAGCCCTACCAAAAGACCACTAAAACACCTGGATAAAAACTGAGAGCTTCAATCATTCAAGTGTTTTATTGTATGGGATACTAGATTATGACTTGAGCAAATCATGAAAAGATTAAATATTACATAAATGTAAACAGACAACATGTACATTTGTATTTATTTTATAAGTAACTAACACAGAGTTATGAAGCTGCGTAAGCATAATAATTGATTATGATAGCAAATATATGTTCTTTAGACATCTATACTCTTTAAAGGTGAAACAGCAGTTAGCCTTTCTCTCAGATTTTAATATCCTTTTGAATCTGAAGGAACTCAAGCAAAATGTTCAAATAAATTAAAAATCTTTGAAAATACTCTAAACACAACATGGGTATACATGGTTTAATAAAAGCATCAATATAATAAGAAATAAAGAACTTGACGAGCAAGTAGCCACGATGTTTAAAGATAATTTAACATCAAACTGAATCTACATCCATAAAATAGCATTATCATAGCTGACAGAATGATTAAAAAATTAAAAATATCTCTGTACTTTAAAATATTTAATGTGTTTGTTTAAATCCACATTGTTGGAAAAGAAACTGAACCATGGTCTCTTTGACAATTATGTCAAAGAATCAACTAGGACTTGGCAGGCTGCCAAGCCAGGAGCTATGGTTTTATTCAGTGACATTTCTATCAATGCTCTGTTTCACAGAGTTCTGAAGCTAATCAAAGTAGATGTTCAACTTGCCTCCACACCAAAACTTACTCCGCAGCTTTGCAAAGCACTCCAAAGACAGCTTGATGTGTAAAACTACTTTGAACAGGCTCATATATGTAAAGAGAAGTAAAGCCAGACAGATCAGAAATCAAATCACCGTGTCCATGCTATTCTTTTTCCCCAAAGAGAAAATCTGGAAAGCATTTAGGATCTCTCTGGTTCTAATCCTTTCTGTATCCTCTAATTGGATAATTTTTAAAGGATACTTTAGTTAACGTGCATATTGACCTAAAAATGCAAATAGATTGTTATTTCAAATGTTTCCATATTTGAGGCATAAAATACATAGAATTTATACATAGTTTTAAAACAACTTAGAATATACTATTATCAACTATTATCATCACCTATGAGCTTAAAGGTCTATCTCTGATGAAATGATATAGAATAATGATAACTAGCAACAAATGAATTAAAACAAAAGCTGAATATTAGGAAGCCATTATAGAGTTTTAAGAAAAAAACTTTAAGCTAAATAAATAACCGTTCAAAACCTGCAGTGCTATCTACATGGCTTTGTTTATATTTATGTGTCATCCTTCATGGAAAAGTTTTTAAGATAGATACCAAAAATGACATGGATTACTAAAATATACTTGCCTTCATTTCTGGGTATACTTTACCTTGCTAAAACAATTTATAACCTTCTGATCAAAAGTAAATGACTTAGTAACTATTTTCAAAACATGCATTTGTTCTAATATTTAAATCATTACTTTATACTTAAAAATATTTTTGCATTTTAAAAACCATATCTGCAAGAAAACAACCTTGACTTTTATAATCTGTAAATTTAGAGTTATATGTTATAGGTAGGAGAAGAATTCACAAAGTCAAAAACTACAGATGATTAAATTATACCATAAGGACTTCACAGAATCACAGCACTTGATTTTAACCGAAAGTGCTGAAAACTTGCAGAGGCAAGCACACACACTCCAACACATATACAATACAAAAGTTATAACAATCTAAGTACACATTTTATTAGTCTAAAAGTAACCTAAATTATACACTAAGTTAAACAGCATTTCCCTGCTATGCTATTGTGCACAAAATTTTGACCACTGCCCCTGCATTGTTCTTCTTCACCCTCTACAAGACTAAGTTCTATCGTGTGTGTGTGTGTGTGTGTGTGTGTGTGCGCGCGCGCGTGCACGCACGCACACACCAGAATTGGCTTAACTGATCTTGTTTACATGTTCTAGAGGGGAAAAACAGCCTCTGTAAAGATATAAAGCTTCTCCCACTACTCACTTTTGATTTCTGTACGCTTGATAGATTGTTGCCGGGTTCCCTGGGATGAGACATGAGGAGGAGGCACAGAATTGCTAGGGTTTCCACTAAAAAGACCAGCACCGTAGGCAGGACTAATCCTGCACCTGTGATGTGTTATCCAGCAGTTAAGAAATGCAGTCCAGACTGTGGTTGCCTAATACAGCTCAGCTGTTTTTCTCAGTACTCCCTTTGATTATAAGCTGGCAAGAGAGATTATTCCGGTCAGGCATTGAGCTATGTTCAGGATACATGGCATATGCCAGTGGAAAGGTAAAAGAGAAAAGAAACCTTGGAATCAAAAAAATAAATAAAAGGAAAGAAAAGAAAAAGTCAGTGACCAAGGTGTACTATGTAACATTTCCAGATGGTTAAAAGCTGCTTCTGATTATATGCAAGGTAGAAAAATACATGACACTTAAATATCTAGAAATCTATTTTTATATTACCCTTTGACATTTAGAATGGTACTTCAACAAGCAATTCTTGTTTATTTAAAAATAAGCACAACTTCACAAATTGATCAGCTACATAAACATTTACAAATATTTCTTTAAAGAGGTTTACCTACACTGTCAAACTCCTTTTAAAATTTGGAAACTTTCAAAATGTTAGGAAAACTGAAAACCAAATGATTACCATTAAGTTTAGCTTTTTATTAAATCCACCATATCATTTAACTTGACTCATTAAAATTTGTTGTATAAAATTTGTATTTCAGACACATCTATCCTATTAACCATCTGTGGTTAAATCAGCATAAAATATTTATTTTAACCTAGCATAAAATTACTAGCAACTCTAAATTGATTTAAGAAATTTTTATCATATACAAGGCTGTCTAAAAAGCACTTTGGTTTAACAGAAATGAAGAAATGATCATTAAGCTCACGAACCTTAAAATCTAATTGGGAAAAGTGAAATAGAAATTACCTTTTTCTTGTTCTTTTCTCATAAAACGGCTGCTGACCATTCCCTCACACCAAAACTTTCACTCTATTTCCTTTCACACTCTCTATGAACACAAAACCATCTGTCTCCCAGGCTAGTATCCATGCCATTTCAAATAAATAATCTAAATTCTTATCCAAAAAACAGATACCCTTTCCTAACAGCAGATGGTTAAAAAACAACAAAAATCATTTCTATAAACAAAAATAGCTAAAATAAACTATATATTTCAAAATGTAAATATCACTTAAATGTATATATTAAAGAAAGTGTTTAATATCTCGTTATTTTTGTTTTCATTGATTAGATGCTAATAACCTGCTAAGCCAGTCTATAAAAATATTATTAGAAAAATTCTATATGCTATATATTAGGAGCAATAGAGTCAAAAGAAATTACTATGTCCATAAAAACATTTTCTCTCATCAGAATTTGACAAGTCTTATTGCTTTCCCATATATTCAAACATTCATACAGACATTAGCATTAGAGATAATACTACATTCAAAGTTCTAAGCAACACTCAAAGGCCAAATGCAAGAGGACCAAGATTTAAGAGGTATGCCACAAAACGTTATAGTAATATCCTCCCATTCCCATAATCTGGTTTGTGCACCCAAAGTAAAATAGGATAGCTTAATTGGATCCTGAATATGTATATGACTAGCAATATATAGACTCTTGATATTTTAAGGCAAAAAAATTTTTTCTAAAAATTATACCTAATTGGCCATGAAAATAGTGCTGAGAGACTCTGAACCACCATCTACTAAGTTTTGATTTATAGGGATAAGATTGCCAAAGGCAATCTTGCTGACTTTTGGGCAGAAACACTGAGGAAAGGTCTGAATTGTGACTGTTATTATAATGATTGTGTTATCTCAAATCTGGGTCTGGCACACTTTGGAACATTCTGGCCTGATGCTGCTCAAGCTGTCCCCTTTTTTTGATAAACAAATGGCTTCAGTTTTCAAAACGTTCTCTAAAAGCAATCTTATTTTTTTAATTTTAATAAAGCCTAGTAGACTCAGTGATCCAGGCTCTGAAAAGTTTTATTGATCTTACATTTAATGTTTCTTTATTTTCCTTATCCAATTTATACTTCGTTTATGCTAACAATGTACCCATCCATATTCTAAGGTCAAATGTTTCTTCCTCTTTTAATAATTATCAATTTGGGATCTCACAATAAACAAAAAACCTAAATCTAAGATGCTACATGAAAAATAATTAACTCATAAACCCTTTCTTCTGTATTTTGAGCCATGTCAATATAAGGCAGATGTATCTGTGTGTTATAGTTTTCCACTCAGAAATATTTTAATAAATTGTGTATATGATCCTAAATTTCAATATCAGAGTAAGAAAGTAAGAAATACATACTTGAATCATGTTCTATTTAAATAACCAAAGTGCTCTCAAGTAATAATAATAATAATATGGGACAAGGTTCAATGCTATCTTAAGTGGCCACCCCAGTTAGAAAGTTTTCCACATTCATAAAAAACAAAGGACATCAAACAAAATATTTTACCAAAATTTAAGAGTCGGTACTTCAAGTATTACGAAACCACTCTCCTCATTTACCTACAGAATGCCCTGTTGTCTACTTAAAAGCCCAGAAAAAAATTTGGCATAGGATGCAAGAACTATCATAATTTCATAAATTAGAGATTGGTAAAACTTGTCAGCTTTTGCTATTATGGTCATCAGGACTGCTGATGCTCATTAGCAGCAAAGTCTTATTGTTGTTTTTCTGTGCTATTTTGTTTTCCCTAAGGAAAGTAATATGAAAACTTCCTGGTGGCTCCTTTTCTTCATCATGAAGTCAAATATTTGACCAGAAAAAGATTATATTTGTGCTAATTATTAATTAGACAGGTAATCTGGAATCAAACAAATAACTCTAATAGCCATTTTCTAAAATTTTTTCACCCCAACCTTTAGAATACGGTACTTTGTGACAGCTTTTGCACATCCCAAAATCAAGGTAAAGGACATATTTCTCTTCCCATTTCATACCAATAAGGGGAGAAAAGCCTGGCCCAATAGGCACCATCCCAAACAGCCGCCCCTCTCCCCACCAACAATGCTAGCTCTTGCCTTTGAGTTCAGTGTCTCCTCACTAGCAAGAAAGTCTAAGCAGAGAGATCATTAGTTATGACATGTAGACGCTAGCAGATAATGTTGACTCACTTTAGGAACTATTAAACTATAAACAGTGTGCTGAAAGCCATTTATCTGCATTTTAGAATAAACAGCAGAAGCTACTCAATTAAATAGATTGCAAAGAATAAGTTGCTGGTGCCAAACCAAGGGAAGCTTAATTTTGAAAAGAAAAATCTTTGATTTAATAAAAATCAATCTAGAATCCCAAGGATGCTGAAATATAAAACATTAAACATTTTATTTCATAATATAAACATAATATATAAATATATAATAATCTATGTTTTAAAAGGCCCACAGTTATCAAAGTTGTTGCAGAGTAGTTTGAGTTCAAAGAAAATGTACTGACACTTAATAGATATTTTCTCTTAAGTGACATTTACAGTAATACTGATGCTGAGCAAATGTATGTTTTCAAGGAAAGTTTTACCTATCACCATGTAAAAGGTAAAGTTGAATCAGGTCAGTTTTCTTTATCAGGACTATTCCTGCTCACAAACAACTTAACTATTTTGAGAAAGAAATTCTAAAATGACTCCTTCCCAAAAAAGAAACACAATATTTTACATATAAATGTATGTGTACATATTTCTATCTCTAGCATGTTAAAATCTTTCAAGAACACTAATCTAACATGGAACCCTGCAAGTTTTATTATACAGTTGACTAAAAGGATATGAGATAAATCAAGACCCTTACTGCAAGCACCATATACAGGTAAAACACTCCATTTAGAGCTTATTTTTCCTGCTTGTCAGAAAACAAATCAAAATCTGCTCTTTTTTCACACTTCCAGATGTCAAAAGCTTTTCAAAACAATTTTGAGGTCAGAGAAGAGAACACACAGGTGTGTGTTATGTCAACTACTGAAAGCAACTGAAGGTTGGTTAGCCTGGAATCCGATCCCTCCACCAACACATTCTTGTGGGCATTACAAACGCTCCCTGAAGGAATAGTACACTAATGCTGACTACTTTTAAAAAACATCCCAAATCTCATTAGATCTATTTTTTAGCAGTATTGTTCAAAAGCATCTCTGCTAGTAACATCAAACTCACTGCCAGCCCTTAGCAGACCTTTAATGTTTTCTCCAATATCACCTCTTTTGTTCTATTTCACTGATAATATAACAGGTTGAACAACGATAATATATTCAATATCAACATACATAAGTTTTTGTCACATCATGTAAATTATGACAACCCACAAAAAATTAAATGTTAGGATATCAGGAACAAATTCTTAAGAATAACTGGTTCACAGTAATGCCACCTGGTCTTAGGAAATATATTTTCACTGCTGGTATAACAAGCCTGAGACAGAAAGAGGGCAGTAATATATCACCTCTGAAATTACCAGTGTTTACCTTTAAAAACAGCGTACTTACTCATTTGAAACTTTAAATACAAACGGCAACTTAAACATGACACGTTCTTAATTAAAAAAAAAAAAAAAAAAAAAGGTGACTGGAAGGAAAGTCTTGCTATTGAATGACTAGGTTTCCAATGAAGATTATAAGAACTCTGCCTACCAGTAAAATTACCTAATAGTCACAGATTTCTTATTATGCTTATTAATGATCCAGAATAATCATATTAATTTAGACTTTAAAAATTCACTATCGATCATATTATCATTCATTCAAAAGATTTCTTATTTATATAATCCTTCCTTTTCACACATGCACACACCCCACAAATATGCCCACAATGAGGTTGCACGACTAACAAATTATTTCCACAGAACCTGTCTCTTCTTATCAAATGTTCCTGGTATTTTCCATACCTCAAAAAGTCTTGCCACTGAATAAACCCCCCCGCAACAGCTAATGATAAAAAAAAAACCTGAAACTTATAAAACATTTTTCCTTTTTCTTTTCAGTCCATCACCCAATGCCTGAATGCTCATGTCCTCAAACAACAGCTAATTCTCAGAGTAGGATGCACTGAGCTTAAAATCTGTATTGGCTGATAAATTTACTTATATATTTCATATCTACACATGTCAAGTTTCCCGGCTTTGCTTTTCTTCTCAGTAAGCAGCAAATCCAGAGGCTTCACTACCAATATTCCACATGCATGGGGAACACAGGGGCAGAGCCTCTCTCTTCTCGAGTATATGTGAAGAGTACATGTTTTTTTTATCTGAGATCCTTCTCTGCCTTCCTTCTTCATTTTTTGTCTCCTAATCCCCATTTGCTTCTCAAAAACCTCAATATTCCTGAAGATCCAAATGTCTCCCTTCTTCCCTCCCACTCCCACTGGGAAGACAGGAAATATCAGGTGTAGAATGTCCTGGTTTGCCCCCCTGCACTCAACAGACACCTCCTAACTGTGAACTTTTTAGCCTTGCTTGTCATCTCAGGGGAGCTCCCCTGCCGTTTGTCTGCTGGATCTCATCTCTTCTCACACACCCAGGACCAGTTTCTCTCACAGAGGATGGTTTGCCTCATACATTCCTTCCTGGGTTATGAACAATGAGTATTTTTCCCAGCCTAGATCAGCCCACCTGAAGAAGGGTTTTAGAACAAAGAGAAAATGAGTGTATTTGGAAGAAAGAGCTAAAGAACCCTGAAAGGAAAACCTGAGATGCTTACCCTTCTGCCTTTATATCAAAATGTAGTAACTTAAAAAAAAATTTAAAAGAATGTAGTAACATATACAAAACTTGTAACCAAGCACCGACATTTACAATGGGCCAAGTCACACGTGTAACAGGATAACTAGACTCCAAACAGGTGTAGGAATCACAATTTCTAGCCTTAGCCACGCTACTGACTTGGAAATCTCCAGAATGTCCAGAATGTTTTGTTTGGAAAACCAGCACAGTGATGATTTACCATATAAGGCTTAGGCAGTAAACATAAGTTCTTAGGATATGTTTGCAGAAGGAATACCAGTGAATGAATTAGCTCACTAGAAAAGACTCAGCCAAACATACCTGTCCAGATTAGAAATTTAGTGTGAAGGAAATGACCTTGAGTCAACACCATAATATAGTAGTGTCACACAGTGACTGCTTTTCCCATGACCACATCCCCTGGATGGGTAACAAAGAGAGTGATAATGGATATTTCTAAAGAAAGGAATAGCGTGCAGAAAGTAGTGGCTGCTCTGGTAACCAAAACATTCCAAAACACTGTAACATGTTATACCTCTAACTACTTCCAACTACTTTCCTTACTTAATAAAGAATTTGGGAAAAGGACATCTAACCTCCCATTGCCTAAGATCATAACTAGTCATAGACAGGAGGAATAAAATAAATCCAAGTCTGCCTGGCTACAAACACAGGAAATCATTCACAACTAAGTACATATATCTTTATATATTAGATACAGATGTATATATGGATGTTCCTGATGTCAACCCACATAATTTCAGACAGATTTTAAAGTCGACATCTACATTTACATATTCATGGAATATTACACACATATAAAGTTATTTATTCTTGTGAGTTGCATTAATGAGTTTACTAGGAAAGAGATTTGAATAGACTGAAAAGAGACCATCAGAAAGAAAAAAAGAAAAAAGAAAAAAGCCAAAAATGAATAGCAGCTGTGAATTTCCAAAATTAAACTAATATATTAGAGTAGTCTGGAAATAACTTTCATTTCTCTTGAGCTTATTATTTACACAAACTATTATTAAATAAAAGTTGGATTTTACTCTGATAGCATATTAACTCTATCGATTATGTTTTTAATTCTTCTTAGTAATAGTAAAATGGGAACAAATTATAAAGAAACAAACAGAATAAACAGCATAGATTGGTGGTACCAAAACTTTAATTCCATCCTCCATAAGGTATCAGGATGTGGGTGGAGAGGAAGCATCAGCATACATAGTATAGTACTATGCCCTCCTCTCTAGAAATCACCAAAAAATAGTGTTATCCTGAAATCTTATTAGCTTGCTCTGAGAAGATGGGTTATCTGATCCTGGCTGTCATATAAATTTTCCTGTTTCAAACACTTCTAGTTCCTTTCGCTTTTTTATTACAGTACTACATCTCCCCAAACCCCCTTTTCAAATCACTTCAGCTTCAGCTAAATTTCTAACAAGTACTGAGTTCCTAAGGCCTGAAAAAAATTTTCTAGTAATTTTGTTTCCAATAGAAGTAATGAGAAAGTTATGGAAGACTTTCGGTCTTCTTTCTCATTTGTTTTGTGTTTTTCCTTTAGTCTCAAACACTTTATCGTAATAGTACTCACACTTCAAGCAGTTTTTGAGAGGATTAAGTAAGATGTAATTGTTTATCTCCTATTCTGTGTATATAAATCTCATATAACATAGTCCTCAAAATACTCATTTTATAGATTAGGGTACTAGGTCTGGGAAAGGTGATTTGCCTGAGGACAAACAAATGAGCAACAAGCAAAGACAGTATGCAAGCTCTAGTCTCTGTGACTTTTAAAAGTCTCTTTTAAAAGATGACAATGACTCTTCTAGACAGCAGTTCTCAAATGTTTTGTTTGCAGGACACTTTTCATTATTAAAAATTATTGAGGATGCCAAATTTTTTCTTTGTGTGTATGATAGTTATTAAAACTACTACTTACCATATTAGAAATTAAAACTGAACTGTTTTTAAATATGTATAATTCATTTAAATGTAGTAATGAACAAGAAAGTGGCACTGTTTTACATTTTACAAATCTAATGTCTAACTTAATAAAAGAAATTGAATATCTGCATTAAATCTACTGTAGTATGTTGCTGTGGTTGGCATATATGAAGACTATATGGTCATAGATATGTAGTTGGAAAAGGAGGAATATGTTAATAGTCTTTTCGTATAATAGTGGTTATTTTGATACTACACAAGAACTAGACAAATAGGAGTCTCTTAAAAGTTAGCTACAATGTAGAATCTGAAACCCTATAAATGAAAATTTCATTTTCTGATAAATTAAAATCTACCGTCTATCATGTACTTCGAATGGATTTTTCACACATGTGTGATTATAAAACAATGGGCACCAATCACTTGGAAAAAAAATCTTGGATCACTCAGCTATACAAGTAAGTTCTGTGGATACGAACTTTCCAAAATTTTATTTTTTGTTTAAAGTTTGAGTTTTACTATTAGCAATAAATACTGTCAGTTGTTTTTCTTTTTAATGACATGCTTGCTTTGTTCATTTTTGAGAATATGTCTGCCAATACTCACATCTGAATAATCTTAAAATAATCTTGATAGTTTGTCAATCAGTCTTTATCTCTAGTAAAAATTGTGTTTTATGAGAAACGTGTCAAGGTAACCATTAATCTTCATTATGGTGAAGAATTTCATTATGTATGTTTCACATTTTGTCACACATAATATTAAAAAGACGTTTACTCAAAGGTTGGTATTTAATAAAATTAATAATTTTTACTGTTTCATGCAGGATATTATTAAATAAAGCTTGCTTTTTTTTTTTTTTTTGGTGTTTGGTTGGCTATCTTTTACTGTGAGTACATGGCAGTGAAGAATATAAATACAATTTGGTGCTGTTTCGATTTGTGCTGTTTCCACCAGCAGTTCTACCTACTATTTCTTTTGTACTCTCAGTGTAAACATTAATAATATACCTTATTGTTATTATGCTTGCAAATCATACTTTGAGAACTGCCACATTAGATGACTGACTAGTGGTCATTAGAATCAGAGATATAAATTTTGTATATTTTTAAAGATAAGTTAAGAAATTTTATGATGGTGGAATAAAAGGGAATGAAAATAAAAGAATATTTAAAAGAAAAAATGAAGGAAATGTATGTAATTATTGAACACTTTTGAGATTTAAAGAGAGATTCTCAGAAACACTAGATTGCTCGCAAAAGTATTATGTGTGCCAAATACATGTAAAAGCAATTATTAATGTAAATTTGTTTTTAATTGGTCTTTTAATGATACAATTGAGGTACAGGACCTTAATTAAGCTTGTGCCACTTATATACCACCAGTTATGAAATGTTGACAAATATTTGAGAAAAAAAAATGATTCCATTACTATGAAAGTAAAACAAACAGACACAGAAAGTTCATGTTCTCAGAAAATAATTAAAAAAAAAAAGAGTTTGTAAAATACAGCACTAATCAGTCCTGATTGACTTCTATTTGTTTTTTTGATTTTCGGTTGTAAATCAAAGGCAATATTTTTTCTTTCTTTTGTTTTTTATTTTTCATATCCGAACATTGAAAGGTTACCCATATTGAGACAAGCTTTTCTCTAACTCAATGCAAAAATGCAACTGAATTTTTCTGACACCCCTTCTGCCTCCCACCCTCCTGAAGCCATATAATTTTTGAATTTAAGAAAGACTTTGACCTAGCCAATTCAATTAAATTATATTTTCAGTTAATAAAGAGTGGAACACTGGAACACAGGCATGAAAGGAAGGTCTGAATATCGTCTTTAATGCCAATGTTGCCTAAACAGCATTTAGAGAAGAATGTACAGGGCTGGAGATTGTACCCAGCTTGGCTAATTATCTGTGTGCCTTTGGGCAAATTCATCGGTTTTTTTAGATCATCATTTCTCCATTTTAAAAATAGGAGTAATAATGTCTACTTCTCACATGGTTGTTGCTAAGATTAAATGAAGTCCAAAAAAACAGCGCTTAGCACAGTGCCCAGAGATCGTGATAGAGTAAGTGCCCAATGAACGTTAGTTCTTTCATTTTTCAGAACTCTATGGCTTAAAACTTGACAGTAAAGATTGTGAGGTTTGTAACACAGAAAAGGATACACCTTTCACTCATGTTACATAAAGTATAAAGTCACTACCAGAACCCAGATTTTAATTTAAAGATATATACCAGTTAAAAAACATATACACAAGTCTATTTTCTAGAGTGTGATAAATGACCTACTGGTATTTATACTGGTGACACCTGTTGGTACAAATTCATATTTCCAATTTTTAGTCAATTTTAGCCACTTTCTAATTTGTTTTATAAAATGATTTTACTATTAGGAAGAAAAGACATGTGGAAATTCCATTATCACAGTTTCTGCCAGCGCTGATAAATAAATGTGGTGGTGCTCAAAGAAAACAGGATAGAACATAATGCATCACCAATATTGCTTACTCATATTTAGGGCTATTTCGTATGTCATATCAACTTTGCCTTAAGAGCACTTTATATAAGTATATCTTAAAAATATCATGCCTTGTATGCCATATTCAATTCACTTTGCAAGTTATTACCAACTGCTAGGTAGTATTAGCTACCACTTTCTAACAATATTGTATATCTTCATAGCATCTTATACTTTGCAAGACACTGACATGAACATATGTGTGTTTGTTAAACAGATTCAAAGATTATACATAAATACATTCTATAACATCCATATAAAGTATAAATGAAGTTTTATAACTGGCTGCATTTAATCATTTACCTCAGATCTTTTACTGATATATAATGATGTAAAGCTAGTTATATAACTTCACTGAACTCTAATGTCCTATTTTTAATCAGAAGAGAATTAAGAGAATATATAGGTAATATGGATGCTCACCTGAAAATGTAAGAAGACAACCTAAAACTTGTGTGTAGAAAGCAGCTTGTCAACCAACCCTTTACAAAGGTTATCGCAGTAGCTGTGTATGTTTCAGGCAAGTAAATAACTACTGATGAAACGATCTACAAATAAAAGAAAGAAAACTACTATTTACTGAGTACTTACGACAGGTAAAATAGTTTTAAGAGTTTTCGTATACTTTCATTTAATTCTTACCAGACCCAGGCAATGTAGGTATTTTTATAATGACCAAGGCTCAGATATATAAGGTTATAATGCTGACCTGAGATTTTCACTACTCCACAAACTGCTTTAACCAAATCGCTCAATGATGATGGTGATGTCACCATCAGCAGGTGTGTGTAGCTTTGATTTCTTCTCCGCCAGTAACAAGGATAGGTTTTCCTAAATCTGCTGTATTCCCTTATGGCAAAATACAAGCCAATGGCTGGAGCCCCTCGTTTCTATCCCCTTTATCCTTGTCCCTAATCAGTACCATTGTACTACTCTCTGATCTCCCTCCCACTTCTATAATCCATTATTTGCACTGCTGCCTTCTAAAAATAACAACACACATGCATGAACTTGTAAAACCAAAAAGCTAAAGCAAAATAAACAAAAAGCTCTAGTGGTTCTGAAATTCTTAGGAAGGCATTCAGGTTTCTTCATTAATTGACCTTACCTATCTTTCTAATTTTATCTCCTACCATGGTCTTCTCCCTGTCCATATCTTATTCTTATATGCTTTCTATATCCCCATGCCTTTGTTCATAATATTTTTTCAGTCTATAACAGCCTGCATCTCCTTCACCATGTATGTTATACATTTCTCAATCAGAAATATACGCATCTTTGTCGATGTTTCTATGGAATTTTACCATGTTATATATGTTATTCTACCTTGAACAGCAGTTAATTGCACATATATATTCTTGCCTATCAACTATCACCCTCTTATTGCAAATAGTATAGTTTATTTATATATGAGTCACCCAGATGATTCTTAATTTGAATAATTAGCTGTCTAACCTCAGACTATTTACTTCGCCTCCATGAACCTCAAATTTACTCATCTGTGAAATGAGAATAGTAACAGTATTTATTCATTCATATATGTAAAATGCTTAGAATAGTACCTTAAACAGTATTTGCCCCCTCAGAAATGGGAAAAATTGATATATTATTAGCTGAAATTTGTGACTAAAGAATTTTATTGTTTGATGTTAACTGGCTCACATATGCGTCTAACTCTGATTTTAGCCTTTGCAAATTTTTGAAGGAAAGATAATTAAGTTTTGAGTATAAAAACAAATTTAATAAAAACTATATTATAACTTTTTAAAGTAGTTTTATATAAGAAAAGACATTCATTCTCATAATGGGCTAAAAGACAAGCCAACTACAGCATAAGACCTTTCTAGTGTGTAATACTAATAAAATAAGAATGGATTCCTGTAGAGCTCAAAATAAGCTCATGCCTCCAAGCAAAGCATCAGTTCATCCTGAAATTTTCTTACATATATAGTGAAATGAAGGCTGTAAATCAAGGTAGGACTCTTGGGAAGAGATAAGCTTATTCACTGAATATTTCCATTTCTGCACACAATTTTGGAATGCTTTTAGCTTTCTTTCTGAACATTCCGCCACTTATACACACAAAAAATTAAGCCTGTTTTACAGTTACAGGACACTCATAGTTCAACATCTGGAGCTCCTTCTCTTCTTTCTTAGACAATTTAACAACTTTGATGCTTTAGCTCTTGGCATCTACAACTAGAAAGGAAATGGACTTTGGGTTGTGATAGTGGCTGTATGGGGGAAGGAAGTTATAGACCACACTGAGCTGGAGACAGAAATCTTCCTACAGCAAATACTAAGAAGCAGACTGATCAGTGTGTTGAGTATCTACTTGGAAAATGTAGAAATAGTATGTTCTCTAAACTAAAGTGTTTCCACTCCAAAATAAGGACTAGATGGCTAAGAATCATAAAGACAGATTTAACAACCATCAAAACTAGGAGTAAACATCCAAGTCCACACCAGCAACTGAATGGTAAAAGGATTATGTTCTAATATCAAAGTCATTACTAATACTGAATCATGTGCATATAGCAAGTGAAAATAAAGTCTGCCTGTGATGCACCTGAAAAACTGAAGAATAAATCTTAGCAGATTCACTATCTTCTCAAAAATTATAAATATAGCAATCACTTTTTCAATAAAAACTAATTATTAGGAGTGAAAGTTTATTCAGTTACTGTGAAACTGATCTAACACCTTGCATACAGACTGGGAAGGGCACATGGTGAAAGCAGTAAAAAATCCAGTGGAAACTATGACTAATTATTATTATATTTATGAGGCTTTTCTGAAAGATAAGGTTTGAGTTAAATAACAACAACTCAGCACTTTACAAAGACAAATTTAATCTTATGACCCACAGCGTGTAAACTAGGATAGTAAATTACTTAAGAATAAATAGGATGTTCTTGAGAGGAATATATTTATCAATAGAACTTCAAATTTTTGGTTTCCAGGTCAGTACTTACTTCTGCTAACGTTCAGCCTCATAGAAAGATAAATAGGTGGATGGATGCTTTATTACTTCTCTGCTCATTCCAATACATACTTCTATTTCATATTTAAAATAATGATGAGCATTATAATAACTTTCTAGGCTATTATCTGATTTCATGTCCAGATATTTCTTTATATCCATTATTAAATATAAATTATTTACATGGAGTAACAGCAAAAATGATATAACTATTCTAGCTTCAAAATACCTTGTTGAACTTTAGCAATTCCTCATTCATAAAGACTGTGCTTTTGAAAGTAACTAAATATATATGTAGGCATTTCTATATTCTGCGTGTCATATCTGGATGAAGAGAACAGCTGTAGTCCAAGGTAGCTGGAAGTGGCAGGACACAGAGCCCTGTTGTACTGAGAAGAAGGAATGGAGAAAAACTGAAATGAAAAATGAAGCTAAAATGCTACCCATCAGAAGTGAGGATTCATTAACTATTCCTTTGCACCATCTTAGCCAGGGGAAAATACAGACCTTTCCAAAGGGCCCTAATATGGGCCAAACAAAGTATAAATTGAAAAGAAAGATGCTCAAAGAAGAGAAAATCAGTGCACCAGGCACTAATTCTAAGTGTTTTTCATGTATTAACTCAGTTGCTTCTTCCAACAAGCTTATGAGTCATGTAGTATTATTTTGCCCATATTACAATACAGAAACTGAGGCAATGAGAACTAGCTCAAGGTCATAGATCTAGAAAGACTTGAAACTGAGATTTAAACACAAGAAGTCTGACTCCAAAGCCACTGTGATATGCCATACATATAAAAGCAGGATTTCCTAGTATCTTCAGAAAAAAACACCAAAGACAATAGTCAATGCAAAGTTAAAGTCACTTTGTGATCATAAAATTTGTCTATTATATTCTAACTACTACCACAATCATTTTTAAAAGAATCTTAATTCTTTTGCAGTGTTTCTGACTGGACAACTCACAACAATAAAAAAATAAAATAAAATAAAAAAGATGTGATTTTCTACTTGCCACCGCATTCTGCTTTGGTCTTAAAAGAGTTTTTATCTCTTTTCTTTTGAAGTGAATTTTAATGAGTCCTTAATTGTCAAAGGACTTCATAAACATTCATTAAACATTAAGAGGAGTTGTGTTTCCTTTCCCTGAAATCTGAAAGAGAAAACAGCTAAGACTCCAGTGTGGAGTAGGCAATGAAGAAAGACTCAGCAGGATTGTACACATCTGGTTTTGTATTAGATGTTTATCTGAATGGTTCACATCATTAGAACATTTAAGATAATTCTTAGTGTAGAGATACTTTTATTTTTGCCTTCATAAGAAGTTCTCCACAATATTACCTCTTTTGGCGATATTTTCATTTTTTTATCTCTCATCCAATTCTGAATGATCCAAAACATTTCACCAGCTCTTTATGATGCCTTCTGCACCACTGAACAGTAAAAATGGTTATGATGTTGGGAGGAAATGATTTTGATCTAAATCAACAGGGTAAGCCCAGCTATTATGAAAGTGCCACAAACTTTTTTCATTAAAAAAGGTTTTCACACTGGATTTGAGTCTTCAAAGAAAGCATTCACCAAAGTGTGGTGTTTTACATCAGTACCACACAGAAGTCAGGGACTGTTATCATGTGGATAAGCTTCACTCGATAAAGTTGGAGCCTCAAATATTTCCTACTTGTCCAAAGGAGGGAGATGCTCACAAGATATCATGGCAATGCCAGTGTCTTCAAGGTCAGTCTAGGAAATGCAAACGGCTTGGCAAGTCAAATATTAACTCACTGAGAACAAATCTCTCGAAAACCCACCACATCTGATTCACTGAATGAGGCTGAGAAGGGTACCTATAAAAGAGGGAAAAATATGTTTGCTAATTCCAGATGTACAGTAATGATTTTTTTCCCCTTTTGTCTTACAAGTTTGGTTTTCTCAATCAAAAGAGATAAATATATATTTTATAAAGTTACTTTCATAGTCATTGTATTTTGAAAGTAGCAACCTTGTCATCATCACGTAACCAGAAATAAGAGATATATCGGTTAAATTTGGAGAAATTAAGACATAAATATTAAGACAATGACTATGCTTATTTAATGGAGCCCCTAGTTCTATAATTTCCAATATGGGCCAAATTTAGAATTCTTAAATTGTTTAAATGTTTTTAAATTAAAAGATAATTTTTGTTTTTGTATTTGACTCCAAAATGTCTAAAATTAATCCAAATACACTTACCAAATTATTAAAATTGTTTCCCCAATTGCTTTGTATTTTTCACTTCTTTTTTTTTTTTTTTTTTTTTTTTACGCCTCCAGCACCTGGTCTTCCTGAGTGGTCTCCCATCAAAATACTAACCAGGCCTAACCCTGCTTAGCTTCCAAGATCAGACAGGATCAGGTTTGTTCAGAGTGGCATGGCCATAGACATATTTTTTACTTCTTAAAGCTTGGATGAGACTGGGTACAGGTGGGGTGGAGCGAGGGGACACATTTTTAATGACTATTTAATAAGCTACACTTTTATGTTTGGTATCAATGGTTACTTTTCTAATCGTGGTGATCATTTCATGAGTTATATAAAGGTCTAATCATTATGTTGTATACATGAAACTAACATAATATTTATGTCAATTATAATTTAAAATTTTTTTTAAATAATAAGTTACACTTTGTGGCTAAATAATTATAAGGACACTCATGCTTTTTCAAATAAAAAAGATTAAAACTGTTCACCTACCATATCCAGTAAATATTGAAACATTTTATACTGCCCGAATTCAGAAACACATGGCACAAAGTGGGCCACAAATATGATACAGGAATAGAATAATGCAACTCAGGGGCCAAAAATGCTGAAGAAATTTTATTTTGGTGGTATCCTCTAGATACAATAATTATTTAACAGACTAAGCTTTTATTAGTTCATTATGATTATGCTACCAACTTCCAGATGAATATATGATAAGGAAAAAAAAAGGAATGAATAAGAAAAATCAAGTATATGGTTTTCTTAATGTCTGTTCAATAATTTAAAGTTCAGAATAAAAAACCAATTTTAGTCCTATGTAGTTAGCTTCAATATACATGAAAAATGTCTTAGCAAAGAATGTAAACATAAAAAAAAAAACAAAACTATTTTTTCTTGATTTCATATTACTTTATTTTGGTCTATTAAGGGTTATCTTACATTTGTCTTCTACTTCTTTAGATATTCAAAATATCTTACCCACTCCTGAATCCAAAGAGCTATACCTAAGATGCTTATTGGTTAAATGAATTTGAACAGATTTAAAATAGTTATTGTGATTATTAATTGTATGTGCTAACTTGATTGGGTTACAGGAGGCCCAGACATTTGGTCAAACGACATTCTGGTATTTCTGTGCAGTTGTTTTGGATGAGTTTAACGTTAACACTGACAGACTGTAGAAAGCAGATTACCCTCTCTAATGTGGATGGACCTCATCTGATCAGCTGAAGGCCTGAATAGAACAAAATGGCTGAACTTCTCCTAAATAAGAGGGAATTTCTCCTTTCTGACTGCCTTCAAGCTGGGACATAGAGGTTTTTTTCTTGCCTTTGAACTCAAACTGAAACATCAGCTCTTCCTGGATCTCTTGTCTGCCTGCTATCAAATTGGAACTACATCATCAGCTTTTCTTGTTCTCCAACTTGCAGACTGCAGATCTGGGGACATGTCAGCCTCCACAATCACGTGATCCTTTTACTTATAATAAATATATGTTTAAGGTTCAATATATATTAAATTATAATATAATTTTAATATATATGTCTCCTACTGGTTCTATTTCTATGGAGAACCCTAGTACAGTTATTCATAGTTTCTTTAAACAACCATGCTTCCTTTAAGTAAATATAAAAGGTTCTTGTAATTAAATCCGAATTACCTTGGGCCCTTGAATTGTGGTTCTCAGAATTTCTTCCACGTAATAAAGAACTATAATTTCACTGTCAGCAATCTACTTTAGATCTCAAGTATGTATTCAGAGTCCATGCTTTATTGATAGCAATTCAAGCAGTATAGCCCCAAATGCATCTGTGCACTAGTGAGTATCCAATGTAAGCCATGACTATGAGATCATCAACATATTATTAAGGCAATGCAAAGTGTCAATGTGAGAATAAATAGCAAGGATTAAATTCAAATAGCAAGTCAAAGATTTCACCTTAAGCTAAGGTGCACTCAGCAACTGCAAGATAATCACAGATCTGACAGAATGATTTTGTTTTTGTTTCTATAAAATTCCTTGTGTGGTGTCTTTCCCATTACTATCCTCTATTGGCCCAGAAATCTGTATATAGTAATCTTTTCCAACAGTATTTCCCTCTTGAGAAATCAAATTGCTTAATAAGATTCTAGGTTGAAGACCAGTTCAAGATGCTCAACTCTCCTTTACTAAATAAGGTAATAAAAAATCACCAGAGCTATGAAAGCTATTGGCAAAAATCTAAGCTTCAAAATACATGAAAAATATGTTGGTGAAGAACACAAGCACTTAAAATTTATATTACTAAGCAGATACATATATGCTAGAAATCTTACTTGAAACATTTAGACATTTTTCATTTCATGAATTCTAGACGTTTTACTAAAGAACTTACTCATTTCTAGTGACTAAAGGGGGAAAAAAAAGTACTTCAACATATTTTCAATAAAAGAAGATGGCTATGAAAGTAAAATATAGAGTTTGAGGCTATCCAGAACAAGCTAAAGGTAAATTCTTTGCACTCTAGAGGTACTCAGATACTTTATCCTAAGATATATGTCTTTTCTTTCTTTCAAAATGTACTAGCAATAATGAATCAAGGAGATTTTTTCTTCCTTTCTCTTTTTTAGTTCTCTCTTCCTAACTTAAAAAAAAATAGTCTAGGAAAGAAACAGTAACAACAATTAAGATTTCCTATGCTCATATAAGAACACAGAATATTATCTGGCTTTTCCTTGTTTAATTGTTGTCAGGTCACTGGCCTACATCGAGGCACAACTACCTTACCAGGCTCTAGTTAATCTCCAACTACCCTTTTCTAAAAGCTTTAGTCCTATGCATTTAAATGATTACTGGGTATCTATCATTTCAGGCTAAGAGGTCTTGCTGATACAGAAAACTCAACACATTTAAATCTGAAGTTCTCCTTCTTCTTCCCTGAAGCTTTTCCACCTATTCCTTTCCTTTCTAAATCTGCTCTTCCTTCAGTATCTCTCTGATGAACATAACCACCATCTACCCATCTGCCACGGAGAGAAACCTGAGAATCTTCCTAGACGTCTCTCTCATATCCAAAATACCCAATCCATCAACAGCACAAACATGTTAATCTTCTAAATGTTTCTGTAATCCTTCCTCAACTTTCCTTTGATGCTGTTAAAAGATGCTCAACATGGCCCTCATCATTTTTCGTTGCCTGCAATAGGCTCCTGATCTCTGCTCTCTGGCCCTACTTTCCTTTAAATCATCTTTACAATATTATATTTGCAGAATTACATTTTCTAAAATATATATTCATTCACTTGCTTAACTTGGCAATTATTTATTGGGCACCTACCAGGTACCAGGCTCTGTTCTAGGCCCAAGAATGTAACAGTGGGAAAAAAAAAAATAGGCACAATCCCCTGCCCTGAAAAAGCTTACAGTTATTGGAGGAAAAGAGATAGTAAGCAAAAATAAATAAATAAATAAATAAGCACGTTAACTCTGGTAAGTGCTATGGAGAGAAATAAAGCAGGGAAGTGGGACGGAATATGTTGGAAATGGTTGTTATTTTAAAGAAGATGGTAAGGATTTCCTCAGTGCAGAAGTTATTTTTGAAAACGAATGGTGAAGAGAGAGCTATGAAATGAAAGACTGCTTCAGAAGAAAAAGCAAGCATAAGCCCTGAGGTGAAGTGTGCCTGCTGTCTTCAAGGGGGATAAAAGTGCCAGCTTGTCCAGCAAAAAGAATCACAGTAGCAAGTGAGGTCAGAGAAGAAAGGGGACAGATCCTAGAGGGCCTTGTTGGAACTTTTACTCTGGTTGCTGTGCCAAGAATAGACGAGAAGGCAAAAATAAAAGCAGAGAGCCAGTTAGGAAATGATCGCAGTAATTAAAGCAAGCTGATTGTGGTTTGGATATGGGTAGTACTGGTGGAGGTGATGATAAGTAGTCAGGTTCAAGATATATTTTAAAGGTACTGTCATAACCTTAATTTCCCAGGAAAGTAGAGCCTACAACAACTGTTTGAATAAAGGTAGTTTTCTTGAGAATGTCATCCCAGGAAGCAGGAGTACATGACCAGGGCAGTAAAACAGGAAAGAAAAGAATGGCCATGTGAGGATGAGTTATCTAGTTCACTCCCAATAGATATTATGACATGAGTCTCAGTATATTTATCCTGGGGATAAAAGAAGTGCTTATCCCTCACCTCCTTTCCCACTAGTCATGTCTGGCCTATGGCAGTTATCTGCCCCTTCCTTGCAAGTAATGCACAAATAGAAAATGGTTCCTGCCGGAGTCCATCGTGCTACATCAAAGAGGCCACAGGGAAGGAGGCCAAGAGGTAAGACAGTATCCAATTTCACTTTCGCAAAGCGGGGCAAGCCTTCTTAGAACTGGTTGCTGCAGCTGTGAGAGTAGCAGGGGTAGCTCCAAGAGGATTCTGAAGTAGTGCATAGGGGTGCCCAATATACAGTGTTGGTATAATTCTCTAATAGACCATATGCACTATGTGAGAGATAAAAAATAAAAAATAAATTAAAAAAAAAAAAACAACTAAGGATAATGCCAAGAGTTTTATCCTAATCAACTACAAGAATGAAACAGCCATTAACTGAAAGGAAAGACAGTGGAAAATACAATTATGTCACTTCCTCCTTAAAAAATCAGTCGTGGACCTATGCAATCCATTGGAAAAAATACGTATCTCCTTCCACTTTCACCTCCTGTTCCCTGTTTACAACCTCAAATTAGCAACTCACTACTCTTCACCTCCAATTCTGCAGTTAAACTAAACTCTGCCGTCCTCTGGCCGTACCATTCTCTCTCAGGTCTCTCTAGGATTTTGCTCATGTTGGTCCCTCTATCTGAAACTTGCTTACTTCCTTCCTTTGCCCAGATAACTCCTTATCAGCCTTTAGTTGCCAACTCAGTTGATATCTCAAGTCAGATACACACCTATCTGTTCCCAAAGTATTCCTTGTATTTGTCTGTCTTCCCTCCAGAATGTGATCAGAGAGTATATTCCTTGAAGCCACAGGGCGTATTGCAACATTAGAAGACAGAAAGTGTGTAATAAAAGTATGGTAAATGAAGGATAAGTGAATGGTTTTTCTATCTTATATTATGTTTATTTTAAGATAAACATGCCCTACATATCCATGCCCCAAACCAATTTTCAACATGAACTATTTCAATAGTGTACCTCATCCAACGTGACTTTATGTCCAAAGTCACAGAAGTATTTAGTAGCAGGACAAGAATGAAAATTCAATTCTTCAAATTCACATCAGAAAAGGTTGCTGCCTTTTCCCAAAATTTAGTTAACTCTTGGACAAGATCAAAGTCTAATACGCTCAAGGATATCTTATAGGATTAGGTTGTTAAAGAGTAAAAATGCCACTGCATTTTAATACCGACTTTCCTTTTAAACATAAAAATAAGACCATTTGGAAGTAAAATAAAATCCTTCTAGTGAATCTTATATCTTATGTGACTTTTAAGGAGAGGAATAACACAATCGGATTTTGTGCAGTCAGCCCCATCTCAGATTTACAGGTAAAAGATCTTTTTCAACATGTTACCTGTTGTCTAGGACTAAATAACGTATCTACTCAATGCTGTTCTTGTAAGGCAGATCAGCAAACTTCTCACAGTGCCTTCTTGGCTTCATTCCATTTTAATTCTGATGGAAAATGTGAGCATGCTAATTTTGACTTAATATAGGTTTCTGTCGGGTAAACTTCTTGGCTGACTAGATTTTCTGAACCTAGTCCTTTTCACTTGGAACAAATGTGTTATTCCAGAAGATGCCAACACATCACGTGTTACTGATACATAACAAGATTAAGATGAAGAATGAAAACATTTAAAATGCAAAACATACTTGGGGAAAAATTACACAGTAAAGTGACCTGGGGAATGCCCTCAGCCTTTTTCCAAAATTATTTGGACAGTATTTGCAGAATTTAAGAGTACACCTAGACCCTATTAAACCTGCAAAATGTTTTAAGTTTACAGAATAAATCGGCGTATGGAAAAAACATTATTCTGTAATTTATAGTGATAAAAATTACTTAAGTTTGAAACTTCCAAATTTCTATTAAGTTGTTAAAATCTCACATTTAATTTTAAGAAACTATAAATTAATATATCCTTCTGAAATGTATGGATTAAATCAGATCCCTAGATATTGAGGCATTTTTATCTTTCCTTTACTAGAAAAATAAAGTAGAAGACCCCACTATCTAACTAAAACACTA
Source organism: Pteropus alecto (assembly GCF_000325575.1). NCBI lineage: Eukaryota > Metazoa > Chordata > Mammalia > Chiroptera > Pteropodidae > Pteropus > Pteropus alecto. The sequence goes on along the minus strand of NW_006434897.1, from coordinate 5,918,470 downwards.
GTCATTCCATAACTCTGCTCACAAATCTTCCATGAATTTCCACTTCCTGTGGGATAAAGTTCAAGTTTACTCATTCGGCATTGAACAGACAACACAGTTTAGTCCAATGGTTCCAAACTTTAGCCGCACAGCAATATCATCTGGACAGCTTCTTAAAACACAGATTTATAGAGCCATCCCTTGAGGTTTTTGATTCAGTAGATCTGGGTTAGGACCCAAGAATTTATATTTCCAACAGGTTCCGATGCAATGCTGATGCAGGGGCCACAATTTGAAAATCATTCTCTAGTCACAGTCTAGTTGTGCACTGATTTCCACAAACTTCTGGCTCTGTACATTTTCTCATCCTTTGTGCTTACACTATTCCAGTCACTCCTATGTTTACAGACTCTGGAGTTTAAAAATAAAGCAAAAGAAACTTTTACTTAACTTGTACTCTACAGGACAACCATATTTCAGCTGTTTTTGAATGCTGCCACAACTATAGTCCAACTTACCCTGACTCAGCCTTGGCATCACTTGTTATTAATACTCCGATGTACAAATCTCAAGGACCTGAGATAGTTTTCCTGCTCTAATGATGGTCAAGGCCCTGAGTGGGAGAAGCATGGAACAATATTTTGGGAAAGAAATGTTTTTGTTATGACCATGAGTTCCTTCTATCTGAGAGGGACTCGCCAGTGTGGGCACTTTCTCAACCACTCGACCCCTTGACAGAAAAGGCCTTTCTGCTACATTAAAAAGTAGAAAAATAATGGGCACCTCTGATTCAGAAATGAGCCTTCCTGGCCCATAGGCATGCCCTCTGCCCCCAAAGCAACCTTAATCTGTCTAGGGAAAGTGCACGATAGAGGTTCATAAACAAAGTAACAGATCCCCAGGAGGCCCGGGTTCAGAATTATTTACAGCAGCTGTCCTAAAAAAGATATCTTTTCCTTTTAATGGAGCAAGCAGGATTGCAGGTGGACTACTCTGCTAAGTTTTTAGCAAAAGAAAAATGATCTGATTTTAAGCAGAACTAATGTTAACTGTTAATCTCAAAGAATTTTTTCTCATAAAACAACTAATAAAATGGCAAATAAAACTGCCTCACTAAAATTCTGATTTCAGAGATAAACATTATTATAATTAATATTAGAAAAAGCAAATGATAGTCAATGAAAGAGACCTAATTTAGTATTTTCAGTATTTCAAGGAAAACCCATGTTTTCTAGCTGAAAGGGGGAGTGGGCATGTATTTGTTTCTGTTAATCTCTTTTATTATAGAAACTTCTACAAATATACAAGTAAAATATTATAGAATAAAGCCAAATGAATACCAGTCCCTTCTCCTCATTTCCCCTATCCTAAATTTCCTATCATTTCTATGAATATTTTTAGGAGCTTTAGAGAAATATAATTCACATGCTATAAAATTCACCAATTTAACCTGTCAATTCAATGGTTTTTAGTATTGTACAGTTGTACAACCATATCACAATCTAATATTACGTTTTCATCATCCTCAAAATAAGCACCATGCCCACTAGCAGTCACTCCCCATTCTTGTCCCTGGCACCCCATCCCAGGCAACCTACAGCTACTAATCTGCTTTCTGACTGTATAGTTTTACCAATTCTGGACCTTTCATATAAATAGAATAATATGTGTTCTTTACATCTGACTTCTTTCACTTAGCATAATGTTTCCAAAGTTTATCTATGTTATAGCATGCATCAGTACTTCATTCCTTTTTATTGCTGAATAATATTCTGTTATATAGAGAGACATTATCCATTCATTTGGACTTTGGGGTTGTTTTATGATTTTTTTCGCTATTATGAATGATGCTGCTATAAACATTTGTGTACAAGTTTTTGTGAATATAAGATTCTTTTTTCTCTTGGGTATATACCTAGTAGTGAAATTTCTGGGTCATAAAGTAACTGAATGTTTAACATTTTTAGGAACTGCCAGACTGTTTCACAAACTGGCTGCACCACTTCATATTCCCATAAGTAGTGTATGAGGGTTCCAATTTCTCCACTTTTTTCACCAACACTTGGTATCTATTTGAATACAGCCATCTTAGTGGGTGAAGTAGTATCTTACTGTGGTTTTGCTTTGATTTTCATTGACAGCTAATGATGTTGAGCATCTTTTCATGTGATTATTGGCCATTTGTATATATGCTTTGGAGAAAAGTCTGTCCAGATCCTTGCTCATTTTTTAATTTAGCTTTTGATTATTGACTTTTAAGGTTGTTTATATAATCTAAGTTCAAGTACATTATCAAATATATGATTTGCAAACGTATTCTCCCATTCTGTGGGGTCTTTTTTCGCTTTTTTGACAATGTATTCTGAACCACAAATTTATTTTTAATTAATGAAATCCACTTTATTTATTTTTCTGTTGTTGCTTGTGCTTTTGGTGTCATATCTAAGAAACTATTGCTTAACTTTATGAATATTTCTGAATAATTACCATCTAGATCTATAAATGATATATCACTCTTCAATATGGTTGAACAATTTATGCTCCAACTAACTGGTTAAGGGTTCCCATGTCTCCAGATCCTTGCCAAACCCTGATAATCTCAGATATTAATTAGTTGGCCAATCTGTTGAGTAAAACTTTGTAAGTCATATTATTTTAACTTGTATTTATCTATTTATTTAGCTTTTCCCCCTCTATTTCCATTTTTTTTTCCCCTGGGACCACAGTCTGGATTCATAGTTACTGAAGAAATAGTCAAAGGAGAAATAGAAAAATAAGGATAAACAGTATAGAAATTTTACCTGGTAAAGACAGTTATCAATTATTATAAAACATTCTACAGCAACTGTAAAATCCAATTCTACAGCCAATCATAAAATCCAATGTGTAAATCTAAAGTATTCCAGTACAAGTGATATCCTACAATAGAAAGGAACAATAACCTTGGAATTTTAGCATTAAGATATAAATCTGTAGAGGTGTTAGCACTCACTCTCAAAGTATAAAGCTGTAGATCACATTTCTTGTTTGTAGTCAAAGCTACTCAGGATATTTTGCAAGTTGTCTCTTTAGCTTAACATTTGCAGGAAATCTTAGGAAAAGGAAAAAGAGAAGGATGCTCTATTCTTCAATGCAAGATGTAATTTTTTTTTCTTAGAAAATAACTAAATGTGGTCCTAACTTTATCTTCTCCTCACCTCAGATGGTGAATTAATGTGGCTCAGAAAAAAACTGTGTATAGCATGCATTCCCATGTGCACTATATTAGAACAGCTTAAACATGGTAGAGTACCTTTTACAAAGTAGTAGGTATTAGAATAAATAGGATAATCAAAGCAGAAATGATCACTTTGAGCTTTATTCATACACTGAAATACTTATTCGTGGTGGCAGTGGTGTGTGATTTTGTAATCTGTCTCAAATAAAATGTTCACGTAGCAAAGACTTTGTTTTGACTTTCTAAACATTCAGCCTAAATAGAAATCCTAAAGTCACGTTCAAATGTTATTCCTTTAAGAACAAAAACTAATAGTCTGGAACCCCAAGTTTTAGTTCTGGTTGCAGAAGTAATAGTGAGACTTTAGGTAAGTCACTTAACAACTAACTGTGCCTCATTTTCCTCACTTGTCAAAATGAGAAAGCAGAAGTAGATGATTAAAGTTAACTAGGTATTTTTCAAACAGAAATGTGAGTGTCTGTAGCATATATTTCTACCGGGTTTACTTTAGGTTGTGTAGATGTTTGTTTACATAACAGCACTTTATTTTGTGTTATAGGAAACCTCCAGCTCCATCAACCCACACACGAACTACTTCCATTCTTACTTAAAAGGAAATTCCTTTTCAAGGTTCACAGTACATTAGAGACAGCTGCATTGCTGAGCTTCCTCCAGAAACTTTAAAAAGCTGCAGATGTAGCCCATGCATGACATGGATCATGGAACAAGACAATCCCAAGCATTTAGATTGCCGCTTCTTTTACCTCTTTTAAAGTTACATTTTCCAGGGTATTGCCTGCCTACATTAACTGGGGGAAGGGGTGGTGGTTTAGGCACGCGCGCGCGCGCGCGTGTGTGTGTGTGTGTGTGTGTATTTTAAATCAAGACCCTGGGGGAACACTGCTTTCTAGTGACCATCTTGACTGCTAATTTCCAAAAACAAGATAAGGTAAAATGTACATTTCCAGTTAATGACATTTTAACAACAGACGATCACTACCTATTATCTTCCAAAGAGGCAATTCTCACACCAACCACACATAATGCCCTGGAACTCACAGCGTTTATCTGGAGAACTCACTTCTGGGCTCAGAACCAGCAAAATAAGAATACTAAACTAAGGTAGTGAGAATTCTTGCATACAACTTTTCCAGCAGTGGCATAATTTGGTTTATTTCTAGGATAGTCCCCCCAAACTGCATACAACACCCCAAAGACAAACTATTTTCATTGGGAAGAACATGTTGAATATAACTGGAGGTCGGTACAGGGATGAGGTCCATCCAAACAACAATATGGTGCTTTCTTAGGGAGTTCACAGAGCTAAACTGAAAAGATTTCCAGGAGCCTATCAGGTGTCCAATGACTATTTGAGACAGAAATTACTTACTATATCAGAGAAAGAGATAGGAAATTGGAGATTGTCATTTCTTTTTTTTTTTCCCTTCTTTAATTCCCCCCACTTCCACTCCTGACCCATGGATGTTGCCATTTCCCCTTAAGAACTGGATCTCTGAAGGCGAGGCATCCCCTCCCACATGCTCACAGAGTGCACCCGGGGCCTGGCGCACCTGGCACACTCTGGAGGCCTGGCACACCTGGGGTATGGTCAGTGGCTCCACCTGGTGCATGAACCCAGGACCTTCTGCATGCAAAGCAGATGTGCTAAACACTACACTTGGAGCCACCCCGCCAGGATTGTCATTTTTATTTCACTCTCCCAGAAATCCTTCAGTTTATACTTGGATTGTTCCAAGTAAATTAAGACTTACTATTCTTTCTTCATCAATAGGGGCAATATTTTAATAGTGCTAGGACAATTGTTTCATTAAACTACCAGTCATACTAATGTAATATTTTAAGAAAGAACATCTAAACTGGTATGTGGGTAATTTACTCTTAAAATAAATTCCTGATAATTTCTTTTAAATACACATTAATAAAATAGGTCCCTCTCTTGGTCAGAAAGGTGGTAGGGGGTTTGGAGGTTCTGTCTGTAGGTAAAGAATGAACTTAACTGTATGAACTCTAATCCATTGTGTACCAAATCCCTTGTGGGTAGCTGAATCAATTGCAGCTTTCTGGGCTCAGCTCTCAAATATCTGGTTTAGTAAATTTGGAATGAGGTATAGGGAGCTGCATTTTAATATGTGGAACCATGCTGTGAGGAAAACTTCAAACCCCTTATTTTCCAAATGGATGAATGCAGATTGCACACTGTTCATAGATTGCTTCCTTTTCAACAATCATCGCTGCAAGCCCTCAGCCAGTGCTCACAGCAACATCTGCAGAAAGCCCAAGTCCCACAGTCAAGCCAGAAAGAGGCAGAAAATCACCTGATCCTGAATTCAGGTCTCTTCTGCCACACTGCACCTAGCTGCCACAAAGGAAACACATTGGCCAACTGCTATATTATTGTTGGCAAGCACTGAAATTTGCTCAAAACCTTTACAAATGAAACCCAGCTGCTTAAGCTCAATACCAGATGTCTTCTACAGTGTGTGGCTTTGATAGATTAAATTGAGCATAAGAAAGAGATGAAATATATGAAAATCTAATTTGCAAGATGTTTGTCATTAAGTCTGTTTAACAAAAAAAAAAAGACAGAAATTGTATTTTTCACTATAAGAGGTTAAGTATGGTAGATTAATAATATTCATAACAGCTACCAAAGTGCATGCTATGAACAAACTGTTTAGTGTATATTCATAAAATTCATGCCAAAAACAAATCTCCAGAAATGCCCATTGAAAGAATGTCATGTGTCTGTGAAGTCATGTAATTTAGCATGAGTGTCCTTTTCCTTTAGACCCAACCCCCAATTTGAACAATTTTCACTCAAGGCATAGGAAATTAAGTAGGAAATACTTAGTGATATTCCCTGATTTCAATAAACTGTAATAATCTTATGAAAACATACATATAAGAAACATATGTACGTGGATATGTAGAATATGTGTAAGAAAGCGTGGAAGTAAAAAGGCAATTTGCTTAACAGCCTCAATTAGGTGGCATCTACCCCTGTGTTACCATGTCAAGATAGAACTCTTTTTGTTGTTGTTTTCCAGGTCACTGAACTGTTTTCAACAGCTTCAGCTCAATTCAGAGCCTAACTTAAACTCAGAGAGCCACTCTAATATTCTTCCAATGAGCTGCTGCACAATCCCTCACTCAAATGAGCTGAGTTCATGGGTAAATACAACATATTACCCTTATAATAGCAACCTTTTTAAAAAATATAAAAACATAAGAAGGCTTTGTAATGGAATTTGAAAACAATACTCAGTTGAGCATATTAATTTAACCAAGACATTCAGCTGAGATTTAGCCCCATAAAGAGGTACATGATCATTAAAATTATATACAATTACAATTGGCAGATTATGTTTTCAAATATGAAAATATTGTCTTAGTTTCCTTTGAGAGAGAAACCAAAATAAAGCTAAACTCTTCAGCAAAGACATAGTTTGATCACAAATATTTCTACAAACATAATAACAGAAAGATAATTTCATTCAGTTTGCAAAACAAACCTGACCTCAGCTTGCCATTGGCCTTACCATAGATTATATTTGAAGGACAACAAAAAAAGGTCAGCAAAATTTTAAGAAGCCTTGTTATATTAAATTGTCTCACAGGTGGCTGATATCAGTGTATTCCCACATCACAGAAATTCCACAATTGATGCAAAAGTGATGTAAGTCACTATTTCCTTACGTGTAAAACTCCCATAAAAATTGTGAAGATATCGAGATGAATCTAGGAACATTATGTCAGCAATAAAACAACAAAAACAACTATGAACCAAAGCCAGTTTTCTATATGTACTCATGAGGTTTTTAAAAAGTGAATTAGATATGTACATTAATTATACTCTGAACTCCAGAAGGGATCCAAAGTGTAGTTTCAGATATTCTGTTCCCAGAATCAACCAAATAAAAGATGTATACTGCTAGCCTCAAACTTGTGGCCAGTTTAGGGTTCCTAATGCAAAATTTATGAGATGTTCTTTGTGAGACATAAGGTTTGCAACTACTATTTTAATAAAGGAGTGAAAATTATATATAGCAATTGTTAGGTTCCCTGAAGGAGGAACGCACAAGGCAGAAAGGGTTAAGCAAGGTTTACTGTAGCAGAGTGACAGCTGGGCTGAGCAGAAGATGGTGTCAGCCCGGAACGCGAGGGGACCTGAAACTTGTACAAGGCTTGAGACGGGCTTTTTCGGTGGAAATATTTCTGGCAGGTGAATTGACGGAGAAGAGAGGAGAGTCCAATGAAGTGGGAGGTGAGCATGTAGCATTGCCAACCCGAATGTTGCAAAGTCTGGTTCCTACACAAAGGTAAGGGAGAAGTCTGGTTCCCACACTACCGCGGTAAGGACCTACCAGCAATCTGACAGAACTAAAGTCATCGCACTATTCGTTTAATACATTATTATTTTTGCCACTACCTTGATAACTTGAGTTTCTAAAGCATTTTTTTTTAAAGACCAAAAAATAATCTCATACCTTTTCATTTACTGTTAAACTACAGAAATACATTACTATTATTTTTGGTAGTAACATTTCCTGGACACCAAAGTTCATGTAAAATTAAAGTGTTTTTATAATTTTTCTAAACAGCTTATTTATTATAGCTAATAAATAAGTCAGTTAGTAGCCAGTAAGAATTCATTCCAAAAAAGAGAGTATTGAAAATATTCATATTGCTATTATAAATGACAGTAGCAGCTGTATTAGATGTTTTTGATTGTCACCCTAATCCAGAATCTCTTCTCTAAAAACTTCCCCTGCCCACATTGTCTAATACTGCCATCTTGGTATTGGATCACCTCACGTCCCAGCTGGGTCGCATCTAATAACTAAACGGGTCGGCAGCCAATCAAATTCTATCTCCAAAAAATTAAAAATAAGAAACAATGAAATATTTATCAGTTAACTCTAAAAAAAATAAGCAAAAAAAGGTCTTAGAATATCAAGGAATGAAAACACTATTTTGGGTCATGTGCAAAATAATGAGTACGTGCCAGTTGGACTCCTCTATATGTCAAGCATTGTGCTATGTGCACTGGGGATTCAGCAATAAATAAAAGGGACATAGTTTCTTTCTCTGAGAAGCTGAGCTTCCAGTAGGTTATTCTGAGAACACAGTCACATGAATATCCTTAGATAGTTTAATATTAATATTTCACAAAAAATGCATTAAGATGGACAAAGTAACAATTTTACAGAAGGAAACAATATATTATCAGGACCAAACAAGTCTATCTGGACCTAAAATGTAGTGTAAGAAAACTTGATAGGCAATTTAGCTTATTATTTTCCTACAATCAACTGTCAATACTTTGTCGTATTTAAAGATTTGACCAATGTCTTGTATGAATTATAAAAATAAATATGAATTTGAAAATTGAGGGAAAAAATATATTCATAAATTTTTTCCTGACAGTTCTAAGTCAATAAAAGATTTGTAAAATGTTAGTTCAGATTCAACTGGCTTACAAATGCAAAAACAAAAACAAAAAAACACAAAATCCTACTTTGAATAACTCTGATCCTTCTAATACTATTTTCTTCCAAAAGCCTTCACATACTTGTAATTTAGCGATTGCAATTATGTACATACAGATATATATATGACTTATGTATATGTTTTCTGCCACTATTTAAAGAACATAACTTCTCATAAAAAGGTAAAACCAAATAATTTGAGTCTTTACTAAATAGTTATGAATGTCTATTATCAATTGTACTCTGCAGAATTTAAGTTGAAAACTAGTTTACTCACTTTCCTCCCAGGTAAATCACCACAGAGATCAAATTTCTTACATCTGTGATGCTCGCCACAGCTTGCAGTTACTGCTGATTAATAGACCAAGATTAATTGTTGGAAGTGCCACATAATAGCTGTAGTAGAAAACATTTTACACACAGAACCACATTTATGCATTTAACAGCTGTGTCGGTCTAACAGTTCAGATTTTCACTACATTTCGCCATATGGTAACAAGGATCATTTTTCACTTAAAATATTACCAAAAATTGATGCCCTGTAGCAATATTACCATTCTAATTTTGAAACTACACATTCACAGCCATGTTTCTTATCTTCCTGTTACTGCATTCTCTCTTTGCCTTAACTCTACTTAGAATATTTAATAACACTGATTTTTTCAATTTTAAATTAGTATCAGCCAGGTCAAACACAAATATTGCAATAGGAAACCTATGGGATATGACCTGGCAATGAAGAGGCACGATGTAAAATCTGGGTTATATAGAATTATAGGAGCCATAGAGTTGGGATTTGGGGATTTTCCTGTATTCAAAAAGAGCTAATTCCTATCTCACCTTTTTTTTTTTTTTTTGCTCCCTGTAACTCTTCATTGATGTAGAATTACTCCTAAAGACAAAAAGTTGGTTGCCAATTTTGATTTTAATTCGATTGCTATAATAATTTACTACCATGATTTTAAGGGGGAAAAACACTGTAGAAAATTTCACATATACATTTAACAGGAAGCTAAATAAAAATCTCACCTTTTAAAAATGCCAGAACAGGAGGCCCATCCATGTCAGGAAGGGCTCATTGTTGCTACCAATGTGTTGGAACAACAAATAGAAAGAGTCCTTTAGTCTTTAGGTCTGCCCTTCTGTCACCTTTATAACCTCACTAAATTCCTGCAGCAGAACTTAGGAAGAATGGTTGTGACTAAAATGATGTTTTAATACTGTGCTATATTCATTTATGATTGCCTGTGACTCTCTACTGTGTTTTGAAAAGTAAGAAGCAGGGTGATAAAAATACATTAAAATAATGCATTTCAACACTACAGATTTTCAACATTACAAGTCATATTTTCACTTTTAGAAAAAGGAAATTTTACATGTCACGATCCCTACCTTTAAAAAATGCATTTCTGAAGCAATCACAATGTGCCAATATAAAAAACACTAAGTTCAAAACTTCTACCAAGATGTACCCTTGTTTCTTTTTTTCTAAGCCTGTGTCTCTTCAAGTAAAACATTTAAGATAAGATTTAAGCAGCGATAAGATTAGGTTAATGAATCACCTTACACACAGGCTGCCCTAGCTACTGTGTTCCAAGTAGGAAGAGTTCTCCTTTCCACTTACCATGACTTTGCAGAGCTTGTACCATTTAAGGTAGAATTGCAATATCGGACATATTCCTTCCATATAAAACTTTTAGATTTTCCATATATTTAATTAATAAAATATTTGTATTAGCCTGAAGCTCATACATACTCTCCAAATGTCTCAAGTTGTCATTTTGAAATGCATTTCCTTTAAATAAGGATTTAAGGTCTCAGACCATTTATCACGGCTTTGTCATTCACTTCAGAGTCATGACCATTTCATTTGTCTGTGCTTCATATATACCTATTTTTGTGATCATGATTCTCACTGAAGCACATGCAAAATTAATGATCATAAAGCAGTACATGATATCAATGAATATTTAACTTTAAAAGTTAAAGTTTTTTAGTTTTGGTTAAACTCATCGTCTTCGTCTACAGTACATTCTTTCTTCATCAAGACAAAGTCATAAAAACCATGAAGCTTATTTTTTATAAAAAGTTACAGGTAGAGAATTCCTCAAAAAAAAGTTAAAAGTTTACTGGTAACAAAGCTGGAAATATAAATTAGGAGTCGGTATGTTAATCACACTAAAATAAGATATGGGTTTCTTTTTAAATCCTATTTCAATTTACATTTCCAGCTAGGTTATCTCCTACCCTTACATAAATTAATATTAATAATGATACTAATAAAAACAAGCTCTCAGATAATAGTATGCACCAGATACTATTCTAAGTGCTTTATGTATAAACTCATTTAGTAATCAAATCAACCCAATGGTAAGTATTATTATTATCATCCCCATTTTACAGTTAACAAAACTGAGGCACTAATTAGATAACTCATTTGAGTTTACATACCTAATAAATGGTAAAGCTAAGATTCAAACCCAAGCATTCTGGGTCCAGAGTTCATACTCTTAACCACCATGGTATAGAATAAATCAGTAGAAACACACACACACATACACAAAAGTGCCCTTGAGAGGGAGTTAACAAGGTTATATTACCTAGAGGAAAACAAGGACTGTCTCTGGGCTTCAAACTCCTCACTGGAAAAGTAAGACATCTCTATATTATTTTAGAATATAAGATGTATTCTAAGCCTAACATTTTTGATTCAAAGATACTGTATGTAGCATATGGTCTTTTTGCTTTTTGTTGATGTAATTCAGTAATAAATTCAGGTATTCATATGTTTCAAGGAAAATGCTAAAAGAAAATTAAAAAATTACCCTCAGGCAATCAAGAAATAGTAGCTGCATGAATGGAGGAATAAGAATTTCACCTCACATATATCATGTTTTGAGCTTCCTGAAACTTTCTTAAGAAACAGTTTCCCTGAGGCTTTTCTGTTCTCTTCTAGAAGGTACCAGATTATAAAAATTTTTGGAAAATAAACTAGCAAACCACATAAATGAAATATCTATTGTTCTTTCACATCAATACACAAAACTCTTTTGAATTACTCTTCTATACCAGAAATTAAAAGCATTTTTTCATGTAGTCAAACCATAAAATACAATGTTTTAATAGTGTCATAGAATACTTTGAGATTATGAAAACATTAATCTTATAAGTGCTAATCAAAAGTACATGACAATTGATAATACGTTTCTCAAATAAATAGCATTACCAAATCGGTTCTACAAAATGCATTCACAAGTACATGAGGTTAAGTTATAAATGCATTTGATTTCATACATATTCCCTTTGTCCCCTAGCTTAATTTTATAAAGCTGCTTTCTCCTTATTTCTAACCTCATGACCCCCTCCTTGCAAATCACTATCACAGATACTTGTTTCAAATTCATTAAGCATTCTTTCTTCTAACGTGAAAATAGTTCACCTACTTTTATCACTATTGTTTTATTTTAAATCTTTAAATAATTTTTAAAAATTGCTACCCTCTTGTCAACTTTATACAAGAATCATTTTTTGGACAAAATGATCACTAATCAAGCCCTTGTTCTTAAATGTGTAAACTTCTGATATATTCACAAAATAAAATTATTTCCATTATAAAACTAGAGATTTACCCAATGCATTAATATAAAATTCAAATGAACTTCAAAGTTAATTAGCTATCCTATAAAAATCTTACAGTATTAAAATGATCAAAACAAAGTTCATTAGGATAATTAAATTCTTCACATATAAACTGTCATAGTATGTTGACAATGAACTTTATACTCAAAGTTCCAAACTAGATTGCATTTAGTTCTTAATTGCTAGAGAAAACAGAAACTTTGAATCCCTTTAAAATTACTCTAATATACTATATCTAGAAAGCTTGGCCCTAATAGAGAAAGCAGTAAAATTACAGAGCCGTTGGAAGATGGGGTTTGAAAATGTTTAGCCATTGAACTTCTGCCCTGAACTTTCCTTTCTGTGATAAAAGCCACAAAACCAGACATTAACGGAGTCCCCTGTCAGCACTGTACTGTGGGGTACTGATCATCTTACCCCTCGTGTGCATAGACAGAAGAATGAGCAAGGAAATGTGAAGCTGCCAGTTTAGTTCTTCCAGCCAACGCATTGCCGCAGGAGAGCAGTAAATGTGACCTGCCTGTTTAAGCCTCCTGTTTCTTGCCTTTCCTTCTTTGACTGAGAGTCCTCTGCTGCCACTCTTGTCAGAGCTTCAGGCGAGCCTGCCAGCAAGCCTGAGACAGGACCGTGAAAGGCAAGCCTGTTACAAACTGGTTCTGTCACCACAGAGGCTTCAACTGATCACGTCGTGGGGAGGACAACAAAGAGCGGTGAGGACCCCGAGCAGGATTGTTTTCTTAAGAAACACAGGGGCCAGCACATGCAGGCACTTCGCTCTGCACCGGCCATGCCAAAGTCCCCCAGAGGTCTCGGGCAGCTATGAAGGGATTCCAAAGCAACATACAACTATACTTTGCTGTCATAAAACAGGCTATTTCTTTGGTCAAGGCTTTTTTCTCTGCTAAAATTGTAACTGTTTATAAATTGTAGAAAGACAAGTAGAAATAAAATATTTGATCTGGTGAAATGACAGAAATATTCAATACATCAAGTGTCATGTCATGGTAGTTTTCTCACACTGTATTTACATTTAATGAAGCAAATACTTTTGAATCAAGTGCACAGATATGACAAAGGGTCACATGTAAAAGGCATCCTTAATGAATATTTCAAGTTAAAATATTTCAGTTAAGCTATTCATTAATCAATTTCAAAGGACTATAGTTTGATGTTTCCTATATAGAAAATAACTGTGAACCTAACCAATCTTATTAGGCAATTAAAATCACTATGAGTTATTCGATTTCTTAGGTTTTAACTGTAGTTGTGCCTCAGTGTAAACTATGGACATTTCATAAAATATGATATTCCATGATATTTTGAGTGACCTTTTTAAACACTAAAAATCTTTTTTAAAGGCTATTTGTTTTCTTTTACTTTGGAAACTGACAATAATAAAAGAACATCAAGAAATATAAATGAATTGTCAGTATATATAGAAACTGCAATGTTACAATAGATGAAAGTTGATATTAAGAATACATGAGTATGAGAGCACAGACATATTTTAATAGTTATACCTAAGATATTGTCAGATATGTTTACTTGATATTCTAAGACTTACTTCCTTAGAAAAAATCTCTGCCATTTTCTTAATTTTAAGACACTCTCTTCCCCTGTCCCCACATACGAACACACCAGCACCTCTCAGCACTACCCTACTAGGTGCCATTCAAATCTATTTTCTAGCTAAGGGTAGCCCAACAATTGCTTTTTACAATTTTAGAAATATTACTATTAATACAACACCCATAATTCACATTTTCATGAGATGAAGTTTAACAGAAACATGGTGTTTTAAACCCTATAGGAAATCTTGAAATATCCTAAGCTTAAGAAACTACAGATTTTGTACTTCATGAAAGCCATACAATTTACTTATCCGGAAAATGGGTTAGGGGATGTTGATGAGGTAGTCTTTCAGTATGATTTATCCGTATCCTTTTAAGCAAAGGAGGGAGAGTGAGGCATACTGATGTGAATAAGAGTGATTAGGAGCAGAGGGGTAACATGTGGGAAAAGCAGACAAAAATCAAGCAATAGAATCTCTTGTTCAAACCTTCAATATTGGGCTCAGAGCCACATCGCAACATGGTTCCATTGACAATTTGGAACCCAGCCTTGAGCTTTGGGATGAGGACTGAATGGCTGAAATATGGGACAGTTCCCACTGCTCACATTTCCCCAATATGGGCAACCATAAATGGTTCAAAGCCTAAAGAGAGAATCGTTGCTCTCTCCCTGGAATCTTAATTCAGTTTAGAAAAATTCATATCAGCAACTATTTCTGATTTAGTACTATGTGTTAACAGAAGCAAATGCACTCAAGAAATTTACGATACCACAGAACTAAGTAAAAAATCTAAGACATTTTAAGATGAAGTGTCCTCAAATGGAATAAAGATGAAAAATCAGAGTAAGCATAAATTAGACTGGGCCAAAATTGAAGGGAGAGCTGAATGCCGAAATATTAATGGAACTTATATGAATAGCAAGGGAAGAGATGGAAAGGAAAAATATTTCATTTGTGCAATAGCATGAGAAGTAAAATCTTAGTGGAGCAGACAGCTCCTATTAGTAAAGAGTAGGCGAGAAAGATAGAGTATAATCAGATTGTACAGGATTCTGAATACATGTTACAAAGTTTAGACTATATATTATTGGACAACTAAAGGCTTTTGAGCCACTCACTGGCTTGATGGATTTAAAAAAAAAAAAAAAAAAGGTTTGTTATTTCAGCATATAGGGTGGGTCCCTGAACCTGAATTTCCAACTATGTGAGAAATGAAAATTAGATTAGAAATGTGAGGAGTAATGTTTCACTTAGTCAAACATTTTGGTAATACAGATTTCCTTCTTTCATTCATAATAGTAAGAAATTCAAGGTGTCTCCCTATTAATTCCCTCCATTTGCCTTTATTGTTTAACATATTCTAGGTGCTAGCAATGAAGGAGATGCTCTATAAAATGCACCATTAGGTTCCAGACAACTAGGCTAAAAAGATGTAATAAAACTCTTATAGTTTAGATAGGAAATCTGGCTCAGCAAAACAATCCCAATTTGCATATGATTTCGCCTACTCACCTTAAAGTACACACCAAATGAGGCCTCAAAGAAAGAGCTGAGAGAATATTAAAAGAGAGGCATCGATTTGAAAATATACCCATGAGAGAAGGGTAAGCAAAGAAAAAAGGAGTACAGATCAGATAGTACTATCGGCATGAGTAGGACATGTCATCGCTATGTATCATTTGTAGAATTCTTACACAGATCACTCATTCAATTCTTACACAGATCACTCCACTCAGTCTGTGCTGTGGAGCAGAGAGCCTATTTGTGCTATTTGTATAAGCTTGGGCAAATTGTTTAAGCTCTCTGTTCTATGGTTTGCTCATTATCTAACTTATTGTTATATGGATTAGATAAGTAAATGAATATAAAAAACAGCATACTGCACCCAGAACACAGGACAACAGAAAATGGTCAGCAATTTCCTGACAACTCTCACTAATCATTCTCCTATCTACTGACACACACACACAAAAGCCTTTGTTAACAATAATCTTCTTTAATGTAATATTTGCCAAATTGTTCTTGTCATAAATAATGTGATCACTAAAACAAGCATACAAAATATGTCTTATGTTAAATCAATGTTTTGCAAGTACACCTGCAAAGGAAAATATTTATTTAATCAAGTTATTTTTGCTGAATCCATGAAATATTAATGTAATTGGAACAATACACAAAAATAGTTTTAAATTATAATACTACCATCTTAGTGATTTTGATTTGTGACTTATTTTCACTTAGACGCCCCCCCAAATCTCCTGATTTTATGTATTTATATAGTTTTTAAACTGATTTGGGGGACTGTGTCTAGTGAACGAGATACAAGAATGTTAAAAAGTATCTGCCTTCCGGACAAACTTATCCTGGAATGAGTGAAGACAAACATGCAATCCAATAATGACAGTGCAATATAGTAACTGCCTGCTATATGGAAAGAACACAGAAAAGTACAGTGGATAAACAAAGATGAATTCTGACTGAGGGTAGGGACTGGACTTGTGCGGGAGAGGCGTCTGCACTAGGTCTTCAAAGATAAGTAGGAATTCACGGGGTGCAGGAAGGGCAGAGGAATCCTAAGCAAAGAGAACAGATAGTGCAGACATTTATGAGTAAGAAAAAGAGCAGTGTTTGCAGAGAACATGAGACTGAGAGACTGGATATGTGTAGAGGGCAGCAAAATTAGGTTGGAAAGGAGACTGGGGAAGTTGGGCAGGGCCTTATATCTCATAATTTGATTTGATTTGATCCTACAGACATGGGAGGCAATGTCTTCATTTCTGGGGGAGGCATTTGCACAGTTTTTTTCCATTGTGTGAACTGACTGCACCTACTTCTTACAGCTGATTATATTTCAAAAGAAACCAGTAAAGTTTTTGAGATAAGATGAAATACTTTCTTTTTTATTTAAGAAAATGTAATAATATCCTTATTATCCTTAATGAGAAAAATGGAGTGTGATTTTCCTTATTACTCAAACATCCTTGATAATATTATTTGGAACAACATCTATTTTTTAATTAAACTTCCGTTGTAATACAGACGCATAAGTTATTTTCTTCTTTCTATTGGAAGTTATAGCATTTTAGGTCCCTAATAGTCCAGAGTTTTGCCTTAAAATATTTTTCAAACTGTCATACTAGTTGTGACAAAAATATAAAAGTGCACTCAGAATTGTACTTATTCATGTTATTATTCTGATTTTTTGCAATACAAGAACTCAAGTGTACAAAAATGTTTTTCCTGACTTCAGAGTTTATAAAGACCGCAACTTCAGCCTGCTTTCAGGCTGCCTCTTGCCTCCCCACCTCGTTCTAATTTGCAGCATTCCACATCACTAGTCATTAACAGCCCAAAGCTCCCTTCAGCTGCACAGTGAAAGACCATCACTTCATTACAAACAAACAATCCCTTCTTCCCTCCAACGAGTGACATTATTCCAGGCACGTCTTCTCTCTCTTTCATTGCTCTGCCAAGGTCCCCATGAGTGGGAAGGGGTAAAAAGAGAGAGAAAATATCCCACAACTTGTCTAAAGCATGGAGAGGATGATTTGTGTTCTTTCTGATGGGATATGACTGTCACTGTTGATCTGCTTTCAGGCCGAGATTACATGTGATAAGGGCTGACCTTCTTTAAGTATTCACACATTATGCACTCATGGAGAGCAGGCAGGACACAAAAGTCCTTCAGATGTTCTGGACATCAATCAAGTGCACAGCATGGAGCCTGCCAAACTTTTCTTCCATTTACTCAGGGAGAGGAAAGGGGGAGTCCAAGACAAGCTTTATCACGTTTAAAGTTATGCCGCAGTATATTTGGGGAGACCATTGTTATTAAAAGAGTACATTTTGAAAGAAATTCTCTATAGTTACCGCCAACAAAAAAATTCACACACAAATATAGACAACCAGATCTCTCTCCAGCTTTAAATTTTCAAAACTTTTACTAGCAACCATGTCTCAATGGCTTTAGATTTTTTCTGAAATAATCCTTCATTAAATATATATTTCAAAAATGAAAAATATAATTTTTATACCAATTATACATCAAAAGTACCTTTTTTGAGGAATTTATAAAAATAGTAGAGAAAATACATTTGTTATAAAATACTCTACATATATCTTAATATGAATTAAACACCAATCAACAACATAAACCATTTTTCACCTAATATAAACGTTATTATTAACGGTCTAGACACCTAATATTATGGAACAAACATGACAATGTCTTCTGATACAGACTTTCAATGTTGGTCTTTTATCTTTGGTATTCCCGCAGCTCATTAAAAGGATTTAAGTTAGCTTTTGAAAAAGAACAAATAAGCCCCAAACTATATTCCTCTAAAACACTATAACACAGTGTACTTGGAGGGCATAATTTGATCAACAGCACAACCAAACTCATCAGCGCAAGATGTTTCATGGAATTTTATAATACAATATCTTAAATCTATGACAATATCACTTACGTAGAGATTGCAGAGTTCTTTTTAAAAGCTCATGTCAGACCATGAATATAACAAGGATATACACAGCCCACATACAAGATAAGCAGACTATACTCAAAAAGTAATTAACATTAAAGATTAGGAAGAAAATGAAAGGCAATTTACATGATTAAACTAGCAATGAATTAATTTTCATTGAATTTTGATAAATTTACTAAGATAAGCTCTACAGCTAAAAACAAAAACAAAACAAAATAAACCTCCAAATTGCCCCAAGATCCCTTAACCCCATAAAGGCATATTCTGTTTAGTTTATTACCGGCTTTCAGTGTTATTCAACTAATGGCTAATAGGGTCAAATTTGTACCCTACTAATAGGGAACCAGGTGATACATAAAACATGAGGATATTTTTTACATTAATCACAGTAATTCATTACCTGGTCAATATGATTATCTCAGACCAGAAATTAAAACGGAATGGAAAGATGTCCTGGCAAGAACTGAGAAGCAAGGAACCAAGGGAAGACAAATAGGTTATTTCTAGATAGAATACAGGAGGAGGAGGAGGAGGAGGAGGAGGAGGAGGATGATGATGATGATGATGGTGGTGGTGATGATAGTGGTGATGGTGGTGGTGATGATGATGATGATGGTGGTGGTGTGGATGATGGTGGGGAGGGGGGTGGGGTGGGGGGTGGGTGGTGGTGGTGATGATGGTGGTGGTGGTGGTGGTGGTGATGATGGTGATGGTGGTGGTGGCGATGGTAATGATAGTGGTGGTGGTGGTGGTGGTGATGATGATCATGGTGATAGTGGTGGTGGTGGTGATGGTGGTCGTGGTGATGGTGATGGTGGTGGTGGTGGTGATGGTGGTGATGATGGTGATGATGGTGATGGTGGTGGTGGTGATGATAGTGGTGGTGGTGGTGGTGATGATGGTGGTGGTGGTAGTGGTGGTGATGATGATGGTGATCGTGGTGGTAGTGATGGTGATGATAGTGGTGGTGGTGGTGATGATGATTATGGTGATAGTGGTGGTGGTGATGGTGGTGGTGGTGGTGTTGGTGATGGTGGTGTGGTGGTGGTGATGGTGATGGTGGTGGTGGTGATATATACCACCTGGTAAGCATTTGCTATTTGTTCGTCCTCATGCTACGTACCTAACATGTATTACCTCATTTAATCCTCACTGCCTCCCTGTGCAGTAGGTAATATCATCCCTATTTATAGATGAGAATACCGAGTGTGCTTGTGCCAACAAGGCCGGGAACTGGCTAAGGACCAGGTACCAGTACTTCACTACTTAGGGAACTATATATTTTCACTCTGCAAGAAATAACCAGGGCAGAAACAGTCCATTCAGTAAATAGAAGACTCAGAGTCTCTGGGGGCCGGTGAAATTCATCAGGGAACATGACTGCCAGAAATTCTGAGGGCTAGAGTAAAAGAGGAGTCAATACCCTGAATCCCAACCCTGTCGATTCAGAGGAGGGGGACACCAGCCACTCTGGAAGGCACAACAGTGCATTTAGAGATCAGCGATTTCAGATCCAGTGAGAGATGAAACTCTCCTCCAGAGCAGGTATGTTATTTGTTTATAAAAATCATGATAATTAAAATAGATACGTTATCATTAATTTATACCTGTGTCTTGTATACATTCTTAAGTTTCCCAGCAGCCACATTTTTACAAGTGAAGCAACTAAGGTGAGTGAGGAGCCTTGAAATTAAGGAAAGAGATTTTTTTTCCTCATGAGTAGGCCTGTGCTTTAGGAAGTACAGTGAAGAAACTCTTCAGGCTTAGGACAAAGAATAAGTGGATGGAAGAAGTCACCAAAACCATGTAATGTAGTCTTCCCATCAGGAGATAAGTCTGAGTTTGTTTTAACAAAAGAAGCTGTTTTCTTCACACCATGAGAAAGCAGTTCTAGATCTACTTGGTCCCACTTATAAGGAATTATGTAAGTAAGAAAGAGGTTTCTGTTGTTTGTTTATATAACAACAGGCATATCCAAGTATCATAACGGTTAATACTTTGGCCCTGGACTCCTCAGAATTAAAGTTACACACTAATTAAAGTTATATACTATAAAAATCATGAACCACTGAAGCTACTAATTTGACTTACTTGAAGCTCTATTCCAGAGGTATTCAAAGGACATTATCTTTTTATCAAATTAGTGCTGATGCACCCCTGAGCAGAAAATCAAAATCTCCAGTACCGCTATTATAAAAATCCAAACATAATCTCATCTGTAAATTAGTTCCTTAAGGATTACTATCACTCTTATTTCATCCTAAAGTCAATTGTGTATTAAATTCATGCAAAACCACTCGAAATTCAGGCAAACTTGAACTAATATTAAATAATAGGTAAACTGAAAATAAAAATTTTAATAGAAATGATAATATCAATAAAACTTTATTTTACCATGTATGTTTCCTCATAACTTTGAATATACTTTAAAATAAGGAAGGTTACATTAATATACACATAAAAGAAATATGAATGGAGTTAAGTATCACTCTTATTTAAACATTTGAAGAGGCTATGCTAAAGTTCATATACCATATAAA
Organism: Pteropus alecto; assembly: GCF_000325575.1. Lineage (NCBI taxonomy): Eukaryota > Metazoa > Chordata > Mammalia > Chiroptera > Pteropodidae > Pteropus > Pteropus alecto. The sequence continues at coordinate 5,897,525 of NW_006434897.1, read as the reverse complement.
GAAAGTTCCTAGAAAATCTATTTTCCACTCTTTGGAAAAGACTTAAATATATATGTAAGGAATTACTTGATAAAAAGTTTCTCAAAGTAACAGAAAAGACATTCATATCAGAGAAAAGTTTTGTTTTTATTTAACACATACTAGCCTTTCCATAGAAAGCATCAACAATAGTGCTGTCAGTGTATTATACACACATTTCTTAGTAGTCTTTTAAAAACTGATGCTAGAAGAAATACAAAGATCAAATAAAAGAAAAGTAATAACACCATGATTTTCAGTTCAGATTCATGGCATGCTAAACCTTTTCATCTCTTCTACCAGCCAGAGTCACTGTGTATATTCAAATATTTTTCTAATGACAGATGGTTGATACCAAAAGGATGCCTGAAACATACTGTATCCTAAATATATACAAATAAAATTCTCTTATCTCCCTTCACCTGTCCCCAGATATAAAACACAGCTGCTTAGTGTTTTGAATTTTTTTAATGAGAAGTGATAGTTTTTGATAATCTCATTAAAGGCTTTCTAATAGAATCCATACATGGAGAATTTTCACAAGACTGAGAGTTGGTCTGAAGGTTTAAACAACTAGTTTGTAAAAAATAAAAAAAATGAAATGAAACCATTGTGTATAGATCTTATTCAAACAGAGGATGTCACAGAACAGTAAAATCTGACTTTAGTCTTAGTAAACCCCTTTCTTTCCATGCTCTACCTACAGGTCTATAGCAAAATCGGAGGATACCAAATATGCATGAAATGACAGAAGATGCGTAAATTACGAAGGTAATGAGGATGAGCTTTAGCGATCACGATATTAGATAAATCCAGTGATATATTTAGACACAAAAATAATTCTCCACTAGTCAGATGGAAACAAATAATACTATTCTTGGTTAATATAAAAACGTTAGTTACATAGGCATTCCATTATCTGACCACCTTGCTCTACATTTCTTATTATAGTCAGTCAGCAGTCTCTGTGGTTATGTCTGCTACTACCAAACACCCAGTTGAAAAGTGAAAAATTTAGTCAAGCAGTGGGTTATCTTAAGGATTATGCCAAATCAAACATTCAAATTCAATTTTAACCAAAATGAGTAAAACTTGCATTTATCCAGATGATTTAAGGCCAAATAAGATGACCAATATGATTTAAACAGTCACCATGATTTCCATTCTGAGGTCTTCCAAAACTTTACAGTGGAAGCACTTCAAAGTCCTCAATACATCTCATTAGCACCTCCACCAAAGGATGTGTAAAGAAAAAAGAAAAGTTTAAAAGAAGTAGCTGCTCTTTTATAAAGGATTTTCAACTTTTTATTAAAATGATATGTATATAATCAAAAACTGACACTTGAACAACAAAAGGTTTACTTCACTCTATGAATTCAGACAAAAGAACTATAAATTATTCATCATAGTTTACTTTCTACCTCTTCAATAAAGAATCTTGCCTTACTTTACATTGGTTATATAACATTATCTCTTGGTGTTGTTTTTTCCATTATCTCTTTCTGGAAGTTGTTACAAATAGAAATAGCCTATGAAAAGCAAGCTTGAAGTTTTTTGAATTGTATAAAAAGCTAGAGATTAATTTAATGCTGAGCTATAGAAAATACTGAAGAGCTTTCAGTCCTAGAGTAGATGTTTATGATGTCCTTACAAAGTCCTTATGATGGTTTACAAGGTCTTATAAAAGCTGGCTTCCAATAAACTCATTGGGCTCTTCTACTATTCTCCCTCTTCCCCATCTTGCTCCTCATACCGCATGCTCTCCCGCTCAGAGCTTTGTGTCTGCT
>NW_006434897.1:5891612-5895674 GCF_000325575.1 Pteropus alecto | reverse complement strand
TCTGCCCAAACTCTCTTTCTTCCCTTAGATATATACTTAGTTTCCTCCATCAAGTATTGGCTCAAATTTCACCTCAATGAAGCCTACTCTACTGCTCTATTTACCACAACAACCACCCCATCCCCAAATCCCTACTTGACCCTACTGGATCTCTATTCCTACCATTCTAATGAAATTCTTCTTTCGAAGGTCAATAAATCCAGTGAATTTTTCTTAGTCTTCACCCTTTTTTATCCCTAAGCAACTGGACACTGCAAGCACCTCCCTTCTTAAGAGCCTCACTCATGAAAAAGTAAATTGAAAAATTCAACTTATTAGACACTTACTAGAAGCTCTTCCTTTGTTTTTCATGATGAGGGCCTATCTATCCAAGTTTCTTCCTCTTGTGTTCATATAAAATAGGTGATCATGATTCTTCTCCAATGATCTATTTTCTCAAATGTGTTCCCCTATAATGTCAGGGCTTCAGCTAATATCACTTTGACTACAATGCTAATTTTTTTTCTGAAATGCTACATCATATTTCCAACTGCCATTGCATGTATAAATATTACTATTTCTCCTACAGCAGTTTAAATTCTACCTCTTTCAGCTCTGTGAATGTTACCATACTTTGCAGCCATCTAGGTTTAAGCCTTTCTCACTGACTATATGTTGGGCATTTTCTATTTGTCTGAGGCAGAACTCTATCAAAACAGAAGCTAAAAAAAAAAATGGCAAAATATTTTCTTTGCCTCACCTGTAGTTAGAACTGGAGTACAAGACTGAAACCCTCAAAATCAGATGCACACATCCCAAACTTTACAAGGAGCTAAGAAAGGACCTCAGGGCATTCATTCTGACCAGTGGTGGCAGGAGTAGTAGCAGCTACATTCATTTTCCAAAGGCAGCAGCAACACCAGTTCTAGCGGCAGCATCCAGATCTAGCACTGGTGATGTGAGCAGCACAAGTTGGAGTGTCTTCACTAAGCTGTGCTGAAAATGGTGTTTTGATTATAGGATAAATTCTGGGATGGAATTTTAAGTATTGGTCTTAAATTAGGCTCTGTCTCCTCAAACCTGGTTTACATAGCTTCTTGGAGAGGCTATGAACTAGCAAGGAATCCTCTTAATAACTATTTTCTGTGCAGATTAATCATGACTGCTTTCTGTTGCTTTGAACATATCCAGGAGACCCAATTTGATGGACAAATTTTGATGGACATATCCAGGAGACCCAACTGGTCCTCTCAGCAGAATGAATTATCTTCTCTTCTAGACTTCCATAGCACTTTATCAGTATCATTTCTATAACATTTCTCTTATTATTTTACCCTGTATTATAATTATTTACACATGCTACAGTTTATATTCCCTTAGGGCAAGGGACCTTTTCACATGTCTTATCTATTTTAGCTATCCTTCTAAAATGAACAAAACGTATATAAATTCTTTCTGGCTTAGGGAGCTTCTCTAAGTCCCTCCTTCTGTGCTCTGGATCTGGTAAGGTTTCATCATTCCATTCCATAGAGATATTGGCATTACCTCTATGACTAACCTATTTAGAAAGTCTCTAATGTCCCCCTAAGATTCTGTCTCTTAGGTCATTCCCTTATTTCCACGCACTTTGCTCCAGCAATACATACAGAGCATCAACAAGGTTAGCAAAACCATTCAATGGGCAAAAAAGTCTTTTCAAAAGTGTTTCCAAGAAACTGGATATCTACACTCAAAAAAAGAAAATTAGATCTTTATCTTATACTATATGCAAATATTACTCAAAATGGATTAATGACCTAAATCTAAGAACTAAATCTATAAAACTCTTAGAAGGAAACATAGGGGAAAAGCTTCATGTCGTTGCGTTTGGCAATGATTTCTTGACTACGACACCAAAAGCACAGGCAATACAAAATAGATGAATTGGACATCAAAATTTAAAATTTCTCTGCATCAAAGGATATAATTAACAGCTTGAAAAGGAAACCTACAAATAGAGAGAAAAATATGTAAATCATATCTGATGAAGGGTTATTATCCAAAATACACAAAGAATGCCTATAATTCAACAACAACAAACACAAATAAACAACCCAATTTTTAAAATGGGTAAAGTACTTGAACAGACATTTCTCCAAAGAAGATATATAAATGGTCAACAAGCACATGAAAAGATGCTCAACATCACTAATCATTAGGAAAATTAAGATTAAAACCACAATGAGATATTATCTCACACCCAAAATGATGACTATCAAAAAGCAAAGTAACAAGCATTGGCAAGAACGTGGAGAAATTGGAATCCTTGCGCCCTGTTGGTGGGAGTATAGAATGGTGAAGCTGCTATGGAAAACAGTACAACGACTCCTTGAAAAATTAGATAGAATTACCATATGATCCAGCAATTCTACTTCGGGTATATGCTCAAATGAATTAAAATCAGGGTTTTGAAAAAATATTTATACACCCATATGCACAGAAATATTATTCACAATAGCCAAAAGTTGGGAAGCAACTCAAGTGTCCTTCAATAGATGAATGGATGCACAAAATGTGGTATACACATACAATAAAATATTATTTTAAAGAAATTCTGACACATGCTTTCACATCGATGAACATTGAAGACATAATGCTAAGTGAAATAAGCCAGTTACAAAAAGATTACTCTTGTTGTGATAATCATATGTTCAAGCCATATACCCAATGTGATGGTGTTTGGAGGTGGGGCCTTAGGGAGGTAATTAGGTTTAGATGAGATTATGAAGATGGGGCCTCTGTGAAAGGATTATTGCCTTTATAAGAAGAGGAAGAGAAACTTGGGCTAGCTCCCTGTGTTCTTGCTCTTTCTCTGTCATGTAAGACACAGCAAGAAAAGAGTTTGCAATGCAGGAAGAGGGCCCTTACCAGGAAATGAATCTTCTGTCACCTTAATCCTGATCCGGCCTCCAAAACTAAACCTGGTTTGCTATGTTCTTTGTTTTCAAGTCAGTTATTTTAAACCTGAGTAGCTAAACTGAACACCTGAACATTATATGTAATGATACTCTAAATAAGAAAGAATTTAGAGATGAGATTAAAAATGGGACCCATATTGCTTGATATAAAAATTTTCAGAGCATGAATGGAGTACTAAAACATATTGCATTTTGTCATACACAACCAATTTTATTTTATATATCATGCCATATATAATCCAGTTTAATACATAAAACTACTTTATTGATTGACTCACTAGAGAGGAATGTTTCATGTGAAAAGTCATATATTTAAAAAAAGGCCAAGGAAGATATGTTTTGTGTGTGTGTGTGTGTGTACACACACACACACACACACACACACACACATATATATATATATAAAGTTACTACACCATGGGGGGAAAGATGAACAATAGAACTCAAGTGTACAAAAATGTTTTTCCTGACTTCAGAGTTTATAAAGACCGCAACTTCAGCCTGCTTTCAGGCTGCCTCTTGCCTCCCCACCTCGTTCTAATTTGCAGCATTCCACATCACTAGTCATTAACAGCCCAAAGCTCCCTTCAGCTGCACAGTGAAAGACCATCACTTCATTACAAACAAACAATCCCTTCTTCCCTCCAACGAGTGACATTATTCCAGGCACGTCTTCTCTCTCTTTCATTGCTCTGCCAAGGTCCCCATGAGTGGGAAGGGGTAAAAAGAGAGAGAAAATATCCCACAACTTGTCTAAAGCATGGAGAGGATGATTTGTGTTCTTTCTGATGGGATATGACTGTCACTGTTGATCTGCTTTCAGGCCGAGATTACATGTGATAAGGGCTGACCTTCTTTAAGTATTCACACATTATGCACTCATGGAGAGCAGGCAGGACACAAAAGTCCTTCAGATGTTCTGGACATCAATCAAGTGCACAGCATGGAGCCTGCCAAACTTTTCTTCCATTTACTCAGGGAGAGGAAAGGGGGAGTCCAAGACAAGCTTTATCACGTTTAAAGTTATGCCGCAGTATATTTGGGGAGACCATTGTTATTAAAAGAGTACATTTTGAAAGAAATTCTCTATAGTTACCGCCAACAAAAAAATTCACACACAAATATA
>NW_006434897.1:5881010-5885228 GCF_000325575.1 Pteropus alecto | reverse complement strand
TTAATAACTATTTTCTGTGCAGATTAATCATGCCTGCTTTCTGTTGCTTTGAACATATCCAGGAGACCCAATTTGATGGACAAATTTTGATGGACATATCCAGGAGACCCAACTGGTCCTCTCAGCAGAATGAATTATCTTCTCTTCTAGACTTCCATAGCACTTTATCAGTATCATTTCTATAACATTTCTCTTATTATTTTACCCTGTATTATAATTATTTACACATGCTACAGTTTATATTCCCTTAGGGCAAGGGACCTTTTCACATGTCTTATCTATTTTAGCTATCCTTCTAAAATGAACAAAACGTATATAAATTCTTTCTGGCTTAGGGAGCTTCTCTAAGTCCCTCCTTCTGTGCTCTGGATCTGGTAAGGTTTCATCATTCCATTCCATAGAGATATTGGCATTACCTCTATGACTAACCTATTTAGAAAGTCTCTAATGTCCCCCTAAGATTCTGTCTCTTAGGTCATTCCCTTATTTCCACGCACTTTGCTCCAGCAATACATACAGAGCATCAACAAGGTTAGCAAAACCATTCAATGGGCAAAAAAGTCTTTTCAAAAGTGTTTCCAAGAAACTGGATATCTACACTCAAAAAAAGAAAATTAGATCTTTATCTTATACTATATGCAAATATTACTCAAAATGGATTAATGACCTAAATCTAAGAACTAAATCTATAAAACTCTTAGAAGGAAACATAGGGGAAAAGCTTCATGTCGTTGCGTTTGGCAATGATTTCTTGACTACGACACCAAAAGCACAGGCAATACAAAATAGATGAATTGGACATCAAAATTTAAAATTTCTCTGCATCAAAGGATATAATCAACAGCTTGAAAAGGAAACCTACAAATAGAGAGAAAAATATGTAAATCATATCTGATGAAGGGTTATTATCCAAAATACACAAAGAATGCCTATAATTCAACAACAACAAACACAAATAAACAACCCAATTTTTAAAATGGGTAAAGTACTTGAACAGACATTTCTCCAAAGAAGATATATAAATGGTCAACAAGCACATGAAAAGATGCTCAACATCACTAATCATTAGGAAAATTAAGATTAAAACCACAATGAGATATTACCTCACACCCAAAATGATGACTATCAAAAAGCAAAATAACAAGCATTGGCAAGAACGTGGAGAAATTGGAATCCTTGCGCCCTGCTGGTGGGAGTATAGAATGGTGAAGCTGCTGTGGAAAACAGTACAACGACTCCTTGAAAAATTAGATAGAATTACCATATGATCCAGCAATTCTACTTCGGGTATATGCTCAAATGAATTAAAATCAGGGTTTTGAAAAAATATTTATACACCCATATGCACAGAAATATTATTCACAATAGCCAAAAGTTGGGAAGCAACTCAAGTGTCCTTCAATAGATGAATGGATGCACAAAATGTGGTATACACATACAATAAAATATTATTTTAAAGAAATTCTGACACATGCTTTCACATCGATGAACATTGAAGACATAATGCTAAGTGAAATAAACCAGTTACAAAAAGATTACTCTTGTTGTGATAATCATATGTTGAAGCCATATACCCAATGTGATGGTGTTTGGAGGTGGGGCCTTAGGGAGGTAATTAGGTTTAGATGAGATTATGAAGATGGGGCCTCTGTGAAAGGATTATTGCCTTTATAAGAAGAGGAAGAGAAACTTGGGCTAGCTCCCTGTGTTCTTGCTCTTTCTCTGTCATGTAAGACACAGCAAGAAGACAAGAGTCTGCAATGCAGGAAGAGGGCCCTTACAAGGAAATAAATTTTCTGTCACCTTAATCCTGATCCGGCCTCCAAAACTAAAAAATAAATGTCTTTTTTATTTTTTTAAAAGAGGATTTCTTTTTTTGTTTTATTTTTATTTTTTTAAAAAAAGGAAAACCAAAAACTTCTGTTCAACCCCAGCTTCCAGGATACCATATCCCGGCCTGGATGAATCAGAGAGCTGGTTTGTTACTCCTGCTCCATTCCCATTCTCCATATTGCTGTCATAGTGCTTAGATGCTTTAAATGCTGCAATGGTTCCATAACATTCTTCTGTATATGATCTAACTACCTGAAAACAGAAGCAACTTCCCTGACTATTTCTCTAATTCTATCTCTTGCCACCAATCTCTATGCACTCCATGTTTCAGTAGTAACTTTTTATTTCCAATTGCAATCCTCTCAAATATACCATATTTTCTCTCATGTGCTATGCATTGAACAGTGTGAGCTAGGATGCATAGATTAAGAAAATGCTTCTATTCTCAAGAACATCAGTCTAATGGAGGGACACTCATAAAGGGATCATTCTCGTTATTGTGATACATACTTCAGTGTTGACAAATAATTACATGTAGACAAATATGTATGTGCATACTTCTTGAATTTTGCTTTTTAAATTTCGCCCATATTTTCAAAAGTTTTTAAACTGATGTCCAATGCTTGTATGTTTTTAAACTTCATATCAATGCTTCCAATTTTTAATTTATATTTGCTCTACAAATGGAATTCCTACAGTGGACATAATGAATTTCTAATATTCTTTTACATTGAAACACAAAATTCTGGAAGCACACATTTACCACCAAACAGTATATCTTTAAAAGAAAATTAAAGCTGAGAATTATAATGAGTTTCCTTGAGAGTACAGACAACATTATTATAGTAGAGAGAAAAACTGCAGGTACATTCCTTAATAGTCCATTAACCATTTTAAACATAGGTAATTTTGCCTCTTTTCTGGTTTCATAATTAAAACTTCTCCTGCCATTTAGAGTAAACACAATTTCAGCCACAGGAGACAAGAATGACTAGTTCAAGTTCAAGGGTTCACTGCACATGAATATCCATAAATGCCCCTTGACAGTCTTGGTAGTATAATGAACTTTGCAATTACTCAGCAGGCCATCACCACAATACATGAACGTAATGCTTCCAACGTCAAACAACAAAACATTTTACAAATAATACCAACCAACTGTTACAGTTCACATAGGACTTTTGGAAACTAATTAAATGGCAACAGTTCCTCTTAAATCTTTATAAATTTGCAGGGAGTTTTGCTTTACAGAGCTATGCTTATGGGAAATAATTATTAAGAAAAGGTGTTAGCATTATATACAATTGGGAGATGCCAATTAGCAAAACCCTCCTTCAAAATGACACCAGTTAATTCCAGCATGAGCCCTCAGAGAGAAATAGCCTCTCTCTTAAACAAATGCTAGTGCCTCATTGTCTTCAGGAATGTCTCCAATCGTCTTACAGAAAACCTCCTGGGGTAAATGTTGCTGGCCCTGCTTTCCTGTTGCCTCTACACTGAAGAAATGATTTTCACTTAATTAATCCATGTGAATAAAAGTATACTCTGGTGGTTCTTCCACTGTGGAAAGTTTAACTCTGCAAGGCAATCTTTGACATAATACAAAGTATTGAACTTAAAAATAATACACAGATAAAAGGCAATTAATTATTAGCACATCTATTAAAAAATATAGAACATATTGGACAATGTATATGTATATGTGCTTAAAAGCAGGCATCTCATCTACCAATTTACTTAACTGAGTGGTCTGGGGATTAAAGTGGTCTGGGGATGAAAACATTTATATTCTATTTAAGATAGTCCATTTTAACTCATGTTTTCCCAATCAATAAGCTGAAGATTGCTGATGCGCAAAGTACATTGACATATTGAATAAGTAAGTTCGCAATTTTTAACTTGGTAAAGAGCAGCTACTCTGCTATTTTCATCACAAAGGGGTTATTGTTACTCTGGACATCTTTAGAACAGCCTTGAGATGATGGCTCCACATTTATTATCCAGTTAAAAAGGAAAGATGAACAATAAAATGAGCTGGGTTCCCTCCTCAGAATCACATACTGAGGAAAAAACATGTGGAATTTGGTCATGAGAAATGGAGAAACTGTGGTTTTCTTTCACTCATGTTTTATTCAGAAAATCTCTGATAACTGATTTAACATTTCAGATTCCAAGACATTCATATATGAACCAATTAGTATTTGTACTTCTAATTTTATTTTTAATTTTTCAATAAAACATGTAAGAAAAAATAAGTCAATGAGAAACTGGTTCTTCTGGGTTTGGAAACCAATATTTCTTTTCAACATGTTTTACAAAAAATTTAGTTGATCTTCTGACCCTAAAAGAGCACCACTCTTTTAATTTTTTTTTTTTTTTTTTTGG
>NW_006434897.1:5872269-5880993 GCF_000325575.1 Pteropus alecto | reverse complement strand
AAAAGCAATAACTTGGGTAAAATATAACTTTAATATTCAGTTAAGAAAAATCTGCCTTTCATTTTGCAAAAATACAGACTTTTAAATACATATATATAACCATAGCACAGTTCACCACATTTTCCAAAATGAGATTCAGAAAAATCCTGATAAATTATCATTTTTATCTAAAATAATATAGACATTATTTGAAAAATTTTTAATGTTATCTAAAAATAGAAACATTAAAGAATTTTTTTCAGAAAAATGAAAAAGACTAGTAACAATACTGAAAATATAAGATATAAAGAACCTGCAATAAGAAAAGATGAGAAATTGTGCTTCAGGTGGATACTCCTGATGAACAGCAGGTTATTTTGTAACTTTACAGAGATATAGCTTTACAACTGTGTTCTGAAGTCCATACCTTTCTGTAATGTTAGGATTGTTCCTAATATTATAATTTGTGGTTTAATTGCTAAGATTACAGAATCAAGTAGATCATGTATATGACAAAAATTTTATCAATTAAAAGATTCAAATATCAATCCCTATATAACGCACAAAGTATTGTTCTATAAAGTAAGCAAAGATATACTTTATACATTGATTATACAAGGGGCCCTGATGTGTTGTCAAGTGTTCTTGTGACATATAAAAATGCAGTCATAAATCTATGCTAGCTATAGTAAAACCTAAACAATTATATTTGCTATCTTAAAATAGGTTAAGACTCTATCAAGTCTTTCAAATTCATAGCACAAATTTGAGCAATGTTCTTCACTTTCTCTTGATAAACTAAACTATGGTACACAGAAATATTGAAAGGTAAAAGGGGTCAAATACGTGGTGACAGAAAGAAATCTAACTGTGGGCAGTGAACACACAATGAGATATAAATATGACCTGCTGTTGAATTATACACTTGAAACTTATTGTACTTTGTTAACCAATGTCATCCTAATAAAAAAAACGTTAAAAAAAAAAAAAAACATTCCAATGAACTGAACTTTGATCACAATTGTACAACAGGTATCCAAAAATCATTCCTAACAAAAATGATATTTCTGAAAATCACTTTGATATTTAAAAACTGAAGACTAAATCCATCCTATTCACCTTTTCTCCTTCGAAGTGTTTTGGAACCTACTGAAAGAGCAACTTCTGGCAAACGATTCATTGCAAAAATTCAATGCAAAATGCTGAGTCTATCACGATATTTCACCTTTCCACAAAAAATGAATAAAGAAATAAAGGAATGAATGCCAGCTGGCCAAGTCTTTAGCATTTTTACTCCCTACAAGAGATATTTTCTGTTCACAAATTATTAGGTCTTTCTTAATACCTCTCTTTCCCCCAGGTCTCATATCCATTATATCCATTATATCAAGAATTGGTAATACTATATTCCAAATTGAACCACTTCTCATCACTTCCACTGCAAAAATTCTAGACCAAGATACCATCACATATCTTGCAGAACTTTGTATGAGTCTCCTCTTTAGTCTACTGATCCCACTACGTCCTGCCACTGACAGAGTTCTCCATTTAGCAACCAAAGTTAAATTTACAACGTGTAAATCACATATTATTTCCCTGCATAAAACCAATTACAAACAAAACCACACTCACTCTTATGGCCTATATGATTTGGCCTCTGCCTGCTTTTCTGAACTCATTTCCTATCACTTTCCCCTTTGTCCGAAATGTTCCATGAATGCTAGTTTTCTGCCTATCCCTCAAACACATCACATTAATTTCCTTTCACTGTCCCCATACTTGTTCCTATAACTTATTTTAATTATTTAGATTTTGGCTCCATGACCATCCTAAGAAAACTTTTCTAACTCATTTTATATTCTCTGGATAATTGATCTCTCTCTGGCTTGATAATCTTTGTTCATGTATTTATGTCTGCCACCTTGTGAATACAGCATTTTGGATGCAAGTACTTTGTCATGTTCACTACAAAGTCCAAAGCATCTATTACTGTGCCTGGCATACAACTGGCAAAATTGACATGTATAGAATGAATGAAGTTGGCTCATCTGTGTTCATATTTTATTTATAGATACAACAAACCTTTGATGTTTGTGTTTTGGAATGGCCTGGACCACAGACTGAGTAACCAGGAGGGCAATCCTCACAGCAGCAGATGCGATGGGTTATAGAGTTAGGTACCAGGACGCCCCTCTTACAATACGTTGAGGCTTCTAAAAGCTTTCCCTAACACTGACTTGAGAAAATGAAGACAGTCAGTAGCATCCCAGAGGGTGAGGGAAACCCTGAAAGTCTGAGACACTCACCTGGCATATAAAATTTTAATCTGAAATGCATGAAATACCTTCAGTTGTTAAGGTCAATCATCTCTAATCATCGGAGAGAAAAAAAGGAATTTTCTAAGTGCAAGATCAGATTAATTAATGTTACTTCTTCCTTTAATACACAAAGTATATGCAGTGTACAAATACAGATTCTAATTTATTAGCTACTAGAGTCGTCATTATTCGAGTAGCTAAGAATGTTGGCGTCATGGGCTAAATTATAGAGAGATTCAGCAATTCTGAATTCAACAGTACTAGGAATAAGTAGTGTCATCTTACTAGACTTTAAAATAGAATTTTTAGTGTGGTCTAGCGGAAAGCGCCTTGGAATAAGAGTCGCAGATACTCTTATTAATCGCTCTACTGCAATAATTCCTGTTCTTGGTAGAAAACAGAAATCCTCTTATGCTTCACAATACTTTCATACACTGAACAAATGACATATCATATACGAAAGCTTATAACCTGTAAGATATTGCACAAAATTAAAGTCCTCACATTAGAACTTGTTGTAATATATACTTTCTCATTCATGTATATAAACATGCATATATTAAAATATATTTTATGTGAGAAGTCTGTTTCATTTGTGGTATATGCTTCAAAACCAGAGAACCCAAAAATGTATTACACAAATGCATATAAACACATCTTAAAAGAAGTGAGTGTTGAAGGCTTGCCATCATTGCTTCTAGATCTGAAGCAAGTTCAAGGGTCTCTGACATAAGAGTTGGAAAGAACATATAAATTTAAAACATTTTACCATAGTAGAAGTTTTGTTGGCAGGCATGTGCTGTATAGAAGGCAGAGGTCTCTGAGGAGAGAGAAGAAAGGTATGGAGGAATGTTTTGGGGGTATGTGTGTTTAAACTGGAAACATGTTAGGTTTCATTTATTTTGAGCCCTATGGGCTTTTCACTGGAAATGGGAAATACTCTCACATGAAGGAGAATAAAGTTAGTGGCAATTGACTACAAATAAGATATACTATGCTTACAGAGGTAAAGAAAGCATTTGAAGTTTTCCTCAACTATAAGTTTAGAATATGATCCTGCTAACAGGGTAGTTTTATATACTATATCTAACTTGAGCTCTAAGATATTATTGGAAATCCATAACACAGTCCTTCCTGCAATAAATCAGGTTGTTCTCTTTTTCTCTGTCATAAGTAAAACAGACTTTATCGCAAATCTTTTTAATTCATTTAAATTAGCAATAGTAGTTTTATGGCATATACCATTTTAATATCATTTTAATAAAGTCACATTTAGAACTCAATTCCCATATTCGTTTTTTAAACTTAAATTTCATAAATTGCATTAATGCCACAGAAATGGACTCTGTAGGTACATGTGCTTAAAAACATTGCAGAAATAAAAATATTTTCCTTTCATAGAATGTAATATTATAACTCTGGACTGGGCAGATCATGTGATTTTCCAAAGATTAAATAGCAAAGGTCACCTAAAACTTCTATCCAATGTTCTTCAATTTTAAATTTTATTTCAGATATTGAACATCTGCTGAAATTCACAGATGAAAACCTTGTTCCAAACGATTATACATGATTTCTACTGTCATTTAAAAAGAAGCACACCCTAACAGAATTTAAGAAAGGCCGACTAAGGTAGTTACTTACTCAGTGTAGTTAGAAAACACATCTGTTTTGGAATGCTTACCTAGTAACTGCACGAAAAGGTATTTTCTAACAGCCTCTACTAAGACTTGCTTCCAAACGGGGAGTTTTCATATTTTCTTTCCAATTAAACAAAGTGGCCCTTTAACAACCATATGGCCCTGTGCTTGCAAAGAAGTTTCATTCAGCATCTATTTTTAGACACAGATTTCCTTATAAAATATACTGCAGTCACTGAACTGAATGAGCCTTCGTGTTCTGTGGATAAAGCCTCCTGCCATCTAACAAGTCCTCTACAGCATTGCTGGCCACAATGCCTGTCCTATTTCTTCTCTCCCAGGGAATAAGACATAAAAAATTGCTGAATTGTTTTTCAAACGAGTTACATTTCATTTATTTACAAAGTTTTTTTGGAGGGGGTGGAATACTTGTGCTAACAGAAATCTTGCCCACTTCTCACATACTCAGTACATACTAATTTTCTGTCAAGCTCTTTAAATATAACATGCTTTGCCAATAATACCTGAGAAGAGACCAGTTCAAAAAGTAAACAAACATCTCTCTCTATATATATGAAAATATGAAAACTCTCCATTTGGAAGCAAGTCTTAGTAGAGGCTGTTAGAAAATACCTATATATACCTGTATAAAATAGTATATAATTTTAAGTTTTTACACAACATGTCTGCCCTATTATACAAGGAAGTCAATGAGAACTGATTCAGTGACTTTCGGTAAACCAACAATGAATACCAGAACATCAAGAAAGGGCATTTGATATATATTACTCAGCATATAAGTAGTTGATTAGTGTCATGAAAAAAGAACAGATGAAATTTAAATTGTTTAATCTGGAATCAAGCTACTGTTTTCATAGTAAGTAAACACCTGGTTAAAATTTATCTATGATCATGTTAACAAAAAAATCACAATCACATAGGAATAAAAGATGGGGACAAATTTTTCAAATCTGATGAACTGAGGGTTGTATTTAGCTGCTGGATTAAAAACCTCTTGAAAATCTCTAACATACAGCTACTCTACACCAAGTAAATCATACAGGCTTTATAAACACAACAGTATGCAATACGGCACAAGGCACCTGTACTAGTCACACTGCATTCTTTCTAGGCTAAGTACTGTGCTTTCTTCCATTTTGAATATAAATATAGTAAACACCGAAAGAAAAACCTATAAAGAATTTGTAACTGTTATATTCTAGGATATCTCAGATTATTTCCCGAGTCACTTTTTTCCTGTTTTATTGAGATATAATTGATATGTAAATTTTATTAGTTTAAGGTATACGACACAATGATTATATATATATATGTGTGTGTATATATATATATATAGTGAAATGATTATCACATTTAACCATCTAGTTTACTATTATTTTAGTTAACATCCATCACTTCACATAGTGAGTCACTTTTATTCCTGCAGCACAAGAATTTATAATTTGAAAAGGAGGGGAAAAAATTAGGAATGTGTTATTTATTAGTTAATCGCACACAACCCAATACTTGCATATCCACATGATTGTTTCTTTAAGTGTAAATTTCTTCAGGAAATTTTCAGCATTTCCACAGTCCATTGATCATAAATAAGCAATGTTTCATCAGTAGTAGGCCTCAGTGAGGTACGTCATTAAGGGGACTGTCCTGTGCATTTTAGGCTGTTTAGCAGCATTTGGCATTGCTACACCCTAGATGCTAGTAGCACCCCTCTCTCCCAGTGGTAAAAATCGAAAATGTCCCCAGATACTGCCAAATGTTCCCTGGTTGGGGGAAGAGACAAAACTGCCCTTCAGTTTTCTTAATTCTTACCACAGATTTAAATGAGAACCTCAGATTAAATTGTAAATATAAATTAAGTCAAAAGAATCTCTGATTAGGTACAAAATTATTATAATCAAACCATTATGTATTAAACTATAAGTATATAATTCACATCCAAGTTTACACAAATTTAAGCTTTTATCTTAAATAACACATTAAATTTTATCAAGCTACCAATGGTGAAAGCAACTATTTCTGATTTTCCAAAAATATCACCCAATTAAAATGTTTCCTTTCACCATTTGAGGAAGATTTATTTTGGTTTTGGTCTGGCCCAAAATGGCTAGAAGTAAGTACAGGAAGTTTTATCTGAAAAATGAACATGGACCAAGTCTTATAAATTGGCCCTAGTGCTATTTCCTATCATAGCTCCTGTTTGTTTACATTGGAGTTCTTATAAATTGGGTGTTATTTCCTTTCCACTAAGTCTCAAGGTATTAACAGCCAAGGAGGTGTTTTCTGGCTTCTTCCTCCTCTTTTTCTCCTTCTTCCCCCAAATAAATAATGCATTGCTTGGAACACAATTTTAAGACTCGGCCCCCACCTGCAAAACTATTATGAATTTGTTTTACCTAAACTCACCTTTATACCAGAGTATCTTTAAAATGAAAATGAGCAAAACGTGCATCTTCCAGTAGGTATCTCCTTTCCAACAGAACCATTTATCTAGTCATTTGACAGCTAAAACTTGCAAATTCTTAAGTAAATCAGTTCCATTTATTTTGACTTCCTGCCTAGGCTCTTCCTTCCAGAGAAAACATTACTCTAATATTTTCATCTATTAAGTACTCAAAAAGTTAAATGTCTCTATTTAAACAAAATTTCGTACCCTCACTTCAAAAAAAAGGCACAATTAAAGGAAGCGCAGAATTATTTCACTTCTCTGAATAGGGTTATACTCTTTTAGTTTTAAAGAAACACATAGTACTTTGTGTGAATTAATAACTAAAATAATAAAACAATTGACTTTGTATACAATATATAGCAGTGTCTGACTGTTAAAAAACTGTCCTTGACCACTGAACCTCCAGTGAAAAAAGCTGTTGAAAGTTCATGCACCCCAAATGCACATTCATTATAATTAAACAAGAAGATTACACAGCCATTGCTGACAAGGATTATCAAAATAAAACGGCGCCACCTGCCCCTTGCTCTCCCATTAATTAGTATAGAGTCTGAGGTGCCAATTAACAAGAAGCAGAAAAAGATCAGTAAACACAGCGCAGGCTGAACTTGAAGATTAACTCTTCTAGTTCGGGTCCCATTTCTTAACCATACTATGTAGACTTGTCTATGCAAGCCAAAACTAAAGCCTAGGAGAGATATATATATATACACATATATATAATATACACACACATACATATATTATAAGTATATATAAAATTATAAATATATATAAATATATATTTTTTTAGAAAAACAGCTTTATTAGGAAGATATTTCAGCTGTTTGAAATAATTTCTAAAATAGCTGTCCAAAAGTTCAGATAATTCTATGAACAAGTGGCCATTTATTATTTCACAGGGATGCAAAATACTAAATAATTCAGGTAATTCCAGTGACTAAAATACTTTCACATTATAAATTACAAATATGTGGTAGTTAATATTAACTCTAGAAAACAACTAAAGTACTGTATGGTAAGTATTAACTAGCACCTACCCCACTCCACACCCCCATCCCCACTTCTGGCCCCCCGGCTACTAAATAACACTTTACAGGCCTGTGACCACAATTTTTTTAAAGTGAGTAGAGTAAATAGCTTCATTGTTGGTTTTATGGAACTATTATTAGTTACTTTTAAATTTGACTATTCACTCTTTTTAAAACATACTTTCCAAACACAAGATATGTATTTCCATACAATTCTCAAGTTGATCCATAACTACTCTATAGATCGTATTATTATTCTGAAAACCTAAAATTATTTCTCAAAAAATAAGCATTGTAAATGCAAATTATCAACAAAATTATCAATAAAATATAAATTATATTGTTACATGTACACGAGTGATTAACATGCATTCTTTAATAACTATATTTCATCGATGAATATTTCAGTTTAATCCAAATAATAAAATTTGCTTTACTTAATGTGACTTCATTTTATTAAAAATATACTATTTTCCTCTGTTTACCTATTTTACAATAATATTTTTGTTTTTCATGTGGATATAAGAATATCTAATCACTAGAGTCACAATAACTATAGAGAATGTGTCCTGAAAAAATAATATTTGCAAATCCTGTTGAATAAAATATAGAACCTTGGCATTAGAAAAAGCTACCCCAAGGTCATTTTAAGACCAAATTCCCCAATGACATTACAGCATACATTCTGATACATGAGAATAATAACCTCGAAGACTTACTGAAAGAATTAAATTAGATTACATGTTCAAGAAGATGTTTTAAAGGCCACAGTGAAATGTTGATGCTAAGTGGAAACTCATTCATCTACCCAGGAAACAC
The DNA here is from genome assembly GCF_000325575.1 of Pteropus alecto. Classification (NCBI taxonomy): domain Eukaryota; kingdom Metazoa; phylum Chordata; class Mammalia; order Chiroptera; family Pteropodidae; genus Pteropus; species Pteropus alecto. Next base: position 5,872,739 of record NW_006434897.1, on the reverse strand, counting down.
TTCAAACATTACCTGTGACAGACAACACTCCAAACACCTACCTTTGTGTCACATTGTATTTTTAAGAAGCACATCTGATAATTCTAATACAAGTAATATCTGACTCACATCAGTATTGCTCTTAGATATGGAAAAACGGGGTCCCTATTTTAAGGTCTGCATTTTGGAGGTACTGGCTCCAATCCTCTTTGGGCTGCATGCTCCACTATCTACTAGGAATCCATGGAACCAACAAATGTGCCTAACTGGACCTTACCATACATCCTTTCAGATCACAACCTGCATACCTGGGACCATGGAATTCTCTTCCCAAAGAACTAGAGTACACAATCCTAGACCCAAAGGATGGCCTAGAGCAACTAGTTATTGGCCATGTGAGATAGAATTTGGACAAAAGGGCTGAGATGTCCACATCTATGTAAGATAAATCCCTGCGGTGCAGCAAGAAGGCAGTGGGGGAAGAACAAGGG